>NC_080839.1:32400546-32735546 GCF_030435755.1 Ochotona princeps
CACTTCCACCCGCAGCCTTAGCAACTCCGAGCCAATGGGCGAGGGCTCCTCTGGGAGCTGTTCTTTCCTAACCAATCAGAAACGTTCTTGCAACTCTTCTACCCTTCCCCCCCCCCTTGGAGATGCGCAGGCTCCAGGGCAGCCGACTTCACTTCCGGGCCGCAGGCTGAGGCGGCAGCGCAGGTTGCCATAGCGACCATTTTACGTTAACTGGTTTGTGGCTTTGATCCTGGCAGCGCGGCGGCCGCGAGGCCCACGGTTCAGCTCCTTGCTCCCAGCGGCCTCAGGGCCCCGGCGGGCTCCAGGGGCCTGGCCTAGGGATCCGCACCGTCCGGAAAGGCGGGATGTCTGCGGAAAAAGAGGACGAGGTGGAATGGGTGGTGGAGAGCATCGCGGGGTTCCTACGAGGCCCGGACTGGTCCATCCCCATCTTGGACTTTGTGGAGCAGAAATGCGAAGGTAATTACTGGAGCCGGCCCGCACGGACGAGCCTTTTTCGCCTGGCACACACGAGCTGTTGGCAGGGAGGTGGTCTCCACAGGGAGGTGGTCGGTCGGCAGTAGCGATAGCTCTGCGGGGGAAATGGCTTTCATCCGGCCCGTCCCCCTTCGCAGCCCTACACACTCCCTCGTCCCAAAGTGTTAAAACTTTAATCCCGTATTCCGTCTTTGACCCTACCTTGCTCGCACCTACCCTGGACCGGTGTGCCTGTGGGTGGGCTTTCTCAGCCCGTGGAGGGAACGCGTCAATTTGTCTCTACGTTCCTTCGGATTGCTGATGCTTGGCTGTTGTATAGCCAGCCCAGGAGATGAGAAATGACTCACCCCGGAGCAGCAGCGAAGGAGAGCATGGGATTACTTGAGCAGGCCTTGTTGAATTCTCCGAATCTTGCCTTTTTCCAATTTGGGGGAGATCACCTTCCACCCAGGAAGCAGGCAGACGTGGCATGACATTGCCGGTGATGTGCGCCTACGTTTTCTGATGAGTTCAGATTGGTGACTAATGAGTGCCCATTTTCAGAAAAGGAACCAGAACCGCTAAAATTTTGGTGATGGTTTAGTGTGGCGAGACCTTGAGAGAGCAGTAATAACGTGTCTGTCATTTGAACATTTGTGTTAGACTGCAGCGAATGGACTGTAAGATTCGGCAGAACAGCTGGCGCTAGAGCCACAGGGAAGCTGATTCCTGTGAAGGAAGTTTTGCTTTCCAAGGGAATCTATCCAAAACGGGTTAGCCTGACTTGAAAGGCAATGGGTTCCTGGAGGCACCAACGACATTTGAATGAATGTTACGTTGTCTTATTGAAGGAGATGTAATGATCAAATGGGGCATTGTCCTGGGTGCTCTTTTTCGACTTCTTTCAAACCTAAGATTCCATGAATCTGGCAAAGGGGAAATTTAGTTTAGCTACAGAATTTTTTTTAAAAAAATCACATTTTCTTTTTCCATAATCAAAATTAAAAAGTAGTTGTTTAAGAATTGTGTTTTAAAATTTTATTTGAGTGGGAGGAAAGCGACAAGAACACCAGGACCTGCTCCTTACCCTCCCCCATGCCTGCAGTGAGCAGCGTTGGGTTGGACCAGGTCCCTACTTGGGACTCAGCCAGTGCTGCCACAGGAGCAGTAGAAACCCAGGGACTGGCATTCTTCCTGCTGCTTAGGGTCTGCATCTGCAGGAAGCTGTCATCAGGAACCCGGGCAAAGGCCTCTTCAATTGCTTTGCTAATTTATTAAATATCCTCAGGCTGAAATCCTGGGATAGAGGGACAAATACAATTCTGTGTTTGCAAGGGTTACTGGAGAAGACAGGCAGATACACAGAGTAAAATACAGTGTGGCATTGTCCCAACACAGGTGTGCTGATGGTGCTCTGTGCTCTGAGAGTTTCTAGAAAGGAGCTGCTGAGGTGTGGGGGTGGCAGTGGGTAGCAATCATGATGACAGTGCTGCTTTGTAGTATCTTGAAGCTTGGTAGGGAGAGAAAGGGGCCGAAGGGTCAAGTAATGGCAAAGAAAGAAGGCAAAGCTGCAAAGAAAGGCATGGGGGTTTGAAGTGGCGTATGTGATGCTTGGAGGTACTGCAAATACTGTGCATTGCTAGGCAGGCAAGGCTTGGCTCGCAGAGCAGTAGGAGATGAGATTTGGGATCTAATGTAAGAGGAAGGGTCTTCTCAGATTTTAGAATTTTGTACTTGTTGATAGTGAGGAGTTCTTGAATAGTTAAACTGAAAATTACAGAAGTTAGATTGTTCTGGGGAAATGTAAAATGTTTGTACTTCAAGAGCTTGTCCTGTTTTCTTAAATTGTAGCTTCCAGAGGAAATATGCATCTTTTAAATCTATACTGTTTCACACACGTAATCATTCAGTAAATCTCTGTGTATATATATATTTTTAAACGAATAATTGTGTATTTGGAAGTCAGAGTTACAGGAGAGGGATATCTGCCATCAGCTGGTTCCCTTCCAGGTGCTGACCTCGGCTGGGGTTGGGCCAGGCCAAAGCCAGGAGCCACATGCTGCGTCTGGCTCTTGATGTGGTTGGCAGGGACCCAAGTACTTGGGCTGTCTTTTGCTGCTTTCCCAAGCTACCAGCAGGGAACTGGATAGGAAGCAAAGTGGCTAGAATATGAGCTGCTCCCCATACAAGGAGTTGGCATTGTAAGTGATGGCTTCATGGCAACACAATGCCAATGCCATCCCCCTCCCTTTAAAATATTTATTTATTTGAAAGGCAGAGTTACAAAGAGAGAGAGGATAAATATAGAAAGACATCTTCCATCCGATTGTTCCTGTTCGCACAGCCGAGGTTGGCCAGGCTGCAGCCAGATCCCTGGAGCTTCGGTCAGGTCCCATGCATAGGTCTTGGGGCCCAAACTCTTGGGTCATCCTCCACTGCTTTCCAGGGTGCATTGGCAGGGAGCTGTATCAAAGTGGAGCAACCACATGTGGGGCTGGAACTGTACCCATATGGAATTCTGGCATTGCAGGTGGCAGCTTAACCCAGTACACCAAGTAGCTGGCTCCAAGTTTTGTTTATTTTTCCATCATTGTTAATCTATGGTAGCAGGAATGACCTAGTCACACTAGTAAAATTTGCATATGAAAAGTTCCAGTGTAATAATCTGGAGATTGTATTAAAAGGATTAAAGCTTAAAAGTTTTAAGAATAGCACCTGACACAGTAGCCTAGCTGCTAAAGTCCTTGCCTTGCGTGCACTGAGATCCCATATGGGCACTAGTTCTATTCTCTGCAGCCCCACTTCCCATCCAGCTCCCTGCCTGTGGCCTGGGAAAGCAGTAGAGGATGGCCCAAAGCCTTGGGAAACTGCATCCATGTGGGAGACCCAGAAGAAGCTCTTGGCTCCTGGCTTTGGATCAGCTCAGCTCCTGTCATCGCAATCACTTGGGGAATGAATCAATGACGGAAGAGTTTCTTTTCTGTATATCTGATTTTCCAATTAAAAAAATAAAGAAATCTTAAAAAAAAAAGTTTTAAGAATAAAATGCCATTGAAAGCTTACCAAAAAAAATTGTAGCATTACAGGAGTACACTTCAGAAAGCTAATAGAGTCACCACATACGATGCTGGCATCCCAGATGGGTTGGGGGTTCAAGTCCTGCCACTCATTTCCTACCCAGCTCCCTGCAAATGCGTCTGGGAAAGCAGTGGAAGAAGGTGGAAATGTTTGGGCCCCTGCTGCCCATGTGGCAGACTGTGCTGGAATTCTAGCCTCCTGGCTTTGCCCTAACACAGTCTCGGATATCAAACATTGTGGCCATTTGTAAGTGATTTGCGGAGTGAACCAGAAGATGGAAATTCTTTCTCTGTTTCTCTCCTCTGCGGATAAATACACACATCTTTTTAAAAAGTTAATTAAAAAAGCATTAAAAGTAAATTTATTTTGGGGCAAAACATTGAAATTCTTGGGCAGGCATTATGGTGTGGTGAATTAAAGCCACATCCCATAAGGACGCCAGTTCGCATCTGATCTGCTCCATTTCAGTACAGGCACCTGCTAAGGCGCTTGAGAATGCCACCGAAATGTCCCACATGCTTAGGCCCCTGGACCCACGTGGGAGAGTTGCAGCCTCCGTAGGTCAAGTTCCAGGCTCCTGACTTCAGCCTGGCACAGCTCAAGCTGTTACAAGAATTTAGGAAGTGAATCAAAAGATGGAAAGTCTCTCTCTGTCTCTCTTTATCTTTTGGTAACTCTGCCTTTTAAATAAATAAAAAAATAAGCCTTAAAAATAGAAATCCATGTGAAGTTTCTCTTTTTGCAGTATTTTCTGTGAACTTTTTGAAAATCTTTACTGTATGAATTTTATCTTTTTGCATGAAAATAAGCTTATCTTTTAATTCTGTTTCCTGTGAACATTTTGGAAGACCCTTGTATTATTGATTAAAAAGTGAAAAATTAGTGTTTTTCTTAAATATGAAGTAGGCTTTTTAAGAGATTTTTAAAAATTTTATTTATTTTTATTGAAAAGGCAGATATACAGAGAGGAGGAGAGACAGAGAGCAAAGATCTTCTGTCAGCTGATTCACTCCCCAAATGGCCACAGCCACTGGAGCCGATCCGAAGTCAGGGGCTTCTTCTGGGTCTCCCACGTGGGTGCAGGGTCTCAAGGCTTTGGGCCATTCTTGACTGCTTTCCCAGGCCACAGGCAAGGAGCTGGATGGGAAGTGGGGCTGCTGAGATCAGAACTGGCGACTATATGGATCCTGGCGTGTTCAAGGTGAGAACTTTAGCTGCTAGGTTACCGTGCTGGACCCAAAAATTTATTTTAGATTAATACTGTATTATCTACATATATTTCTTAAAAAAACAAAAACAAAAAAACAAGAATTTGAAGCTAAGAACCAGATTAAAAGAATAATGCTGGGCCTGATGCGGTAGCCTAGTGGATAAAAGTCTTCACTGTGCACACGCTGAGATCCAATATGGGTACCTGTTTTAATTCCAACTGCTCTACTTTCTTTCCAGCTCCCTGCTTGTGGCCTGGGAAGGCAGTCGGCAGGCAGGCCAGAGCCGTGGGACCCTGTGAGAGACTCGGAAGAGGATCCTGGCTTCAGATTGAGTCAGCTATGTCTATTGTGGCTACTTGAGGAGTGAATCAGTGAATGGAAAATCTGTCTCTGTCTCTCCTCCTCTCTGCAAATCTGCCTTTCCAATAAAAATAAATTAAAAAAAATAATACTGTAGTTCCATTTGTAAAGAGATTAAAATAAAAATTTTTAAATTAACTTACTTAGAGAGACAGAGATATACCAAAAGCTGCATCCTCTGGTTTACCTCCCAGCTGCCTGCAATGGCTGGCGCTGGGCTAAAGGAAAGCTGAGAGCAGGGACTCAGAGTGTAGGCCTCCCTGTGGTGACAGAAGCCCTCCCTCTGCAGGCAGCACCAGTGGCCCCCAGGGTCCTCTGCGGCAAGGAGCTGGAGTCTGAAGCTGGAGCCGGGACTCAGTCTCGGGTACTCCAGCATGGCGTATGAGCGTATTCGTTGCTAGGCGAACCACCTGGCCAGGAGTAGATTTTGTTGTATTTGTATTAGTGAAATGATTTGTTTCTTTATGGTATGCAATATTTTTCTCTTTTAAATTTAGTTTTTGATGATGAAGAAGAAAGCAAGTTGACTTATACAGAGATTCATCAGGAATACAAAGAACTAGTGAGTACTTTTTTTCCCACTGACTTCTAAAGGGTATTTACAGTAATAGTTGCAGCTTTTCTTAATTGGAAAGTGGATTTTTTTTTTCCACTGACATTGTTTGATTTTTCTGAAACTCCAGTTTAGCCTAACAACACTACCAGTTCTACCAGGCTTCAGGGGTCTCTGAACGTCTCATTCTTACGAGTTTCTTATCACTTCTGTGGGACTTTACACATATTTTTCTGGATAATCTGATTGCTTCCAGGGAAGTGTTAGGAGTTCAGTCAGTTGGAACTTCAAAACTTGGGCTTCATTTATTTCTGATAGAAGAAAGAAAATTTTATCAGATTCTTCCTCTCAGGTTGTTTTTTTGTGGTTTGTTCTTTGGTGTAAGGCAGTGTTACTACTACATGATGTAATGAGTATTTGCATTGATTACACTTTTCTAACTGTCTTTACATGTTTTATGGATTGTAAATGTTAGTGTTTGTTTTTTTAGGTCGAAAAGCTGTTGGAAAGTTACCTCAAAGATATTGGAATTAATGAAGATCAATTTCAAGAAGCATGTACTTCTCCTCTCGCAAAAACCCGAACCTCGCAGGTTCTTGCTGTTTTGTTTTTCTGCTAGCATTGTTGTTTACCACAAACCCCCAAGGTTTCACTGCAGTTTGGTATACTGATTGACAAAGTCTAATATTGTAGACTTTGGTAAGGGTGAAAAATCATTCATGAAATGTAGATTCTTTTTTAGAACAAAGTTGAGAAATGATTACTTAAGGTGTTAATGAAGTGATAAAATGAAAAAAATCAGGTTTATGAAATGAGAGCTATGATAAGATTAAAGAGTTTATCCAAACTGCTATTTTATTTATGTAGTTGTCTAATGAATTTTGCAATTGCTGTCTCCCTTTAAAAATTTATTCCTTCATCACCCCACCCCACACTTGCCTTCTTTTTTTTTTAAGATTTTTTATTATTGGAAAGCCGGATATACAGAGAGGAGGAGAGACAGAGAGGAAGATCTTCCATCCGATGTTTTACTCCCCAAGTGAGCCGCAACGGGCCGGTACGCGCCAATCCGATGCCAGGACCAGGAACCTCTTCCAGGTCTCCCACGCGGGTGCAGGGTCCCAAAGCTTTGGGCCGTCCTCTCCTGCTTTCCCAGGCCACAAGCAGGGAGCTGGGTGGGAAGTGGAGCTGCCGGGATGAGAACCGGCGCCCATATGGGATCCCGGGGCTTTCAAGGCGAGGACTTTAGCCGCTAGGCCACACCGCTGGGCCCACCTTCTTTTTCTTTCAAAGACAGGCTAATGGAGAGGCGGATGAGCTCCCAGTCCCCTGGCTCGCTAGCTGGTGCCCACGGTGGCCGGGCCGGGATTTGGAAATTCAACCTAGGTCTTCCCTGTGGGCAGCAGAGACCCAAATGCTTGAGCTGTTACTTGCTGCCTTTCAGGGTGCATATGAGCAGGAAACTGCAAGTGTCAAGTGACCTGGGACTCAAACCTGGGTAGTCTAGTATGGGAGGCACACATCCTGGTTGAGGTTCTAACTGCTACACAAATCGCCACCTGTAGTCCATTTGATAAATCTTGGTGCATCCACAGTCTGTAGTTCTTTGGGTTTCTTTGTCTTGGAACCAAAATTATTGTCTCATAAGGATTCTTGAATATACTGAATATACTGATGCTACTTAAATGCCGCTTTTCTTAATAATTTACTTTGGTTTCTCACCTTCTACCAAATAAACTGTGATTCCCTAGAAAGAGGACAGTGAGGCTTGTGTATGATGAGACCCCAAATTTATATTTTGAACTTTGATCTCCTAGTGTAACTTTCTGACACAACAGGTTGTATACTAATATCATCTCAGGTCACTCTTTTTGTTTGTTTGTTTGTCTAAGATTTGTTATTTTTGTTGGAAAGGCAGATCAGATTTACAGAGAGAAGGAGAGACAGAGAGAAAGATTCTTCGTCCATTGGTTCACTCCTGAAATGAGCCAATCCAAAACCAGGAGCCTTTTCTAGGTCTCCTCATGCAGAGTCACAAGGCTTTGGGCCGTCCTCCACTGCTTTCTCAGGCCATAATCATGGAGCTGGATGGGAAGTAGAGTAGCTGGGACACGAACTGGCGCCCAAATGGGATAGCGCTGCTTGCGAGGTGAGGCTTCAGCCACTGAGCCACCATGCTGGGCACTCACTTAAGATGCCTGGTTCACAGAATCCCTGAGCCTGTGGAAGTATATTTAAAAAAAACCAAAAAAGTGAAACATAGCCTTCAAGCCCCCAAATATTCAACTTTTAAAACTTGAGGAGATATTGTGGCATGTCTGAGCCGATCCCCTCTCAATTTTGTTAGTATATCAGTCACCATTGTGTATGTGCCATGTATCTGTATCACCTTTCGGATGTCATTACCTTTAAAAAAAAATTCATTGGGGCCCGGCGGCGTCGCCTAGTGGCTAAAGTCCTCGCCTTGAAAGCCCCGGGATCCCATATGGGCACCGGTTCTAATCCCGGAAGCTCCACTTCCCATCCAGCTTCCTGCTTGTGGCCTGGGAAAGCAGGAGAGGACGGCCCAATGCATTGGGACCCTGCACCCGCGTGGGAGACCTGGAAGAGGTTCCAGGTTCCCGGCTTTGGATCGGCGCGCACCGGCCTGTTGCGACTCACTTGGGGAGTGAATCATCAGATGGAAGATCTTCCTCTCTGTCTCTCCTCCTCTCTGTATATCTGGCTGTAATAAAATGAATAAATCTTTAAAAAAAAAAATTCATTGATCTACTTGCAAGGCGGAGACAGTAAGCCATCTGCTGGTTCACTCCCCAGGTGCCACAGCAGTTGGGTTGGTGGGGCTAAGCTGAAGTCATGAGCCTCACCCAGGTCTCTCACACGGGGTCAGCGGCCCAAGCGCTTGGGCCCTCTGCGGCTGTTTTTGCTAGGTCATTAGCAGGGAGCTGGATCGGAAGTGAAGCAGCCAGCACTCAAAAACTGGCACCTGTATGGGATGCCAGTGCTGCAGGCTGTAGGTACAGGCTGGTCTGGTCAACCTCTTAATTGAGCCACGAAGGTAGTGTGAGTTATTTTATAGATAAATATATTCATGGAAATAGTAAACACACATCTTTTGTTTGCATTATCTGGATAGCTTTAGATTATTTGTTAATATTTATGTTTAAAATAGTGTTTTAAAATCATTATCATTACATCTTTTATTTTTGCTTCATACTTCCTTTTAATTTCTTTAGAGATGATTGTCAGTTCAGTTTTGTTATATGCAACAAAAGTAACTTTTTGAGACAGAAAGATCAGCATTTTTCTCATTTACTGGTTGGAAGACTGTAGGCAAATGCTGTTTTACAGTATTATTTTCTTATTCACTCTGGTTCTTAGTTTCCACATCTGTAAAATGGGAATAGAATCTGCATTGAAAAGTTATTATCATTTTTTTTTAAGATTTATTCATTTTTATTACAGCCAGATATACACAGAGGAGGAGAAACAGAGAGGAAGATCTTCCGTCCGATGATTCCCTCCCCAAGTGAGCCGCAACGGGCCGGTGCACGCCAATCCGATGCCGGGAACCTGGAACCTCTTCCGGGTCTCCCACGCGGGTGCAGGGTCCCAAAGCTTTGGGCCGTCCTCGACTGCTTTCCCAGGCCACAAGCAGGGAGCTGGATGGGAAGTGGAGCTGCCGGGATTAGAAGCGGCGCCCATATGGGATCCCGGGGCTTTGAAGGTGAGGACTTTAGCCGCTAGGCCACGCCGCCGGGCCCTGCATTGAAAAGTTATTGTGGGGGCCTAGCACGGTAACCTAGTAGCTAAAAGTCCTCACCTTGAACATGCCGGGATCCCATATGGGCACCGGTTCTAAACCCAGGTGCCATGCTTCCCATGCAGCTCCCTGCCTGTGCCCTGGGAAAGCAGTTGAGGACAGCCCAGAGCCTTGGGACCCTGCACCCATGTAGGAGACGAGGAGAGGCTCCTGGTTCCTGGCTTTGTATGGGTGCAGCGCTGACTATTGTGGTCACTTGGGGAATGAATCAGCTGACAGAAGATCTTCCTCTCTGTCTCTCCTCCTCTCTGTATATATGGCTTTGCAATAAAAATAACTAAATCTTAAAAAAAAAAATAGGAGGGCCCGGCGTGGTGAACTAGCAGTTAAAGTCCTCTCCTCAATTGCGCTGGGATCCCATGTGGGTGCTGGTTCTAATCTCAGCAGCCCCGCTTCCCATCCAGCTCCCTGCTTGTGGCCTGGGAAAGCAGTCAAGGTCAGCCCAAAGCCTGGGGACCTTGCACCCACGTGGGAGACTGGAGGAAGTTTCTGGCTCCTGGCTTCGGATCGGCACAGCACCAGCCATTATGACCACTTGGGGAGTGAATCATCAGATGGAAGATCTTCCTCTCTGTCTCTCCTCCTCTTTGTATATCTGACTTTACAATAAAAATAAAATAAATCTTTAAAAAGAAAAAGGGAAAGGTTACTGTGAAGTTTGAGAATTAATCTACCTAAAGCATTTAGCTCAATGCCTGTCTTACACCAGATAGTGTATAATTAAATGAAAGCACCTCTTAAGAATAGTAGCTATTTTGATGGTTGATTATCTATGTGCTAATCAGACTAGATGGTTTCAATCCCTATGTGGATTAGTTAGCCTTATTTTTTTTTATCAGAGCAAACTTTCGGTCGCCAGATATCAGCAACATTGAGCAGAACAAAGCTGTCAGCATTACTGAAAAAATAGTTCAAAATATGTTATTTACGGTTTTGTAGCAATCTAATCTAATCTTCATATCTAAATACAGAATATAAATTTCTGTATGCCAATATGGATGCATAAGCATGAGCTCAAGAATCAATTGCTTCCCTTATGTTATTTAGGATGTAAGTTTTGTTTTGGCTTGTTTGGCTTGGTTTGGTTTTGACTGATGAAACCTGCTGGCAGCTCCTATTGAATTGTACTGCCAGAGCAGACTTGGAAAATTCTTTTCATGTGGTTTGTTGATTGTCAGACATAGGCTGCTGTTACGGTATGTTTAAGTTGAAAATTTCTTGTAAGGTATCAACTTTTTCTGTTATATATCCATAGGACTTTTTTGTTTGTTTGTTGTTTGATTTTGTTAAGGCTCAAAGGTTTTATTCAGAAGAATATAAAATATGAAGATATAATAATTTCCTGAATGTTTATTATGTCAACTATTTTGAGCTGAAATTTAAAATTTTGTTTTCAAGCTGAAATATGACTTCCTTCATTGTATGTGATTTGGTGAGGATAAAAGTGACCACTAGGTTCAGTGTAGGTATTAAAAAGCCATAGATTTTTCAATGGCAAGAGACAAGAGTCATTTTTTATTTGGTTTTTATTTCATTTGTTTTGACTTTAATAAGATGGACATAAATACTTTCAAAGGTTGTTACAATAATAATGCCTTGAGAAAATTCTTTTTTCAGTAACTTGCACTGTTTGAGAGATTGCATATGTTGTGTTACCATTCATTTTCTTAAAAAAAAACTGGATAATTAACTATTTTGTGTGAGTTCTGATAAGACTGTAAACATTTAATAAGTGTTATTTTTGAGCAGTTTCAGATTTGTAGAAAGTTGAGCAGATAACATAGTTTCCCTTATTAAAATGCTGCTTTCATGTGCTATATGTTACCACTGATGAGCTAGAATTGATACATTATTAGCTGAAGTTCATCATTTACATTAGTGCTCTTTATGTTATGCAGTTTTAATGGACTTTGCTAACTGTATAATGTCATACACTTACTATTACAGTTTTATAAAAGGCAATTTTGTTGTCCTACAAATCCCTAGTGCTGTGCACTACCTCTTTTTGGGCCTAGACCCAGAGTCTTTCACCCGATATTTTTACTATCACCACAGTTTTGCTTTATCCAGAAGCTCCTATAATTAGAAACATGTAGTATATGACCTTCAGACTGGTTTCTTTCAGTAATCAATATGCATGTAAGATTTTTCTACAGCTTGTCATGGCTTGTGAGTTAAGTGTCTATGAACATGAAAGTTAAACATATCACTTTTGGGTCCGCACGGTAGCCTAGTTGCTAAAGTCCTCACTGTGATCCCATATGGGTGCTGGTTTGTGTCCTGGCTGCTCTGCTTCCCTTCCAGCTCCCTGCTTGTGGCCTGGGAAGGCAGTAGAGGACGGCACAAAGCCTTGGGACACTGTATTTGCTTTGGAGACCCGGAAGAGGCTCCTAGCTCCTGGCTTTGGATCAGTGCAGCTCTGGCCTATGCTGCCACTTGGGGAGTGAATGGAAGATTTGTCTCTCACCTTACCTCTGTAAATTTGCCTTTCTAATAATAATAAATAGATCTTAAAAATATGTATATGTATACATATATCACGTATATACATATCTATCTCATGTTTGATATCGCTTTTCATTTATTTGTATATATACGCACAAGAGGAATTGCTGGATCATATGGTAACTCTATTTGGAACTTTTTGATGAATGATACTATGTTCTGTAGTGATATCATTTACATTCCCACAAAGGGCACTTTTTTTTTTCTGTGTACCCATCCTAATGGGTGAGACGATAGTGCCATTTTGATATCACTTCCCAAATAGAGTCTTCTCAACGTAGTTAGTCATTTCAATCAATTTTTAAAGGATATTCAAAGACTATTGTGCTTTGAAACTTGGTACTATGTGTTTTGATCTAACTCTCTTGTGGCCAATTCTTATAACTGCCATAGTTTGTTTTACTAATATAAAAGTCTTAGCTATCCAGTAAAACACAGTGTAAATATTATTGTGCTAGTTTATAGATGAAGAGCATGAAACTTCGAAGAGTAAATGCTGTGCTCTCTGGTGGACGGTATCTGTGAATTTGAGACAAGTTTTTTCATTTTCCCCTGGAGTTGACTCTTCTGCACTTTGTTTTTGCTTGGCTGGATTGCCGTTGCCTAGGACGGGAGCTGTTGGCTGAGGGCAGGGCTCCCTCCTCTTCGAAACAGAGAGCCGAGGTGTTTCCTGTGACATTGTCCTGCTGCCTTCCAGTAAAGGGCATGCCCCTGGAGGCCTCAGTGTGATTTTATCTGACCGCCTGGTTCATTGATATGTGAAGCTGGAGACGGGATAAAAAGGTTCTGAGTGTTTAGGGAGTCCGTGTGTTTTCTATATTATTGATGAGTTTGAGATTTGGCTTGCTCGTCACTATTGTGTTGGTCTCAGGAGTCTGAGAAGTACTCATTTGGGCCCTCAATGGTAGTGTTTTTGTTTTCTTAATTTCTTAGACATCATAAGTTACGATTTTATATTTGCATTGATTTCTTTATCAAAAGATTTAAATTGGAAGGCTTGAGTTACAACAGAGAGAAGACGAGAAAGAGATCAAGAGAGAGTGAGCCTCCATCTGCTATTGCACTCCCCAAAGGCTGTGCTGGCTGGAGCTGGGATGAAGCAAAGTCAGGAACCAGGGGCTTCTTTCAGGTCTCTTGCGTGGGTGCAGGGGCCCAAGCACTTGCACTTTCCTCCACTGCTTTCCAGGCCTTTTGCAGGGAGTTGGGTCAGAAGTAGAGCAGCTGGAACTTGAACTGATGTGCATATGGGTGGTTGGTGCTACTGGTAGAGGCTTAACTTGCTAGGCCATGATGCTCAGCCCATTACTTTTAACTCTACAGCCTTCAAGAAACTTCCCATAGAAACCAGCTGGACTGCAATCTCATAGTATTTTGTAGTTTGTTACACTTCGTTTCCAGTTTCTTCTTTTCCACTTTGATAGGAAGAGAGAGAGAGCAATCTTTCATCCACTTGTTCACTCCTCAGATGCCTGCAAAACCTGGTATTGGCCGAGACTTAAGCCAGGAGCCCATTACTAAATGCAGCTCTCCATTGTGGGTGTCAGGAGCTGGGGCACCTGGACTGTACCCCCAGAGTATGCATTATCAGGGAGCTGGCTCCAGAGTGCACCCAGCACTCGGAGTCTAGACATTGTGATGTGAGATGTGAGCCTTTCAACTTGTGTCTTAACCTCCGTACCAATCCCCAAGCCCCCAGTAAATTTGGTACTTTTTAAATTAATCTTGTCATTACTGAGTACACTTTTTCATGAAACTAATTGCAAATGACAGAATATAAATGGAATAGTTTTTACTATTTTGGCTAACAAAACAAACCCAGATACTGAAGTGGTCACTTTCAAAAAAGTAAGGCAGATGCCCATGCTGTTTTTCAGTCTTTCAACCCTGGCTCAGTTGGAACCAGTGTCACTGTCATCCTTAGCCTGCCGGAGGCCTGGGGTATTGGAGAGAGAGTCCTATTGTAAAATAAAATATTAAAAGTATTCTTTTAGTCATCTAGTAAAAAAATGTAGTGTTCTTGAATTAATGTGCAGTTTTCTAGTGGAAATTACTTGAATGTATGGGAAATACTTTACAAACTTAAATCTTGCCTTAATCTCAACATTTCTTTCCACAGGCCATTTTGCAGCCTGTGTTGGCAGCAGCAGATTTTACGATCTTCAAAGCAATGATGGTCCAGAAGAACATGGAGATGCAGCTGCAAGCTATTCGGATAATTCAAGAGCGAAATGGTAAGTTGTTCAAGTCAGAAACTTAAGTGATACACACATTCTATTGTTGTTACTGGCTGTTTTGTTACAATTTTAGATGTAGTTGCCTTTCCTACATTTGTTTTACGTTTAAAAAAATCTTCCTCTAACACAGGAGATTTGAGTATAAGCTTTCTGATTGCTCTGCATTTGACATCTTGAAGAAAGCCAATCAGAATTAAATTTAATACTGTTTTATGTTTCAAAGAGCTCAATTTTCTGCCCAGCCATTGTGTTTATGAAATTTTGGTTCCTGTTGACAGGAGGTGATTTCTTTCTTGTTGGTTCATTTTTGTTACTATTAGGACTTTGGAGGAGATGCTGGGTCTCAAGCTTTTGTCAGCAGAGTGGAACAGTTGTGAGGCTTGTTGAAACTCCCTTTCTCATTCAGTAGCTCTTAATCAAGCAGCGTGTCTCATGTTCTTGGGTAGTGCCAGGGATGCTGGTCCCAGGACTCCACGGAGAGCCACCGTGCTCAGAGGCAATGACTGCTGCAGCCGCGGCCCTGGTGCTTTCTCACCGTGTCCTCTTCCTGACTGCTCTCTAATCACTTTCCTCTCTAGCTCTTGCTTTTGCGGTGTAACTAAACTTGACATTTACCATCCTACAACCTGCTTCTTGTTCTGGCCAAGTTATCACTGTGTTTCTGAGTTTGGGTCTCTGGTTATTTCACCTTGGTTCCTGATTGTGTTTGCTCAGTATATGGGCATTGGTCCTTGGTGGCCTGCAACCTCTTGAATGGTTTGGCGGCAAGACCTTTCCTGTGTTCCTGGAAGGTAGGAGAACCAGCAGATCTCTTACTGCAGGCCAGACTGCTGCTGACTTCCTTTTGGGGAGTCTCCCTCTCATTTGTCTGACACATAAACATCCGTGCTTTTCGCAGCAGGCAGTAGAGCTGTTGATCTGGGGGAGGTGATGACAGCGCCCTAATCTGAAGAATGTACCACACATTGCTGTTTCTCTGTGTTAGTTTGGAAAATAGTCTTGGGCCCGGTGGTGTGGCCTAGTGGCTAAAGTCCTCGCCTTGAATGCCCCGGGATCCCATATGGGCGCCGGTTCTAATCCCGGCAGCTCCACTTCCCATCCAGCTCCCTGCTTGTGGCCTGGGAAAGCAGTTGAGAACGGCCCAATCCATTGGGACCCTGCACCCGCGTGGGAGACCCGGAAGAGGTTCCAGGTTCCCGGCTTTGGATCGGCGCGCACAGGCCGTTGCGGTTCACTTGGGGAGTGTAACATTGGATGGAAAATCTTCCTCTCTGTCTCTCCTCCTCTCTGTATATCTGACTTTGTAATAAAATGAATAAATCTTTTTTTTTTTTTTTTTTTTTTTTTTTTTATATATAATCCATTTTATTGTATTGTTGTTGACAATCTTTACATAGTTAACTATAGTTGAAGGAAAATCAAGAAAGAGAAGGAAAAAAAAAAAAAAAAGGTTCAGGGGGATAGGGAGGTGGGCAATGCTATTATGTCCATCATGTATCTGAGGTAAAAGGGGGTATTGAGGGAGAAGCCCCACCCGGTTTCCCGCCCACCCCAAGTCCCATATGTGGGGCATGCTCTGAGATATGTGCTCAAGTGGAGTTAATAGTTCTCCAGTTATGAGTCACTGCCAGTTTCGCTCGATGAGGTGGTCCACTGATTGATATGGTTCATCATGAAGTCTCCATTTGTCCCATATTTCGCTGCCAACATGTAGCTGAGATGAATGATTGTCCTATTCTGTCTTCTGTCTTTTCTTGGTTAGAATTCTGAGTCCAGCAGTTCAAGTGGGGAGATCTCCAAAGATACTTTGAGGTATTCCCAGACCAGATTCTAAAATGAATAAATCTTTAAAAAAAAAAAAAAGAAAATAGTCTTGTGTCTGTCTTTCTACTATTGATTTACTTTATGAAATCATTTCCTCGGAGTTTTCCTGAAACTAGGCTTTATTGTGATGTGTGGAATAAGGAGTTTTAATAATATTTTATATTAGTAAAATCTGCTCTGAGATGATCAGTCTCACCAAGAAGGATTAGTGACCTTGATATTGTTCCTCTGTAATTTCCAGTGTGTAATTTAACTGGAAGCTCATTTAGATTTTAATCAGAACGGAATTGGTACATAGAGCTTGTATCAGCTAGCTGCTTCAGGCTTCTCAGAATGGAATACCCTGTTGAAAGTGGCCTAAGCTATTAGAAATCATCTCACAAAGCAAGGAGGTCGGAGGAACGGGAGGAAAGGAAGACAGCTGCAGAGTTGGTGAATTCAGTGACTCAATGCCGTTTTTCATCAAGAATCCAGTGATATCTGTCTTTAAACCCTGCCATTGTTAGGGTCTTTTTTCGTGATTGTACGCTGGCTGTATCAGATGCAAACTCAACAGTGTCTCATATGAGCGTCCTCATGCACATCTCTTGGTTAACAAGACAGCACTTTGACGGAGGCCCTTGACTGGATCTCCCCTCAGCTCCTATTAGTTGGGATGGGGTCCCTTGTCGAGGTTTTAGGACTGTCAGCCGAGGGGAAACCGATCATTATGATTGCTTAATTGTGAGTCTCTCTCCTGGAGTCGTGGGGGTCCCCACCTCCGAGAAGCTGGCTGCTTGGTACCTGCACAAAGCCTGGTTCATGGGAGGAAGGAAGGAGGGGAGAGCTGCTGCCAGACCACACTGTGGCACAGTTCACTTACACTTAAGCTACTCCGTGGCTTCTGCCACAGAACTTTTAATAGTTGTGTTTTGAATTGTTCTTTTTTTTTTTTTTTAAAGATTTATTTATTTTATTACAAAGTCAGATATACAGAGAGGAGGAGAGACAGAGAGGAAGATCTTCCGTCCGATGATTCACTCCCCAAGTGAGCCGCAACGGCCTGTGCGCGCCGATCCGATGCCGGAAACCAGGAACCTCTTCCAGGTCTCCCACACGGGTGCAGGGTCCCAAAGCCTTGGGCCGTCCTCGACTGCTTTCCCAGGCCACAAGCAGGGAGCTGGATGGAAAGTGGAGCTGCCGGGATTAGAACCGACGCCCATATGGGATCCCGGGGCTTTCAAGGCGAGGACTTTAGCCGCTAGGCCACGCCGCCGGGCCCTTGAATTGTTCTTTAACTTAGATCTAGGAGTGAGGGTACCTGAGATCCAGCTTGATTGTACTTGAAGTTACTGAAAATTGTCACTGTGATGAAAAAAATTCAAAGACTCGCTGGGTTCTTGGTTGTAGTTTATAGAAGATTTTGGGGAAATGCAAATCAGAATTATTTTGCTGGTTTTGAAATATTTCGTACTGTTGCTTTATTTTTTCTTTAGTATTTTTAATGTTCTTTAAGCATGATATGAGAATAATAATTTTTATTTTTAATTGAAAAAAATGCACTTTGTGTTGGTAAGTTATATAGATGTGTTTTCTGCTTGTGATGATGAACTATAGCTTTGCAAAAGTAGGGGATAGTGGGTAAAAACCTGAGGGGCCCGGGACCAGCAGCAGGTCGCACTGTCTGCACTCCACAGCTGCTTGCTGGCGCGTGCACACTAAATGAGTGGCAGTGCTTTGCTTTGCCACAGCCATGCGTGTTATTTTGCTTTTCCTTTTCACATCCTCTCTGTCTCTCAAGGCCTCACTAGACAATCTTAACCAGTATAAACCGCTGCTCACTGGTTATCTGGCTTAACCTTCCACACCACACCCCCTTTTAGCTCCAAACAGTGCTCTCCAGTACCATAAAGCAAAAAGGCTGGAATGTTAGCTTGGGCAGAGGAAAAGCAACTCTAAGATGTATAAAGGTCCAGGGCTGTCTTCCTAGGGCGACTGTTTTCTTCACGTAGTCACCCTGCCATGTGAAAATGGTCCCAGCCCTTTACCTGAACTAAGAGACTCTCAGTCACCTCTTAACCTAACAAGAGCACTAACATCTTTATAATTTTTTTTTAAGATTTATTTATTTTATTTGAAAGGCAGATATACAGAGAGGAGGAGAGACAGAGAGGAAAATCTCCCATCCAATGGTTCACTCCCCAAGCAGCCGCAATAGCTGGAGCTCAGCCAGTCCTAGGGCAGGAGCCAGGAGCTTCTTCTGGGTCTCTAACGCAGGTGCAGGGTCCCAAGTCCTTGGGCCGTCTTTGACTGCTTTCCCAGGCCACAAGCAGGGAGCGGGATGCGAAGTGGGGCTGCTGGGATTAGGACCAGCACCCATATAGGATCCCGGCGTGTTCAAGGTGAGGACTTTAGCTGCTAGACTACCGTGCTGGGCCCACATCTTTATTATTTCTTGCAACCATATGTGAATTTGCAAATGCTCTCAAAACACCTAATTTAAAAATGCCTTTAAATATTAAAGGTATTAAAATAATAAAACTACTTTACTTTAGAGCACATTCAAGATCCCAGTCATGTGTGGATAAAGGGGTGGAAGGTAAAATTAAGAGAGATTCTGTTGGCCCAGTACAGTAGCCTAGTGACTAAAGTCCTTTTGTTATATGTGACGGGATTCCATATGGGCACCAGTTTGTTTCCTAGCTGCTCCACTTCCCATCCATCTCCCTGCTTGTAACCTGGGAAAACAATAGAGAATGGCCCAAAGCCTTGAGACCCTGCATCTGCGTGGGAGACCAGGAAGAAACTTCTGGCTCCTGGCTTTGGATTGACTCAGCTCCAGCCATTGCTGTCACTTGGGGAGTGAACCATCAGACAGAAGATCTTCCTCTCTGTCCCTCCTTCTCTCTGTAAATTTGACGTTCCAATGAAAATAAATAAATCTTAAAAAAAAAAAGAAGGAAAAAAACCAGCATCAGAGCAGAAGCCGTGAGCGTCCTGATTGTTGGTCTTAATACCGCAGGTGCTTAGCATGATGCTTTCGGTGCACACAGTGAGCACACTCTTTTGTTTGCTTCACTTATTGTAAGAGTGTATCTTTCAATACACAGTTTCCTTCGTAACCCTTGCTCAATGATTTCAGCAGTACGACCTCACACATGATGTGATTAAGGAAGATAGTAACTTTTATCAATTAATTGTATTGCCATGCATCTTTGTTATTTTTACTAGCCAATACAAATAATTGCTAATCTAAATTTCTAGGTAAATTATTATTAGTATTATTTTGGATGGAGCGTAGTCTCTAAAGTGAGAAAAGTTTAAAAGGTAGTAATAAGATAATAGCTTTGAGTGCTTCTTCTGTGTCACTTCTAAACTGAGTTGCAGTGAATGAACTAGAATAGTGAGAAGGGAGTGTTTTCAGTTGAATTGACATTCTTCCTGTGGTCTTTGATTTTGAACAGGTGTGTTACCTGATTGCCTAACAGATGGTTCTGACATGGCAAATGAGCTTGAACAGCAAGAGATGAAAATCCTGAGAGAAGTTCTTAGGTACTGTGCTTTATGTTTTGAAGGATTTACCTGTTATATTATATATGTATTGGTAATATTATATAATCTGCATATATTTGAACCAGAAAATATGATGAACTACCAAAATATCTAAGTTGTCCATTGAAGACCATAAGGTGTCATCTTGTAACTCTGTATATATATATTATTTATTAATGGACATAAAAATTACTTTCAGATGACTCATACCAGATCAGCCCCAATGAAAGGATTTTTCTCTTACCTCCAGCGTATCTGTGAGGAACTGGGCACTGATGGAGAGAAGTTGCAGTACTCCCAGCCTGAGTCCTGCAGAGGGCTTAGTGGCCTGATCTAAGCAGGACACACCATGGTTTCTGGATCTCCTAGTGGGGCTCACAGTAAGAGGCTGGGTGGCTAGACTTGATAGAGGGACTGGAGAACCTGCAAGGCAGGGAGGCCACTGGGAAGCTTCTGTTCCAGAGGAGTATCTTCTCAGTCTCCTCTTCTTGCCATTTCCTGATTCTGAGGCACATGTCTGTCATGGAATGGGAAGCCCACTCTAAGGGCCGGCAGAGAACTAAGACAGGTCAGTGGGCATTTCCTCTGCGTAGGGTCTGTTGTCCTCTCATCTCTTGTGTAGTTTCGGCATTATTGGCTGACTGGTGATCTTAAAAGTGAACACTGTATTATTAGTTATCTCTCTAAAGAGGGAGAGTAAAGTTTGAGTTGATAGAATTTGCTCTTTGCATTTGGGTTGAAGAGTTTAAATCTGTTATTTGCTCAGCTAGGATTTTTACACCTCTAAATTAAAATGAAAAGCTGTATTTTATGTTACGTTTTATACCTGTATCCATCTTTCTCAGATGCTCATGAGCCACATTAGAGCAAGACTTAATTATTTTCCATCTTTGTATCCCAAATGTTATGCTTATATTATGATTTTAGCTTAGCACATTGGTTGGTTGAATATTTGCTCTTTGATCAAAACAAAGAATTTTTAAAAATATTTTATTTTTGAATATTTCAGAAAATCAAAAGAGGAATATGACCAGGAAGAAGAAAGGAAAAGAATAAAACAGGTGCCTTCAAAACATGACAAGAATATGTTTGTTGCTTTTTTCTCTTTGGTTCCAAGGCTTTGGGCCATCCTCCTCTGCTTTTTTTTTTTTTTTTTTTTTTTTTTTTAAAGATTTATTCATTTTATTACAGTCAGATATACAGAGAGGAGGAGAGACAGAGAGGAAGATCTTCCGTCCGATGATTCACTCCCCAAGTGAGCCGCAACGGGCCGGTGCGCGCCGATCCGAAGCCGGGAACCTGGAACCTCTTCCGGGTCTCCCACGCGGGTGCAGTGTCCCAATGCATTGGGCCGTCCTCGACTGCTTTCCCAGGCCACAAGCAGGGAGCTGGATGGGAAGTGGAGCTGCCGGGATTAGAACCAGCGCCCATATGGGATCCCGGGGCTTTCAAGGCGAGGACTTCAGCCGCTAGGCCACGCCGCCGGGCCCCATCCTCCTCTGCTTTGCCAGGTTATGAGCAGGGAGATGAATGGGACACGGAGCAGGCAGGATTTCAACTGACCCACATATGAATGTCCATGCTGCAGGTGGCAGCCTAATCTGTTGTGCCACAGTGTTGGACTCCGAATCTGATCTATTATTGGAAGATCTCTGTTTATATGCAAACTATATTAGATTTCTTGAATGTTTTAGGGCTATGTTTTTGGTTTTTCTTTTGAGATTTTGTTATGGAAAGAGATGGTGTAAACAAGTCCCCTTGTAGGACCTTAGGATTTAGGTATCCATGAGTTTGCCTAATAATCTGCACATGGTTACATATTTCCCATAAGGAAAACTAAACTAACATTAGTTAGCTTATTTTCTAAGATATGTGGCTATTTCAGGTATTTAAAGTAATGTTTTCTGTACATAGAAATGTGTATATAATATTAAGCAGACAAGTCTTATTATTCAGGAACTTTATTTCTGTCAGAGTATTTCTGGGTATTTTGCTCACAGTCATGTGAATGCTAGCATGCTATAGTTCGAAATGAAAGCTGACCTCCTTCATAAGGTGGGAGCTTTGAGATGTTAACAGAATCTTTACAAACATTGGGAAAATAGAATCTGTTATTTATGATCCCAGTCAGTAGATACATATTTTTTAATAATGTCTTTGTATCCCTTAGGAAGTGAATTAGTCTAAACAATTCTAAATAGTGTGTATGTTTTTTAAAATTATGTTATGGAACCCTCAAGTTATCGGAGAGTAAAACAGAGGAGCCCCCACAATATCCTGGTGAAGCTGTCAAAATGAGTAATTCCATAGGAGGTGGCGAGCATTTTGGACACTCCGCTGCAGGTAAGGGTGATGGATGCTTCACTTTCTTTAATCCTGGGAGCGAGCATTGCATGGCTGTAAAAAGGTCTGTGAATTTAGCTAAAGAGGCTCTGAGTAGGAAACACTTAACTGAAAGAGAGTACAGTTCCCGGATTGCCCAGGGGCGCCCAGAGCTGGAGCAGTGAGCAACCCTCTGCAGCTCAGTGGCCTCTGGGCTCAACTGCAGCCTGCAACCTGTGTCCCTGGCACCTCGGCTGCTCTCATCCCCAGAGACGGAACTTGCAAAGACAGGGTTGGATTATTTTCTTAATGAATTAGAGCACCATAAAAAAATAATGGTATCCAGTTTGTCTATCTGGTCCGTCAGAAAGTCTGTCTTTGAAACTAAACTTGATGGAACTGCTTAGAGGAAGCCATTAGTAGTGAACTACAAAATGCTGCAGATACACCCTCAGCTCCCGATTTTCTACAGTGTAAGAGAACAAGTAATTCTGAAATAGAAATTGAGTTATCCTGTTTCCCGTTTGCTTTTATCATGTATTCCTGTGGTTTTTAAAGAAATGTCCTTATGTGAATTAAAAATACTATGATCCTTATTCTGCTTTTTATCTCTTTTTAAATAAGAAATTAAAGAAAGTTGAGTGACTTGTCTAGATCGTTGAGCTCTTCAGTGGTGACAGTGACTTACCTTGTCTTCCTTGACTCTTGCATGACCCTTACACTTCAGAAGGGTTTCTGAAGCTGGAATCTGTTTAAGTTGGAGTGCAACTTGATGTTTACAATTACTGTCTCCACAGTTTTAGGTTCATAGCAAAACTGAGCAGAAAGGGCAGATTTTTCAGTATCTGTTGTTCCCACATATTTACAGCCTCTCCCATTACAGGGGTACACTTGTTAGAATTAATACATTTGCTTTGATGTGTCATTATCACACAAAATCTGTAGCTTATTTTAGGGTTCCTTCTGATGCTGCACATTCTCTGAGTTTGGAAAAACATATAATGGCACGTCCCCACAATCCTTTAGTCACAATCCTTGTCACTGTTTTGTCAAGAATGTTTTGTCACAATCCTTAACAGTTAAGGATTTGGAGAAAAGAAAGTGGTACATTTTTTTTTAAAGGACGGTAGGAGCTAAAATGGTGACAGGCTAGTGCCTACAACATCCCAAATTCCTTTTCCACAGAAGGGAAGCAGATCAGGATTTATATAGGGAAGCACAGATAGAACTACCTGACTGTAATCACGCCAGAGGAATGGAGGGGATGTTCTAAATGCTGCAGCCCTCAGGCCTCAAGGAAATGCAAGCAAAATCATCAACGCTCACTAGGGAGTCTCAGGGACATTCAAGTCCTGTAACCCTCTACATACAATTTTAGCTTCCAAGGACATGTTAAATTTTGTAAGAAAATTACCATCTGCCTTCCAAAGTGGCTATTCCATTTTACATTCCAACCAACAATGACTGAAAGCATTTAGTGGTGTTGGTGTTCCAGGTTTGGAACATTCTAATAGGTGGGTAGTAATATCTCATTGTTCTACTTGCATTGCTCTCATGACATGATATGCTTATTTCCCAACAGTGTATCTTTGGTGATTTGACTGTTAAGGATATTATACTATTAGTTTAATGAGGTTCATCTTATTGTTGAGTTTTTGGAGTTCTTTGCATGTAACAGTATGCTTTTTCTGATGTGTTTTTTTCCTCCTAAACTGTGTCTTTTCAATTTCTTGTTGTAGTCTTATTGAGAAGCTTTATATTTTAATGAGGTCCAGCTTCCCATTTTTTTTCTTTTTTTCCCAAATTTTTGTTTCTTGCATTGTGCCTTGGGTGCTATACTGAAAAGCTATCACCATGTCCAGGGTCATCTGGGGTTAATTCTGTTAACTTTCTAGGAACTTTATAGTTTTGCCTTTTCTGTTTAGTGCTAGAATTCATTTTGATTTAGTTTTTACTAAAGATTCAGTTTATGTCTAGATTTCAGATTCTTTTCTCTCCCATTTTCCTATTAATCTGTTTGTCCTTTGCTTGCTTGCTTTCTCTCTCTCTCTGTCGGTCTTTCTCAGTAATACAATGTATTGATTAGTCTTCAACTTTGTTCCTTGTTAATTTGAAAGTCAGTGTTACTGAGAGAGACATAGAGATCTGTCTGCTGGCTTACTCCCTATAGAGCTGAAACAGCCAGAGCTGAGCTGATCCAAATTCCGTAGCCAGGAGTACTCCCAAGTGGGTGTGGCACCCAAGGACTTGAGCCATCTGGTGCTGACTTGGAAAGTGGGGCAGCTAGGACTTGAGCTGGCACTCATGCGGGGTGGATTAACATGCTACACTACTGTGCTGCCCCTCTTTTTCTTTTCAAGGTAGATTTTAGGGTAAGTTTTTCAATGTCCGCAAAATAACTTCCTATGATTTTGAAGGGATTACATTGAGTTTATTTGATAGCTACACATTGTTAGAACTCCCTATCCATAAACACGGGATATTTTCATTTATTTGGCTCTTCGAGTGCTTTAATCAGAATTTAAAAATTTTTCCTTATATGAATCTTGTGCTTATTTTACTAGATTTTATGCATAAGTAATTTTTTTGGATATCAGTGTAAATGATACTATTTTTTTAAAAATTTTCTTTACGAGGTATCTTGGGAGGTTTATTCTAGCGGGGCAGGAATAGGACGGGGTGGAGCAGCTGGGGCTTAAATCAATGCGCATATGGGATGCCTGTGTTGCAAGCACTGGCTTAACATGCTATGCTACAACTCTGACCCCTTGGTAAATCCTTTTTTTCTTTAAGATTTATTTATTTTTGGGCCACATGCAGTAGCCTAGTGGCTGAAGTCCTCGCCTTGAATGTGCCACGATCCCATATGGGTGCCGGTTCTAATCCCAGCAGCCCTGCTTCCATCCAGCTCCCTGCTTGTGGCCTGGGAAAGCAGCCGAGGACAACCCATGGATGCACATTACATTGTGTCTTCACATCTGGATATGGTAGTCTCCATTACTCCATCACTATACATTCCAATTTGCGTGATGGTTTCCTTATACTAGAGAGAACTTATCTTTAAACATATTTTTATTCCTGTAGTTCCTTGTCTGAGTTGGAGTGCTAGCTCCAGCTCGTCTTCCAGAGACTTCCCTGACACTCGGGAATCTGTAAGGCTTCTTCCTCCACACTTCCTGATGCAGCAGTCAGCTGTAGGCCACATGGTGCTCCTTCGTCCAGTCTCTAGTACAGCACAGTTCTATTTCTGGTTCTGGTTGCTGGCCAGCTTTTCAGTCACTCAAGGACATGTATAGCAAGTTCGATCATGTTTTTGGTTGTTAGCATCATTTTCATGTTGTCTTTGCTGCTCTCATTGTTTTCTTTTCTAGTCCAGCACTTAACACCTAAGTTATAATAAAAAATAGCTAACAGGAGCAATTGGAATGTTAATACTGCCTTAGTAGCCAACAAATAGGTTAAGTGTTGAGTGATCCTATTATACAGTTTTCAATTTCTGCCTGCTTTAGAAGTCTTGGTCAGTTTATAGTTCTTCAATATAGCTATAAGCCAAATTATTGGTATTACTGGCACTTTGGTAAAATACAGTTGTAGTTTTGTATTAGCTGCTCTGAAAACATGCAGCCACTTCAAAATTTTACCTGCTCTCAAATTATGGATATACTATTTATTTGGCTTTTGTGGCAGCTCTGCAGGGCTTGGGAACATGTGCCACATGAGGGCAGCCTAATATTTGGTCTGACCCTGCCAAGCCAACCACAGATGGGACTCAAAATACAACAAACATATATAGCAGGCTAATTTTCAAGTCCATAGTTTTCTATGGTGTACAAATTATATTATCAATACATACATGGCCCTTTGCAGAAAATCTTCCGCTTACCTGTATTATGGTATAGTTGTAATCCTTAATGAATTTTGTCTTTTTATAGCTAAAGTATTGTACAAATAGCAGGAGCCTGGTATTTGTTGAAATTCATCATTAATAGGATGAGCTGCCTAAGGATCTGTGTTTATGGTTCTCAGTGCCTGCCTCAATGTGGGTATTGTGTTTTTGTGGACTGAATGAATGTGAGAAAGAACAAGTATTACTAACATTAGCTGGTTGACTGTAATACATAATGTTTCTTAAAATGATGTAACTGGTCTCATTATCTAATTACTGCCAGAAGCTAAAGTGCATTTTGCAAATCAGTCAGTTCAACCCTTGGCAAGAAAGGTGGACATGTTGCCTGAAACTTCCTCACTTCCACCAAAGGACTTGAAAAATTCTGGCTTAGAACATGGAAGCATCGAAGGACCGATAGCAGTAAGTCAAAACATTACTCCTTAGGAAGCATGAACAAAATGACATCGTACTGGGAATAGCAGACACTTGGCTCTGTTGCTCATGAAATCAAACATCTAATTGAATCACGGTGGGTGTCTGTGTCATTTAGTATGTAGACTTCAATTCAGATAGTTCCTTTTCGTTTTTGACCCAGAATTTGTCAGCACTTGGAATGGAAGAGCTCCGGCAACGAGAACACTATCTAAAACAGAAGAGAGATAAATTGATGTCCATGAGAAAAGATACAAGGAGCAAACAGATAGAAAATGCAGAGCAGAAAGGAACGCCTACAGGGGATGCAGAGGTACGGCTGGCCTCAGTATGTCAAAATCAGGAGGAACGAATGAACTCATTATGTCCAAGAGAAAGCCTCTGATGAATTTTGCTGGTGGATCCACCTATATTACTCATCCTATTAAAGCAGTTGTAGGAAGTCAGTTGTGATGAAGAGGATATGAGGGAGAAATAATGGCAGCTTCATTACCCTCCCCCCGACTGTCGCCCAGTTTTGTGAAGTGTCTGAGATGTCCTGTGCGGAGCAGCACCAGCACACCGGCCATTGTCTGCAGCTTTGTGCCAGTTTTAATGGCTTGTGATTGTTGTTTGAGGCAATATGCTGGAAATTTTTACAAAAATGAGCCTATATAATACTATTGGCTAATTATTTTTTCTCTTTTTAAAGGAAATGACAGAAAAACCAGAAATGACAGCAGAAGAGAAGGAGACATTACTAAAGAGGCGACTACTTGCAGAGAAACTTAAAGAAGAAGTTATTAATAAGTAATTAAAAAATTGAGCCAAGTTGCAGTTCATTTTTTTAAAATAAATTATTTAATCCTTATACCAAGTGTATTATAAAAAAGTACTTGCTTTTGTAAATGTTAATGTAAGCTCATTATTAATTAAACACGTGAGGTAAAAGAGAGCTACTCAAACTGGCCTGTTTAACAGATTTTTGGATACTGTTTTGTCTTGGAGAAGATATAGAAGTTGGCAGTGCGTTCATTCTATGTAGTATTTGTGCTAGGCAGTGTTAGCCTAGCTCAGGATACAGTAGTCAGTTAATTGACAGGGACTGTCTTCATGGGACTAGTGAAGAAGGCTCAGAGAGAAAAGTACGGTCCTCTATGCAGGGCCTGCTAAGCCCTTTAGAAAGTAGTATTTAAGCTGATTAGAAGGGTAATTGCATGAAGGATGAATAATTCTGGTTCTGCAGCAAGAGCAAAGCACATATTGACTGATGGTCTACGTTCTGTGAGTCCAGAGGGCTAACATGAAATTGTAGATTGTGCAGGACCTTGTAGAAAATGTGTGAGGATTTTACATTTGTAATATGGGCAGTAGGAAGTCAAGTTTTAAAGCAGGGAAATCCCATGATGAAAATTTTCATTTTCAAGTGATGTGTGGTTGCTCTGTGGGGATGGGCAAGTGGACTTTAGTAGATGACACTGCGCTGGTGTTGGTGTAGAAGGTCAAGCGCCGTTTCTGACACTGGCATCCCACATCAGAATGCCAGCTGCTGTGCTTCTGACTGGTCACTGTCAGCCATGCAGGAGACCATGGTGGAGTTCCTGGCTTTTGGGGCTATTTGGGGAGTGAACCAACAAATGGAAGCTCTGTCTCCTCCTCTGTGTTGCTCTGCCTTTCAGAAAATATATTTATTTAAAAAGCTGGTGGTATGAGGCATTATGATCAAGCATGGTGGGAAGTAGCAAAATAGATTTTACATTTACCATTTGTATTTGAAGTAAAGAGGAATTAAAGAATATATGGGGGATTTAAAAAATACTGCAATACTCTGTGGAAAAGCTAATACTGAAAAAAATGCTGGAGCCTGCTGAGGGAAATGCTACATGAGAAGTGGCCCTAGGATAGTTTTCCATAGTGTTTGTGTAAAGACAACTATGAGACCTCTAAGAAACACTCAGAGTTGCGACATCCTCAGTGCACCTGAAAAGGTGTGCTGGGGACACTCCTGGGCTTACCTTATCATCTTTTCTCCTTAAGTCTACAATTGTAAAACTTTATACAGTTCCAACTTTCAACCAGCAGGAAAATCAGCATTATTCTATACTTGTTACATTAGCATCACTAGATGAACAAAGGAAAAACTAGTGATTAAAACACAGAATTGTTTCAGGTAAATTTTATTAAAAATAGCTTTATATTGGATACATGTTTACAGATACCATTTTAAGAGGTCCTAAGGCATTACAAATGTGGGCTCTGGCTTGCTTCACTGAGTGAAGATATAAAAACCCATGTCTGCCTGAGCACAGGTTTTAAGGCAGCAGCTAATGTAGGATCTTCAGAGTTCCTTTCTCTAGGGATGTTTTGTTCTCTTATGGTGATGGGTATGCAAGTGTAACTTAATTCTAAGAAAACATATGTGACGATCATTTAAAAGTTTTATTCATGGCAATTCTTTAGAAAGGAAAATTATAGAGTCTGTATAAGATTCTGGAACTTAGGTTACTTAAGAATCAACAGAAAGCAGTTTAGCTTGGAGTTTTGAGAATGGAAGAAAAGACATACAAGGGCTAAGATGTAAGTAGGGACTTGATAAAACTTGCTTGAAAGTATTCATATGGTAATTTTACTGATTTTTGTGGAAAAAAACCCTGACTTGTGTTTGGAGGTGGAAATCTTTATAATTAAGGATACCTTTCTTAAAAGTATAGCTCCATGTTGCGATGCTTGGGTGTTGAGATCTGATTTGCCCAAAAGTCACTTGCTCAATATAAAGTGCAGTTGACCCTCATTTAGAATTCTTTCAGAGCATTAACTAGTGGTTTATAATAAATATCCATGGATAATCTTATTGGCTTTAAAAATACTATAAAATGGAAATAAAAAGATTTAACTTATATTTACAACAAAACAAACACAAGCATCAATCATGAAATTAGAGAGGGTCACATTTTAATTCCTGAATTTTACAGTTCAGCATTAATATCACCACATGTATACAAATGGTGTAAAACAAGTACAGTGGTATCTTTAATACAAAATAAACATCTGTTTTATGGAAAAACTATAATTCGTATCTACACAGTCCATCTTTTCCAAATAATAGTCAAAATTAAAATTAACTACAAAATCTCCAAAAAACAGGGGAACTACTTCAATTTAAGCTATTCCAGGAAAAATGGACCCTAAACACAAAGGTGACCAAAAGACTGTAGTTGGTATTCCTATTTTAGAATTTTTTTTCCCAATGAAATAAATTGTTGTTTGGGGACATTTTCCTCAATTTAGCATGATCTCAGATCATAGATGAGTAAACGAACATTAAAATATTTACAGTTAACTTGGCTGTTCTAAAAAATAAAACCTCTTAACTATTTGCCTCCATTATTTTAAATTCATCAACGTACATGGAATGTGCTTTTATTCTTTTTAAAAAGCAGCTTTCAAAGTCCATCCTTTTTCTTCCCTGGAGACACTTCATATGCTGCATGCTGATGCCGACACCTACGGTGGCTTCCTGGAGTTATCAAATGCTACATAATGTAGCACTATCCTTTCTTAGTCTTTAAAACTTGCCTCAGCACTGGGGACAGTGACAACTTCACTAATTAGGCAGAAAGTGTCCTCCAAATGTCTGCCATAGAAAAGTATATCGATGGTAGTTGATAACGTTTTGTTCTAAATACCCCCAAGTCATTCAGGATACTACTGAACTGATTCTTGGTTTCTGCCATCCCTAAAAGTGCTGATTTTAAAGTTTTATTAACAAAACTGTCCATTTTGAATCCAATTTGTTTTTGTCAAAACAACTACTGCAAGTTCATGGTAAATGTGAGCTGTACACTGATATACTTCCAACTACCTAAAAGGTTGAATTCTGTGAAATCTTCAAAGAGATGGTGGTCCCAACAGCTTAACTTTATCTTTTATGATAGATGAATTTTTTTCTCATAAAAATCTATTTTAAAAAGAGGCAGATGATTAAAACAACAACATGGCCAGCACCATTATACAAGTAATGTTATTGGGTTTGCAACTCAAGTTTTGTAACTGGTTCTAGATTGGAACCCTGGAGCAACCCTGCACTACTGTCACTTTATCAACCTTTTCTTTGCCCACAAACCATCCCAAAACCTGAGGTTTTCCTTGCTGAGAAGCTACTTCCTAGGTCTGGTTACGAACTTTTTTTTTTAAGAGACTGAAAGGCAAACCCCGTAACTGTTAGCAAGCGATGGCATTCCTGGCAAGCCTGGTTTTCACCAGCACTAAACTCACCCAGCTGATAACTCCGTGTACATTTATGAGTTCAAGTGAGAAACCTTTCTGATTCACACATTCAGCTCATTGAACAGCTGCAGCATTTCAGTAAGACCAATGTTAATGGTTCTCCTGTAAAGTACTTTATGAGCCAAGACGAGGTCTTTTCCTGGGGGATGTTTCTTCTTCTTCTTCTTCTTCCTCTTCCTCTTCATCATCAGGATAATCCACTAAGCCAACCAAACTTCCCTAGTGAAGAATCAAAACAAATTTTGAAATCATATGGAACTTAAAAAGTTTTTAGTGTAATACAGTCACATAAACATAGTAGAAATCATGTTTACACATCACATTTATCTGACATTAACAGTGAATTTGCTAAAGGAATCACTTGACATTATGGATAGTATAAACTGGTGGTAGTATCTCCCTGAACTTCACTATTTGCTTTTTGGATTTTTTAAAAGAAGATTTATTTATTTATATTGCAAAGTCAGATATACTGAGAGGAGGAGAGACAGAGAGGAAGATCTTCCATCCGATGATTCACTCCCCAAGTGATCGCAATGGCTGGATGCTCGCCTGTCTGAAGCCAGGAGCCGGGAGCTTCTTCTGGGTCTCCCACACACGGGTGCAGGGTTCCAAAGCTTTGGGCTGTCCAGAACTGCTTTCCCAGGCCACAAGCAGGGGGCTGAATGGGAAGCGGGGCTGCCAAGATTAGAACCAACGCCCGCAGGGGGACTGGTATGTGCAAGGCGAGGACTTTCGCCACGAGACCACCATGCCGGGCCCCAAAGATGAACAATTTTAAGAACATTGGCAAAGCTTTAGTAAGACAGTCATAGTCATGTATACTCGTGAGATTAAAAGCTGGTTTACACTTTCTGGAGAAGAATTTGATAATATGTGGAAACAAAATATTCTAAAATGTTAACAACTCCAACAGACAAAGGAAATGCCAAAATCAAAGAGTTACTAAGCAGGACTGGGCCTTGGGAACTGGTTAGGCTGCTACTTGTTTGAGTCCAGGCTACTCTTCTGCTTTGAATCAAGTTTCATACTAGAATGGAAAGTGAGAAGGCAGGGGTAAGATGATGAAGTACTTGGGTGCGTACTACTAGTGTGGGAAGACGGACTCCTGACCTCAGTCTGGCCCTGAACCTGGTTGAGGTGGCCACGTGGGGAGGAAACTAGCAGATGAAGGTCTCTGTCTCTTCTCCCTTTTCTCTTACTTTGCCTTTAAAATAAACAAACCAACCTTGGGAAAAATGGTAGGATTGGAGGAACAGGTAACAGAAGGACAATTACATATATGAGAAAAGTATCCATTACATGGAATTAAGAGTTTTTTAAAAATATATATATCTGGCCGTTGCGGTCACTTGGGGAGTGAATTATCCGATGGAAGATCTTCCTCTCTGTCTCTCCTCCTCTCTCTATATATCTGACTTTGCAAAAGAAAAAAAAAATTAATCTAAATAAAAATAAATCCAAATAAATAAATAAATAAATAAATAAAATGAAATTCTAACAAATACAAGATATAAAAATGTGTTTATAGAAGCATTCAAAAAAAACGAATGTAAAGAAATATAAAATGTTAGCAGTCATGCTCTGATGACACATAAGCATTGTCTGTTTTTTTTATTTTGTTTCTATAAATTCTTCAGTAAAAATGAAATGACTTTATAGACAGAAAATGCAAAGTTTGCTGTGCTAGTGCACGTACCTTGGTAGCTGTGACTGACGCAGCCAGGCCTGTCGTTTTGGAAGAGGACCCGTTTGAATGTGCTGGTGCTGTCTGAGCCACTACACATTTACTGTTTGTACTGTTTGCTCCATTGGCAGCACTGGCAGAGTGGGAGAAAGTGAATTTGAAGCTACCAGAAGATGTTCTTTTAGGAAGGTTTTCCTTGTCTTCACTTTCTTTTGCTAAAGCAAAAGTAAAATTGCAAAATTACCTGTAGGCACACACTTGTGAGAAGCTCTTGGTCTGGCCTAGCCCCAGTTGTTTGAACCATTTGAGGAAGTAGAGCAGAGGATGGCAGATCTCTGTCTCTCAGACTGCCTCTTTAACTCCCTGCCCTTCAAATAAATAAAACCTACAATAAATAAATGAATCTTAATTCCATAAAAAAGTTAAAGCATATTTTAAAGCCACTATGTTTTACCTTTCCTCTTCTCTTGATAATGTTTTTATGTAACTTGTTTTTAAAGACCAGTAAAAAATTTCAAAGAACAAAGCAACTTCCTTAGGCTCAGTTTTCTCAGCTACAAGGCACAGATGGAATGTTCTAGAAGCTTCCTATGGATCTAGATGGTCTTTAATACTATTGAGGACTTCAATATAGAAAAAAAGCCAAGAATGCAAGGTATCAGTAGAGCAAGCAATTTATAAATAGCATATGAATAATATAATCATCTTAAATATGAGAAGAATTCTTATACAGATTTGGAAAAAGAAAGTTTATTTTCGAAGGACATCTTTCCATATAAAATTTATATATTTCTTGTTTTATAAGTGATGACTAGACCTTCACAAGCAACTGAGATTCTTAACAAGCATTTTTAACAGGAGGATGCATGACAGAGAAATTCAGAATTCTAATACCTTTTTTAGTCTCCATAAATTTTTCGTAGCTATCAGGAAAATCATCTTCTGGTTTAGATTTTTCAACTGGTGGCACAATTGCTTTTCCTTCCTCCTCTTCATCTTCATTAAACCACATTTCTTCATCCTCTTCCAAGGCTTTTGCATCTCTGCGAAATCTGTTACTACGCAATATAGATGGTACACTGTAAGAAATACATCACAAATATTGAGTAGTGATTGAATGTTCAGATTAAATTTGAGGGAAAAAGGTGAGGAACTGAAATATTTTTTGTGGAGTGTAATTTATGACACAATCATCCTAGTGATGACAAAAGATAAAGATACACACATTCCAAAATATTTTCAGATGTTCTAAACTATACTAAGAATTGATCTTAATCTACAATATGGGGTGGTAACTCATCATGTAATGGATGCAAGGTAGGGGAGGACAGCCTACTTTCCTGTTTCTACAACCTTATGCTATCTAGTGCTGTAAAGATAATTCCTTTGTAACCTTCATAGGTAAGATCTAAACTACAAATGGCTTTGGATGCAATTTTGTAGGCTATAAATGCAATATACTTAAACAATACCTGTTCAGTTTCTGATTTTGTCTGTCTTTTTCTTGCTCATATTTAGTCTTCAATCCTTTGAATGTCTGAACATATTCAATCGATTCAAGTGCTTTATAAAAGTTTTCAACTATATGTGCAGTAAGAGACTTGAGATCTTCCTGTATAAGCACAAAATTTATAATTCAAATATAATACATGGCTTATTAGAAGAACTTTAAAATTTTTTTATGGTTTTAAAGATGACTAAAAAGGCTTTAAAAAATCACCTTCCAAAAATAAATGTCCTTGTTTCTTTATACATGAGTCAGGACTCCACAGAAAACTTGGAAAAAAGGTGAGGCAATTCATTAGAGCCCTTTTGAGGGACTACAAAGAACATTTGAAAAGTAAATGGAGTTTAGTTTGTGTCTTCTGTTTATATTTTACATTTACATGGCAATTTATAATATTATAAAAGCACATTTACATACAATTTCATTTGTTCTTCACAAGAATTTCATAAAGTACATATTATTATTCCAAGATTTTTCTTTTCTTTTCTTTTTTTTTTTTGAAGAAAAACATCTCAAGTCCTTGGGCCACTGGATCCACATGGGTGAACCAAAAGAAGCTCCTGATTTCAGATCAGCCCAGCCATTGTGGCCGTTTCCAGACAGATCTTTCTTTGTCTCTCTTTCTCTATGTGTAACCCTACCTTTCAAATGAAACTAAAGTCAATTTTAAGGTTTACTTATTTTTATCTGAAAGACAGATTTACAGAAAGACACAGAGAAAGATTTTCCATCTGCTGGTTCACTAGTTCAAACAGCCTCCCAGGGCTGGAGCTGAGTCAATCTGTAGTAAGGAGCCAGGAGCCTTTTCTCAGTGTCCCATGTAGGTGCAGTGGCCCAAGGAGTTGAGCCATCCTCCACTGCTTTCCCAGGCTTAAGCAGCGAGCTGGAGTAGAAGTAGAGAAGCCAGGACTAGAACTGGTGCCCATGTGGGATGCTGGTGCCATAAGGCAGAGGATTAGCCTGTTGAGCCAATGCAGAGGCCCCAATAAAATAAATCTTAGAATGAAAAAAAAAAAAAAAGAGGGGGATTAGTCTAATCTAAATAAAAATAAGCACATTTTCCCCTTAACTATGTTATTACATAAATCCGGAGAAACTACTTGGAATTTTACTTGTTTATTTCTGTAGCTTTTAATACTTTGTGAAAAAAATCTACATCTATTGCCTAGTTACATTAAGGATTTTAAGTCTTGAAACTAGTTTGTTTGGACATCTCAATACACAGCGTGCAAAGAAAAAAATCAGAAACCTAGGCAAAATGGAATCAATGTATTCAACTAATCAAATTTATTTTCAGAAAAATGTAAATTCAATGCTGGAAACAGAATTGGTTTCATTTTATCAATATTTTACTAAATTTTTAAAGGAAAACATGAAAGTTTAGTTCTGGTATTAGAGTTCATTCATTAAATTCTGATTCAGACACACAGTGAACTATGTTTCTTTTTTTCTAATACTAATGACTATTTGAATATATTTTTCCTGATTTCAAAAGCTAGATGGCAAATGACCATTGCTTAGAGAAACAATCCAGTCAGCCAAATTACCTTCATATAAGAATAGGATGTCATCAGCCAAAATCTAATTTGTAAGAAATAAAACTAGAGAATATACTTCTAACTTGGACTATCTTCAAGCTCTTTCCAACTAGATGGCCCAATGTCTTGGGACTCTGCACTCACGCAGGAGACCCGAACAGGCTTCTGGCTTCGGATAGACTCAGCTCTGGCCTTTGTGGCCAGCTGGGGAGTGAACCAGGTGATGGAAGATCTTTGTCTCGCCTTCTCTATGTACATCTGCCTTTCCAATAAAAATAGAGTAAGTTTTTTTAAAAAAAAAAAAACTCGACTATTACTATTCACTAAATCCACATGGTAAAAATTTCAGTTGAATAGGAACAGATTCTATGATACATTGGGTAAAACAACTTGAAAAAAAACAGGGGTAAAGAAATCACATTGTTTATTTTTTTACATAGTGATGTTCTCTAACATCAACTTACCACTCTTATAAACTCAAACAACTCAATAACAGCTGAATTTAATAGATTGTACCGAGTTCCATTATCCAGTAGAGCATTTATAACTGGTTCAAACAGATTTCCTTTGGTGATGTAACGATTATAAAATTCATCTTTCAGGCCAATTATCCGCCGCATAAAACGAAGAGCACCTAAGTAAAAATGAAACAGTAAGACGATGATCTTACATAATATCCAGATATTTCTTCCATAAAGCAATTATAATTTTTCCAAAATGAAAATAAATCTGTTCACTAAAATAGATGACCAACAAAAAAACCACTTAGAAGGGAAGACTAATCAAAAACTGTACAACTTGGGGCCAGCACTGTCGCCTAGTGGGTTAAGGTGCCACAGGTGACCCCAGGAAATCACATGAGCAATGATCAAGTCCTGGCTGCTCCACTTTTGATCCAGTTCATAGATCCAGAACATAGATCCTTTATAAGTAAGCACAGAACTATAATAATGTAACTATTCAAGATAAACTAGGTAAAACTAATTTTAAGTTATTACGAAAGAACAAATGAAACCATGATGAGGACATGGCAGGACTGGCTTTAGAAACAACAGTGCGATCATTTCATCTGGGGAAACTGAAGGACAGACAGTGGAAAGTTATATACAGGATAGAAGTTAATGTGCTGTGTAACAAAGATGATTTTTCAACTCAGCAGCAAACACACAGTATAGCTAATACACATATTTGACATTGTTGGCTATCGTGTAGAAAAGAATTAAGCTGGACTTACCATGTAAACCATACACAAAAACAAACCTTAGATGTATTACATACATAAACGTAAAAAAGTAAGTAATAAAAATATTGCAAGAAAATGGAGGGGAACATTTGTATAATCGTGGGGACTTTCTTAAAGATAAAAAATTAAAATCTCATCAAACAAAATAAAAACATATCTGACATAATAAAATTTTTAACAGTTACATGGAAAAGAGCATTGTAATCACAGGCAAAGACAAAAGATAAATGAGACTGGGAAAAATCCCACTAAAACATGATAAACTGTTAATCCAAAGTTTTGTAAGAAAATGGTAGCAGGAAATTCACAACAAATAAAAATGAAAATTATGTCAAAACATGGAAGCCGGAATGAGGAGCCAGAGCTGGAAATGAAACTCAGTCCCTCTGCTGTGGGATGTGAGTTTCTTCACTTGGTTTTGGTTTAACTTTAGACCAAATGCCTGGCCAATCACAGCTATATGTTAACTTCTTTTTGGGCCAATGCACCCTTGTGTAAGAACTGGAGGAAAACTCCTGGCTCCCTGCCAGGATGGATGGAAGATCTCTCTGTCTCTCCCTCTTTCTCTGTAACTCTGAGTCTCAAGTAAACAAATAAACTTTCTTTTTTAAAGATAATCTTGTAATATGGATAATGGCAAAACAATTAGTTTAAGGGCCACAGTATGAAATGTTATTCTGCTACACACAGTAGACAAAAAGTACTCTTCTACACAGTAACAACCAAACTAGAGCACTACCAAGGGTTTTAGAAATGTGTTAGCATGATTCTGATTTATAAAGTAAATTATGACAGCTCAGCGAGGCCTGCAGAGGACCTCCAGCATTGTGGTAGGTACCAGGATGGTACTAGGATGGAGGATGGAGGGCAGAATAAACTGGACAACTCTCCTGGTCAAGCCTTGAAGGTCAGTTATCTTGGCAAGTGGAGATTCTAAGGTGGAGTATATCAGCAATGGAAGGAAATCCTTGGAAGAATTTCCTCAATTTTGGAGCAACAAAATCAAAACCACTTAAGCAGTACCCTCAGAGCATGCTCCACATTAGGGACTCTAGAATGACTTTCAGTGGCTGTCCTCCATGCCCCGGTACTGATGTGGTTAGGCTGTTGCTAGCAGCCCTCTCCCCTTTTCCTGGATACAGGAAGAACAAGAAAAAACAAAATAAAACAAAACAAAAGCAACTGGAAGCAGTTGTCTCATACACTTTCCCCTACACTTTGACCCTTCTATTCCTAATTAGTGGTCTATATGGGCATACACCATCTTAACTATGTTAAAAATATATATATGATAAATTAAAAAAACCCATAGCTTTTGTGTGGGAAATATTTCTGTAAATTCGTCCAGTTTGAAAGTAATGAAAAGAAACAATGCAGGCAATAACACTAGCTACTCTAAGGCCATAAACATACAGGAAGATAGATCAACTTTTTTTTTTCTTTTTTAGCATTTTGTGGTCAGAATACAACTACAAAGATTTTTTCATTTAGAAGAAGGGGGCTTCTTTTATTTCTATTTGGAGATGAAATTATCAAAATAAATGAGAACTTCAGTTTGCAAAAAATCAATGCCGAAGTAATCGTCAGGAAAATTATAAAATATCAGTACTAAATGATAGTGTGAGGAAGTAGATGTAAAAGACCAAAAGACAGGTGCTGCCAACGAAATACTGCCACTGCTCACAGTATTACAGCACAGAAGTTAGTCTAAAGGTATTTTTATGTGAGCGTGAAGTAGGCTGGGAACTACTGTAATTTTTCACATTCTTAGTCCTGAAACAAGAACAGGAAACAAGAGTAGGATTTCCTAAAATCATATAATAAACAGCACATACAATGCTAAAAATAAAAAATAACTCCAGATAGGTAACTTCAGCTTTTGCCAATATGCTTTGCAACAATATTCATTAAAAGAGTTACTTACACAAGGCCAGGAAAGTATGCTTTGAATTCATCAAGACCAAGACTCTTCTTAGCAAGTCCTTATTCATAATATAATTTTTAATGTGGTATGTGTGATGTTCCACACAAAATGTGAGTAATTCTAAAATTAAGGCAAGTAGCTGTGCTGTTTGATAATTATCTACAAAAAAAAAGTTACCTCGTGAAAATATTGTATATCAAAAGTAAATCTTACACGTTGTATTTTAGAAAAGTTAAATTATTTATCCTCCTTTTTATAGCAACAGGCCACATATTTTTACATGTTCATTAGTAAACTCTTTAAAAGTATCACCAATTTTACATATTAAACAGATAGGCTATTTTAATAATGTTAGCAAAACAAAAATTCAGCCAGGCAAACAAAGTCTTAATTGCAGATTGTTTCTTTGTTACGTTTCCTTAATGAGTGCAATCAGTAGTAATGCATATATGAAAAGATCTACAAGAAAAATTACCATGTAGCAAGATAACCTTCCACTGGTGAAGTTGGCATCCCAATGGGAGGCCAGTTCGAGTACTGGCACTCTACTTCCAATCCAGGTCCTGCTAAGTGGCTGGGAAAGCAGGGAAGGCTGTTCCAAGGCTTTGGGCCCGTTCGCCCTTACAGCAGACCTGGCTGAAGCTCCCGCCCTCCTAGCCTTGGATCAGCCTAGCTCTGGTCACTGCAGCCACCTCGGCAGTAAATCAGTGCATGGAAGATCTCTGTCTTTCCCTCTCTGTTTGTAACTGATCTTTTGAGTAAAGAAAATAAATAAATTCTTAAAAATAAATAAATGATTTGAAGACATAAAGGAAAGAGCATTTTTGGTCACTCTACTATCATGTGAATATATCAGGTCAAGATTTCTGTAACCAATTTTTAAAATATCAACTCATAATGTTCATCCTAGTGAAATAAACAAGCTCCCCCCGCCACTCCTGTTCAAGAGGATTTTGTTTATATGAAGACAAGTCAAAAAATTTGTTGAAAAATGGAACTAAATAATATTTTTTGCAAATTCATGGAAAGATTTCATACTGCATCCTTAACATAAGATTTTAATGTATGTCAAGGATAATTTCACGCTGTGGTATTCATACTTTGGCCAAGAAAATACTAAGATGTAAGAAAATTATGGAATCACAGCCTTATGGAACACATTAAAAAATCATCTAATAAACCTTCAATACAAGTAAAGAATAACATGTGCTTCTCAGGACAAAATAGATTCTTTCCTCAATTTTCAAATTTAATTTATAAAAGAATCCTACTAATGATCTACAGTGCCAAACATTCTGTTTTTACTCCCCTACTTAATGGCTCATTAGAAAATGGCTCCTTTATAGCTTTGATGAACCTGCTACAGAGGAAAGACAGCAGGTGCACACACCACAGGTATCAATGCTACCATATCTATTTTGTATGTACTGATTCCAGTTACAAACAACAGTGTTTCAAATTCCAATTCACAGACAATAAGCTTTAATTATCATAAAGCCTAGATCCTAAGTAAAAGGTCTCAGTTAAGCAGATTAAAAAAAGGATGGTGTCCTCAACTTTTAGACAGTATCCTCTGAAAAAAATGTCATACAGGAAAGTATAAATTTAAAAAGAAAAACAGAAAGCAAAGTCCCATTTGTTTTCTTTTACACTGGAAGAAGAAGTGGATTTTTTTTTCCTTTGGAACAAAGGAAAATATAAACATATTCTTGGATTCTGTGAAGGTTGAAAAATACATTTTCTGAGACTTATAAAAAAGCTTTTAATTTGCACTATTTCATAAAATATATAATTTTACTTACCAGGACAAATTGTGTTGTTTCTGTTAGACTCAATTATATTATCTAATAAAAAGAAATAAAAATCAATTATCAAAGTAATGTTGTATGACATGTCTAATACAAATCATATTTTCAGTCATCATCTCCTTATGATAATCATTGAACACTGACTACACTGGTCAAACACTACACTCAAGGTCTTTAACAGAATTGAATACAGATGTGGATTTATTAAAAAAAACCATACAGCACAATATTTTTTTTATCAAAATGTTTTCGTTATTTTTTTGTATTTGAAATAAAAAGAAAAACAGAAAAACTCCTAAAAAGCTGATAATAATCTTTCAGTTTCTTTTATTTATCATACAACAATGCAAAATAAACAAAAACCACAAAACAATGGAGTTCTAAAAATTCCAAAATAATGTCAAAATCATGGTATACCTTGGAAAGATTTTTTTTTTTTTAAATTTTATTACAAAGTCACATATACAGAGAGGAGGAGAGGCAGAGAGGAAGAGCTTCCATCCGATGATTCACTCCCCAAGTGACCACATTGGCCCAGTGTGCGCTGATCCAAAGCCGGGAACCTGGAACCTCTTCCGGGTCTCCCACGCGGGTGCAGTGTCCCAAGGCAATGGGCCATCTTCGACTGCTTTCCCAGGCCACAAGCAGGGAGCTGGATGGGAAGTGGAGCTGCCGGGATCAGAACTGGCGCCCATATGGGATCCTGGGGCGTTCAAGATGAGGACTTTAGCCGCTAGGCCATGCTGCCGGGCCCAGAAAGATTGTTTTAAAAAAATAATTTAACTAGGAACTGGTGCTCTGGTGTAGTTCACGAACCTGCAGTACTGGCATACAATATGGGTGCTGCTCTGGATCTAACTCCCTGCTAACGTGTGTGGCAATCAACGAACATAAGATTTTCCTCTCTCTCTGTATATCTTCTCTCTGTATATCTGATTTACTAATAAAAATAAAATAAATCTTAAAAAACAAAACACCAAAAAGTGGTAAGCTCCAAATTCAGCACACCTTGAGGGACAGGAGACTGGAATGAGGAATGGAAAAGCAGAAGAACGAGAATGAGGAAGTATACACAGCAAACTCTGGCTCTATCTGCAATGACTTTATAACTGGAAAAAGTCTAAAAAAAATCTGCTGTTGGTTTAAAAGAAGTGAAAACATGGGTGTCTGTTATATCTATCTTATCTAAATATTTCTATATGCCAGAAGCATTTTATTTTGAAATTAATACTGAAAATCCACTGTTTTGAGTTACAGGAATGGAGCATGTTTCTATATCCATTCAACTTTCTTAGTTGATATGTTGAAATTAATTTTAATTATTCTCAAATGTTATATATTTTATTTCACTATAGCAACACAACATACTTTAATTTTCTTCCATAACCCTAGTTTACTAGTTTTGCAAACACTCTGCTGAAATACCTCCTCTGAACCAGCATTCTCAGAGGTTAACATGTCTTCACATATTTGATTTTATCAACTGAGCTATGTTTATAAAAATCTTTTGTTTATGCTAGTATGCATGATACATCTTCAGAAAACCTATAGTGAACACATACTATGGAAAAATACAGATTTGATACATTTTTTTGATACCTTTTAATTTCATTTTCATGACTTTCTGAGATACCCTGTATTATGGCATTTAACTACCAGGTGCCCAGCATTACAGACTGATGAAAGTTAATCCCTCCCATCTATGGATAAACTGAATAGTGTAGAACTTAATTTACAAACCGACAGCAAAACAAGTATCTGTAACCAAAACTTGTAAGGATACTTAGAGCCAGAAATTGCAGCTAATAAATTATGGCTAAATTTTATTTAAAAAAAAGGTAATACAGAAATACAATAATACGTATTCTAAAAAATCCAAGTTGCTGTAATAAACTGATATTGTACATTTAAAGAACTCATATCGGGCTTGGCAGCGTGGCCTAGTGGCTAAGGTCCTTGCCTTGATCCCATATGGCCGCTGGTTCTAATCCCGGCAGCTCCACTTCCTCTCTATCTCTCCTCCTCTCAGTATATCTGACTTTGTAATAAAAATAAAATAAATCTTAAAAAAAAAATTCATATCTCTCAAAAACATCTTTTCCTCTACTCTAACCAGCTTGTTCGATTAACCCACTTATCCTTACTCCTCATGCTGTGAAATTAAGAGGACCTTCACTGCACCTCACTGTGTCAAACTGTTCTGAGAAATGGTGGTTCCCTTAAGGTATTTTTTTTCTAATACAGGCAATGTAGTGTCTGCCCCTATGTCACTCTAGATGTCAATTCTAACAGTTTTAGAGAAATGTTTTTTTGCTAAGTGTCTGCATCTCCATTTTTCAAAGTACACATCTTGCCACATTTGGTGCATGATCTTTTTCACAGAGACTCAAAAACAAAAGAAAACCATGACTTTATATCGCAGGTTAACTTTTTAAGAAATACTTTCTCTAGCACATAAATAACAAGTACACAGTCTGTTTTCAAATTTATTTCATCCTTCCATAAAAAAAGAAATCATAAACAAATAAAGAGAGCCTACCCTTTCCACATTTGTCTGCTGAAGTATTGGTCAAAAGTGGTGCTGTAAGGACATGCATACAATGGTTGTAGAAGAAATTTAGAAACTCACTTTTTTCAGTTTTCTGAAACAGAATTAGAAAGAATAATCTGTTACTTTTGAAATTAATAAAACATTTTCAAGAATTAGCAGTAAAGGTTATACACAAATAGTTACTCTAAGATACTGTGAAAGATCTAAAAATTACTTATATATCATGGAAGAACAAAAAATTAAATTCACTTTATTTTTATTATTGCAGAACTGAAATCTGTTGCATATTTTACATTAAAGAGAAATGAAAGCAAGAAAAAATCACACAGCATAGGTTTTTCTCACAAGTCATTTGGATCAAATTGTTTAGAAAATGTGATACAAATGTAACAAACAATCTTGTAAAACATGGTGACTAATGTTAATAACAAGGTATGATATACTTGAAAATTTATAACAGAGTAGATTTTAAAGTGTTCTGACTACAGAAAGATACATAAAAATGAAAATCTAAGGGACATATGCATTAGAACAGCATGCAACAAAACCACCAGTTTTCTATGTCTCATTTTGTACAATGTCCTGATTTTTCCCCCAAAATGCAACAAAAATTGATGAGACTATCTCATCCTTAAAAACAGTGACAAAAACTCCCATTCAAACCTGGTTTTTCAGAATAAATATTTTCAAATTAAAACAAAAAATAAACCAGTTATTAAGCCACATAAAAAAGCTGCTTGAATTTTCAAACTACAGATTTCACCTCTTCAATATCTGAAAAACTACTGAATGAATTTGGGGCCTCACAAAATAGCCTTGTGATTAAATTCTCATCTTGCATATACCAGGAATCCATACGGGCATTAATGTCCTGGGTGCTCTACTTCCCATCCTGCTCCCTGATTGTGGACTGGGAAGGTAGTGGGGAATGGCCCAAAACCTTGGGACCCTGCAGTGGTGTGGGAGACCTGGAGGAAGCTCCTAACTTCTGGCTTCGGATCGGTGCAGCACCAGCTATGTCTCATTCTCTCTGTAAATCTATCTTTCAAATAAAAATTAAAAACACAAACAAAACAAAAATACTGAATTAATTTATCAAGCCATTAGATGGATATATGAAATTTATTTAGTTTCAAAGCTGTATAATGTATAAAATGATACATGCCAATCTTCAGCCACTATGTTTTATGCAATTGGACCCACAGAGTTTTATGATTTGAAAACAATGTATATATTTTCTAATACTGAAGGAAAAAAAGTATGTCTGCACTGAGATAAGCATTAACAATTTAATTCTATAAATCTTTATTTATGACTTACACAGTCGAAATGATTTGCTATATATTTTCTTCTTTTTGTTGTAAGACAAATTATATCATCTTATTTACATTTTTCAATGTACAGATTAGCAGTATTAAGTATCTTTATATTATGTACCAATTTTAAGTGAGTAAAAAAAAGCCAAAGACCATAAATGGAATCCTTAACATTTTACTAAGATTTTATCACAATATTATTTTTTTTACAAATTGCTATAATTTCACTACTACCTGTGTGACAAATGTTTACAGTTACTCAAATTTTATTACAAAACCATCTAAAACTGAATGGCTAAAGTATCTTAAGCTCGAGGCAATTTCTTACATTAGTTGTAGCTAGCATATTCTCTGGATCAATTAGAGTACGAAGAAGTCCCATTAACTGCACAGCACCTCCAAGTTCTGGGTCAGTATCACAGATCATTTGTTCAATCAGTACATTAATAAGAAGAATATCCTGAAAGAAAACATTTTCCATTAGACTTGTTTTGATGCAATACAAACATAACAATGCAAAGAATTATGTCAAAGTCAGACCAAGAATAAACAAGTAATGGAAGGCTTATTTAACTTTCTTTCTCCCTGATATTTTCAAAGATTTAGGTACATGGTTGAGTGGAAAAACAGTATTTCACACAGAAAGTATGTCAAGTTTATAGGGAAGTGGAAGCAATTACAGATTCTCATCATAGTTAGCCTCAGGCATGAACTTCCAGGTTAACTAAGCAAACAGATCATCTAACCAGAAAATGATTTTTAGCAAAAAACAAAACAAACTAAAAAAAGGCGGGGAATCCAGTAAGCAGCTCTTCATTGCAGGTGGATGACTGAACATTGTTACCTAATAATCTACTTTTTCATTGTTACATAAATTCTGAGAAATGGCGTTAGGAGCATCAGAGAGAACTTAGTGTAACACGGATGGTACAGACTCTATCAATGTAGGCTACCTGGTATGTGTGTAGTCAATGCACATATGATAGAGATGGCCACTCTGGAGAGACATGAGGAACAGAACACCGTTAAGAGAAAAGATGACTGACAGATGAAAGTAATCACAGGCTACACGAGGTAGCTATGGGCATTAGCTGAAGTACTATCTTACAGCAACTTTCAATGAGCAGGGCTACTTTCTAATCTCATGGGACCACCATCACACATTATTATTAGGTTCAGGGTGTACATAGATTCAACCAACTGTGAATCAAATACTGAAAAAACCCAAATTTATCACCAGACCATGTAGAGTTTCCCTCCTTATCATATTCCATATACAAGTGTAGCAGCTACTTAAACACAATTTAAATTGTATTAGAAATTATATAAAGAATCTAGAGATGATTTAAAATATATGGGAAGATGTGTATAGGTTATACGCAAATACTACCACCATGCTATGTAAAGGTCTTGAGCATCCACAGACTTTGGCATTCACAAGAATGTGATAAAATCAATCTTCCCCTCTTCCCAACCTACCTCCCTCTCTGCCCCTCCGCATTCTTTCCCTTCTCCTCTCCTTCCCTTCCCTTTCTTTCAAGATTCAACAGACAGGGTGGCCAAAGCTGAAGCCAGGAGACAGGAGCTCTTCCTGCCTCCTGGGGTTTCCTACAGGTGTGGCAGGGGTCCAAGTACTTGGGCCATCTTCTGCTGCTTTTCCCAGGCCATTGGGAGGGAGCTACTTAGGAAGTGGACAGCCCAGACACAAACCAGCACTGATGTGGGATGCTGATGTCTCAGGTGGCAACTTTACCTACCACACACTACCAGCCCTATCTGGTGGATTTCTTCAGACACTAAAACACCTCAGGAAAAATCCAATTTTTTTTTCTTCAACCTGAGTCTCTAACAATAATTTCACTTAGATGAGAAAACTCATACAAAGCAGTTTCATCACAGTGACAATGAACATACTAACAAACAAATGCCAAATACCTTTTCCAAATGTCAGACTTATTCTTTTTTTTTTTTTTTTCAAAAAACTTTTAAAAAGATTTATTTCAGGAGCCTCTTCCAGGTCTCTTATGCGGGTGCACAGTCCCAAGGCTTTGGGCCATCCTCGACTGCTTTCCCAAGCCACAAGCAGGGAGCCGGATGGAAAGGGGTGTGGCTGGGACAGGGACTGGCACAGTATGGGATTCTGGTGTGTGCAAGATGAGGACTTCAGTCCATCATGCTGTTACTGAAGTGTTTCCCGACAATGTAGGCATGGACACTGTCATAGAGTCCATCATCTTAATATTAAAATGCATTCAATTCTGATCCAGCTCCCTGCTAATGCCTGGGACTGGGAAAGCAAGAGAGGCTAGCCCCTGCACCCACATTTGAGACCTGGAAGAAGCTCCTGGCTCTCAGCTTTGGACCATCCCAGCTCTGGCTGTTGTAACAATTGCGGAAGGAACCAGCAGATGGAAGGTCTGACTTTCCCCACTTCTCTTTGTAATTTTGACTTTCAAATAAAATAAATAAATCTTTAAAAAGATAGAAATTGAGCAAAGAATTTTTTTACAGTAAAAAAATCCCAGTAACTGCTTCTCTACATTTTATGTATCAACTAAACCTAAATAAAGAAATATTTCTAATGAAAACAGAAATCAAATCTTTAAGAGTTAAGATTCTAGGAGTTAGGGCCCGGCGTGATAGCGTAGTGGTTAAAGTCCTTGCCTTGAACGCCCGGGATCCAATATGGGCGCCAGTTCTAATGCTGGCAGCTCCACTTCCCATCCAGCTCCCTGCTTGTGGCCTGTGAAAGCAGTCAAGGACGGTCCAAAGCCTTGGGACCCTGCACCCGTGTGGGAGACCAGGAAAGAGCTCTTGGCTCCTAGCTTCAGACTGGTTCTGCTCCAGCCGTTGCAGTCACTTGGGAAGTGAATCATTGGACGGAAGATGTTTTTCTCTGTCTCTCCTCCTCTCTGTATATCAGACCTTCCAATATAAACAAACAAATGTTTGGGGAAAAAAAAAAAGATTCTAGGAGTTAACTGCTTACTAGGTTCATGGTGTAAAAGACATTTGTGGTCATCTTATGATGAATTACTTTCATTAAACATATCACTTTGGATGGAGCAATGAGAATGCTAATTTCAACAGTTCTTTTGAAAACGCTGATAGTAATATGAAACTTACCAAACAGTGAGATTATAAGAGGTTGACACGGATCAGTGTGTGGCACAGTGAGCAAAAACACTGCTCGTGACATCTATATCCCACATGGATGCTAGATTGTATGCTGGCAAAAACAGCAGAAATGGCCCAAGTGTTGAGTCCCTGAAACCCATATGGGAATCCTGAATGAAGCTCCTGGTTTTGGTCTACTTCAGGCTGTTAAGGCTACTTGGGGAATGAATCAGAGGATGGAAGATCTGTTTGTCTGTCCCTCCCTGTACTCTGATTTTCAAATAAATAGATAAATCTTTTTTTTTTAAAGACTTATAAATTATTTTATTCTTTAAGGTCAGATTTAGCATCACGAGGCATTAAAAAATTAAACACAAAACAAATTGTAATTTAATTCAACAGCACTTTGGCAATCATTAAAATAAAACCAGAAACAACAATTTTTCTCAATCAGGAACACCAATTCCCAGGAAAGTAAAAGCTGACAGAAACCAGACCTGTCTTAACAAGAAGTGCCAGAAGAGTTCTTTTAGGTGTGAATAGAACATTGATGGTGTAAAACTCACTGGTAAGGGTAAACAGACGAATTCAGAGTATTTCTAACAATGCCAAACATGGTGAAAGGCATTTGTATCTTTATATGAAGACTGAAAGAAAAAAAAATTCAAAATAACTATATAAGTATGTTAAGCTGCTAATATAATAAGCTGTGAAGCAGGTCATCAAAAACTTAAAAATTATGGAGGAATGAAGTGTGGAGTCTATTATTAGTTTCTCTTCCTTATTATTATTATTATTTTTTAATGAATTAAGTTACATTGCTGACAGTCCAAAACAACTTGTTACAGAGGTTGGTATTGTAGCACAGGAAGTTAAGCCAGTGCTTTCAATGACAGCATTCAGCATCAGTGCTTGGCTCAAGTCCTGGCTGTTCTGTTTCCTATCCAGCTCCCTGCTGGCACACCTGGGAAAGCAGTAAAAGTTGCCCAGAAAGCCTGTGCCTCGACCCCCCAGAAGTTCACGCTCCTGCTTTGGTTTGACTTAATCCCAGCCTTTGCTGTCATTTAGGGAGTGAACCAGCAGATGGAAAAACGAAAATCTCTTCTCTTGCTCTATCTCACTCATTTCAAATAAATGAGTAAATCATAATCAAGATGTTTTCTATAAAACTCATGGTAAGCACAAAGCAAAAACCTCTAACAGCCACACCAAAAACAGTAATCAAGACATGAAAATACACTATTAGAGAAAATCACTCAAATACCAAAGGAAAGTGTGAGATGTAGGAGGAAGGTAAGGAAGGATGGTGAAGGGGGAAAACAGGAGAGAAAGAAACTAGAAGCTTCAAAACGACAGCAGTAAGACTTGTCAATCCACAATCATTTTAACTGTAAATGGACTAAATTCTCCAACGTAAAGTGCAAAGTGACTGAGTGGAACACAATAAGCTTCAACTAATTTACTTCACCTCTAAGGATATCCAAAGACTGAAAGTGAAGGGATAGAAAAAATATTCCATGTTAAGTGGAATTCAAAAGAAAATAGCAGTAGCTATACTTACACAAAGAAGATCTTAACTAAATGCAATAAAAAGATACACAGATCATTATATAATGATGGAGAATTCAGTTCAGCAGCAAGAAATAACCATTGTAAATATATTTGCACACAGTCAAATGTATTTGCACACAGTCAGTACAATTAAATACATAAACAAACACCACTAAGAATACGGAGACCGTAATACTTTCAATAGTCCACTTTCAGCAATGTACAGAATATCCGCACAGAAAATCAGCAAGAAAACAAAAGAGCTAAATTCCACTCTAAATCAACTGGAATTTATAGGACATTTCGTGTAACAACTGCAAAACACACATCCTTCTCAACAACAATGTAACATTCTGTAAGACCTATCACTTGGCAGGCCTCAAAATAAGTCTCCACACACTGTTGACTGTTTTTTCTAACCACAATGCAATTTAACTGAAAATTAAATAGAAGAAACTATGGAACCTATAAGAATACATGGAGGGACAGGTGTTTGGTTTAAGATGCGGATTGAGGCCCCCTTACCCAACAGTGTAGTGCCCATGTTTCAGACCTGCCTCTGCCTGTGATCCCAGCCTCCTGCTGATGTTCACCACAGGAAATAGCAGGTGAGGGTTCCCTACTCAGAGACCTAGTTTAGGCTTGGCCCAGACCTAGCTACTGGAGGCATTTGGGAGTGAATAAGTAGATGGGAACCCTTTGTAAACTCAATAAATAAATTTTTAAAGACAATTCAGAAATTAAACAAGTTTTTCATGAATCAATGGATAAATGAAAAATTGGGAGGGAAATGAAAAATTCTTGATACAAATGGAAATATACCAAAGTTACATAATTTAGCAAAAGCAGTAGAAAAAGGGAAGCCTATTTAGAAATTAAGTGCTAAATTACTTATCTCACATGTGGTTTGGATACTTGTATTTTTCTTTACATAAAAACAAGTTAATTGCCAAAAATGAGATACTAAAGGCCAACTGCCCATAAATCTATTTGTCTGTACACATTACACTATAGGTAACTCATATATAACTCAGCACTATTACTTACATCGTCACTCTGTTGGGCTTCTTGCATTACAAATTCTCGGACCATAGATGGACTAAACTCTACTAGGTAAGAAAAGATATCTGTAGCAGCTGATCTGACCTGCAAATCATCCATGCCCTGTAAGAAAGTAAAAGCTGAGTTACTTACTGTTCACTGAAGTTTTTCAAGCTCATGTAGTCTATCATCTTTTAGGATTAAGATATCACATAACATCAAAACATGTAACTTCTTCAACACTCACTTCTTTCATTTGCACAAATATTGAATCTTATGGGCAGTTCAATGGTTAAAAATCAGCTGAGACACATAAAAATATTTAATATTTCAATGAAATACTCAGAAAATTTACATGAATGAACAGAATAGGAATTATAAAGCAATACTTTAAAAATACTAGAAGAAATCTGAGATGGAATTTATTTAAATACATGCAAAATCAGAACAGTATTGCCTACATCCTCTAAGCCAGTCAGAATCTGTTTTTTTTTTTTTTTGTCCTGGATTTACTGGGATTACTCTGGTAACGTCTGGTATTTTCCTAAAAGAAAATGTTCTTTGAAAGCATTTTTTGAGGGCTTAGCATGACAGCCTATTGGCTAAAGTGCTTGCCTTACAAGTGCTGGGATCCCATATGGGCGTGTGTTCGTGTCCCTGTGGCCCCACTTCCCATCCAGGTCCTTGCTTGTGGCCTGGGAAAGCAGCAAGCATGGCCCAAAGCTTTATTTTATTTACTTTATACAACTTACTTATATTTTATAATTAATACATAATTTATATTTATATAAATATATTTTATCACATTTTTCATTTTATTTATTTTTATTGGAAAATCAGATTTATAGAGAGGAGGAGAGAGGAGATAGAAAGATCCTCCATTCGCTAGTTCACGCCCAAGTGCCTGCCAATGGCCAGAGCTGAAATGATCCGAAGCCAGGAACTGGGAGCTTTCTCTGGGTCTCCCACATGGGTACAGGGTCCCAAGGTTTTGGTCCATTCTTTGCTGTTTTCCAAGGCCACAAGCAAGGGGCTGGATGGGAAGTGGGTCAGCCAGGATTAGAACCGGTATCATATGGAATTCCAGTGCATGCAAGGTGAGGACTTTAGCTGCTAGGCTGCTGCGCCAGGGCAAGAAAAAGCTTTTTTCTGAAATGCAGCAGGTTACGTGGATTTCTGCAACAGTGGAGTGCTGGTCTGAGTCCTTGCTGCTTCGCTTTCAAACCAGCTCCCTGATCATTTGACTGGGAAAACAGTGGAAAATGGCCCAAATACTCTTACCTGCCACCCAGGTCAGAGAGGTGAATGGAGTTCCAGGCTTCTGGCTTCTGCCTAACCCACCATGGCCACTGAGGCCCAACCAGTGGGTGGGAGACTTCTCCTTCTTTCCCCTCCCCCTCCCCCTAAGTTTCCACATCTTTCGGTAATTTTATCTTACAAACAAACAGAAAAAAACCATTTTGAGCATTTTTATCCTTTGCTAAATAGGTTTCCCCTACAACACATGAAGGATATAGGATTCGTAAGTTACTTTAGTTAACCCAGCCATTCTTTTTTTTTAAAGATTTATTTATTTTTATTACATAGTACATAGTCAGATATACAGAGAGGAGGAGAGACAGAGAGGAAGCTCTTTCATCCGATGAATCACTCCCCAAGTGAACGCAACAGCCGGTGCTGTGCCGATATGAAGCCGGGAACCTGGAACCTCCTCCGGGTCTTCCACGCGGGTGCAGGGTCCCAATGCATTGGGCTGTCCTCAACTGCTTTCCCAGGCCACAAGCAGGGAACTGGATGGGAAGTGGAGCTGCCGGGATTAGAACCGGCGCCCATATGGAATCCCGGTGCGTTCAAGGCAAGGACTTTAGCCGCTAGGCCACGCTGCCGGGCCCCAACCCAGCCATTCTTGAAGTGTAGTTCAGGGAATCCCAAGCAAGAGGTCTTAAACACCTTTTTCAGAATGTGCATACAACTAACACCATTTTCATATTAATAAATAATACTTAGACTTTGTTCATCTTTTTCACTAAGCTGAATAATAAACTGAAGCGAGGTTTTTCAGAAAATACATGACATGTGGTATCACAATAAATCAAATGTAGAAGCTGCTAGGAGAAATTGGTTATATCCTAGCATGGCACACATTAAACAGATTAACCACAAGAAGGTAAAATGATAACATTAAGTTTTTTAGAAAAAGTATTTTTCTCAAGAAAGTTACGTATTTTAACATTTTACTGGTAAGTCTTTTAAAATTAACAATGCTTTCAACATCTGTTTTAAGTTTTCATAACACTGAATATAAATCACATAAAGAAATATCCGAGAACCATGTCCTAATAACACATACTGTGAAAATAGCCAACTTGGTCTAGTTTGTTCTATTTAAAAAACTCATATAAAGGAGAAATATTTCTGTGGTTTCTTTGAAAATTTTCAATATTGCTACAGAAAAGGTAACAGTGCTGCAAAAACATGGGAGAACTAGTCACTTGGTCATACTGTGTATAAAAAACTATACATTGACACTATAAATTAAAATTTTAAAAACTGGCAACATTTCAATAGAAATTCTGTATCTGTTGAATTATAAACTATAGCACTCAATATGCTCCACTATAACAAGCATTTTCACATTCAGAATAAAAATCTATTACAAACCCACAATTTCATAAACATGAAAATAAACAACATAATTACCATTACAATTTCAAGAGCAGGAAGGATTCCCAGTTTTGCCAAAGTTTTGAAAAACGCATCTCTGTTTTGAGGTTGTAATGTCTGAGAAAATGCACAAAATTCCTTGAAAAAATTAACCTGTAATATTAAAAATTATAGTGATAAGTTGATATACACTCAAGGTACATTACAACACCCACAACACTGTAGAAGTCACCCCTCAGAATAATTCTGTATTCTGAGAATAGCTTGGCTACCAAAACCCACACTGAGTATAAAAACTAGCATTTCATTAATATCAAACAATAATAAATTGAAGGTTACACAAAAATGTTGTGTAAGACATTTGGTGTCAGTAAGTAACCCACATTTTCATAAAAACCATCCTTTGATACACTGTTACTAGGTTCCCATGGAACTCCTAACATATTTTCAAAGGATAGCAGAGATTCCCAGCTTCAACACTTTTACAAATGGGAATCAAATTAGGCTATTATTAACCACACCAAAGATGACCTAGATGGTCTTAAGACAGTGACCTTTCATTACTTTTTAAAATTTCCAAATCCAATTATAATGGTTAAATAAATGGCAAAAGGCTGGTAAACAGCAATCACTATCCTTCAAATATGGTTTTGTAATTTCCCAACTCCCTGCTTCAAACACAGTGTAAAATCATTTATTTCAAATAAATGATTTATCCCTATCTTTCTTTATTAAAGATTTTTATTATTTTTACTGGGAAGTCAGATTTACAGAGAGAAAGACTTTCCACCCACTGATTCACTTCCCAAGTGGCCACAATGGCCAGATCTGAAGCCAGGAGCTTCTTCCGGGTCTCTCATGTGGGTGCAGCATCCCAGGGCCTTGGGCTGTCCTCCACAAGTAGGAAGTTGGATGTGAAGTGGGGCAGACGGTGCACAAATCAGTGCCCATATAGGATCCCGGTGCGTGCAAGGAAAGGACTTTAGCTGTTAGGCTACTGTGCCAGGCCCTCTTTTTTGGTTTTTGAGAGGTAAGCAGGAAAGCAAAATTTACTGAAAGGAAAGGGAGGGTCAATACTCAAGAAATGAATGTAGGCAACCTCAAGAAACAAACATTTTCTAAAGTAACAAATTGTAGATATTTTAGGTAATATGGTTTCATTAAATATGTATCTTTCATTGATGCTAATTATATAAATTTCTAATCATTGCTTAAATTTTTAAAGCTGCGCAAAACAAGAGTTCTAAGAGTTTGAATTTCAAGAACAGATAACTCACCAACTCACGCCTTTTATCATCATCAGTAGCCTCATCTGTTAATTGTGCAAACACTTCAGACAAGAACTTCTCATCTTCCTGTGCAAAAAATAAGTACAGTTACATGCACTGAAATGATTTACAAAAACTAAAAGTAGCTGAAAAGCATTACCTGAAATTCCAGATTTGTGCTAGAATTTCCTATAGTTTGCACCATTCAATCCTAGGTATATACACTTTGTATCTATTTCAATTAGAAAGATCTTGGAAAACAGAAACAGGTGTCTTAGAGATGACGTGTAGCCCTTTTGAAGAATCTTCATCCAGTTTTTCTATCTCAAAAAACCTGTTTTATTGTTATTTGAAAGGCAGATATAAAGAGAGAGCGAGCGAGACAGAGAAATAACTTCTATCCGCTAGTTCACTACCCAAATGGGCAAAAAGGCTGGAGCTCAACTCATTGATTCAGGTCTCCCGCATGAACAGAAGGGTCCAAGGACTTGGGCCATCTCTGCTGTTTCCCGAGGCCATTAGCAGGAAGCTGAAACTGAAGTGGAACAGCCAGGAGAAGAATCCATAGAGGATGTTAATGCTGCAAGCTGATTTAGCCTATTATTCTATGGCACTGGTCACTTACATCTAGTTTTAATCAAAACAAAAGATTCTGAGTATCTGTCATTCCGCTGAAAATTTGAAAATCAAGAATAACAAGATTGCACAACAGAATAAAAATGCTGTATTCTGGGAGTTGGCATTATATATTGGTGCTGGTTCAAGACCAGGTTGCTCTACTTCCAATCCAGTTTTCGGCCAATGTGCCTGGGAAAGCAGCCTAATATAATACAAGTGGTTGGACCCCTGCAGCCATGTGGAGAGTGAACCAGCAAATGAAAGATTTCTCTCCCTCCCTCATTCTGTTATGCTGCCTTTTGAATAAGTAAAAAAAAAAAATTTTAAAGAAAAGTTAAACTCTGGCAGCGGGTTAAGTTCACAAAGCAACTTAAAACAGAACTCATGAAGAGTTGGCATTCCACATGGAGTTGGTTTAAGTACTGGCAGCTCCCTGCTGATGGCCTGAGAAAAGCAACAGAAGATGGCTCAAGCTTTTGTGCCTGACATCTATGTGGGAGATACAGATGAAGATCTTGGCTTTAGTCTGGCTTAGTCCAGCCTTTCTGACAACTTGGTGAATTACTCTGTTTCAACTAAATACATTGATAAATCTTAAAAAACAAACAAAAAACAAAACAAAAACACACAGAAGGATTCAAGAAACACAACTGTATATAGTCAACTGGAGTGGAGTCTTAACATGTTCTTGTGCTAAGTAAATGATAAAACATTAGAACAACACTTTTGGGGCCTGGTGTGATACGATAACAGCTAAAGTCCTTGCCTTGAATGCGCCAGGATCCCATATGAGCACAGGTTCTAATCCCGGCGGCTCCACCTCCCATCTAGCTCCCGCTTGTGGCCTGGGAAAGCAATCAAGGACTGCCCAAAGCCTTGGGACCCTGAAACTGCGTGGGAGACCCAGAACAGGCTCCTGGCTTCGGATTGGCTCAGTTCCAGCCATTGTGGCCACTTGGGGAGTGAACCATGGGATGGAAGATCTTCCTCTCTCTTTTCTCCTCTTTGTATATCTGCCTTTCCAATAAAAATAAATAAATCTTAAAAAAAAAAACCTCAAAAACCAATTTTCACTGTGATGACTCTAAGACATTAAAAGGTGTGAAAGGAGTGGACGTTTGGGCTAGAGATGCCAATATCTTATATTGGAGTCCCTGGGTTTGAGTCCTGGGTCTGACCCCAATTCCAATTTCTGCTATTGGATACCCTGGAAGGGAGTAGGTAATGGCTATCTGGCTTCTGTCACCCACACTGGAGATCAGGATTGAGTTACCATTCCCTAGTTCAACGCTTCCTTGTGGGTATCTGCGGAGCGAATCAGTAGATCTATCAGAGTTTTATCTTTGTGTCTCTCAAATAAATAAAAATCAAACAGTTTTCCAAACAAACAGAAAAATACAGCAGTAAATGTATTTTGTTTTTTTTATTTATTTGAGAAAGGTAAGGGGACAGAGAAAAGGACTGCTTGGAAAATGTCTAAATTGGAGGCGGAAGCTGTGGCCCAATACACTCTGCCTGTGATGCTGGTATCCCCCATGGGCTTCAGCTGTATGTTCCAGTTGCTTTATTTTCAATCCAGCTCTCTGCTAATGAGCCTGGGAAGGAAGTGGGAGGTGGCCCAAGTATTTGGGGCCATGTAAAAAAGACCTGGATAGAATTCCAGGCTCCAGCCTTCATGCTGGCCTAGCCTAGGCAGTTGCAGCAATTTGGGGAGTGAAACAGTAAATAGATCTTTTTTATACAAGCCAATTTAAAAAAATGCTTACCAAAAAAAGGGAATAAGCATATCACTGCAAATTATTTTATTATACTTTAAAAAAAATGTTTTGCAAAATCAGAGTACTGAGAAAGTAGGGCAGAGAGAGACTGTCCATCCATGGGTATACTCCCTAGGTGACTGCAATGGCCAGTGCTGGGCCAGCTTCTGCTGCTTTTCCCAGGCTACTCGTGCAGCAATAAGAGACTCAGCCAGGGCCTATGTGGAATGCTACCAATACTGATGGTGGCTTTTTATACTATGCTGATCTCACAAAATTAGCAGTTTTTAAAAGATACTTGAAGGTTTTAGTATTTTTTTCTAATAAAGATTTATTTATTTTTATTGGAAAGTCAGATATACAGAGAGGCGGAGAGACAGAGGAAGATCTTCCGTCCGATGATTCACTCCCCAAGCGGCCACAAAAGCTGGAGCTGAGCTAAGCTGGGCTGATCCAAAACCAGGAGCTTCTTCCGGGTCTCCCACACGGGTGCAGGGTCCCAAGGCTTTGGACCGTCCTCGACTGCTTTCCCAGGCCACAAGCAGGGAGCTGGATGGGAAGTGGACCAGCAGGGAATAGAATCAGCGCCCACATGGCATTCTGGCGCATGCAAGGCGAGGACTTCAGCTGCTAGGCCTGAGGGTTTTCTATACTTAGCTAGTAACCTGCACGAAAAACTAGAAATGCAAGTGCCATATCTTTAATATTTGCAAAAACACATTAAAAAAAAGAAGAAAAGTAAACCAATGAACCTGTGCAGTCTATTTATAATTCAACTCCAACTTACGAGCCACTGGAACACAGAACAGCATGGATATGAAGTGTGTTATCATTCCTTCACTGGAGATTCCTATCTTCCACATTTTTAGAAATGTAAAAAAGGTTGTTTGTACGGAAACATTTCAACTTGTTATTCTCTTTTAGAAATAAGTAAGACAATTTTCAAGTCTATTTTTAAATCAGGACACAGGGAATTTTGATCTTCATTTAGTTGGAAATGTTTGTCACACTTAACAGATTGTCAAAACGCACTAGGGTACACAGTAAGGGCCAGTACATGGAAGGGACAAGTGACCATACTAAGTGCTTTCATATAAATCCTCAGCTAATTAGCCCAATTTAGACTACTGTTTATGATATGTGTCTTTGCACATCATTATATTTCAAATGAATTCTTACATTTTTATTTGCCTTACATAATTCATCTTACATAGCAGGTTAATATTCACTCAAGAGACAGAAATGTATACTAAAACAGCCAGATGTTTGGAAACATCTAATACCTGGTCAAAAAATTTCTACCTGAAAGTGTCAGGGTTAACTTTTAGGAAATGAGTATTTAGTGTCCACTGACTACCTTACTTACTTTTAATTTATACACATGAAAAAAGCATTATTGTTGGCATATAAGACAATTAAATGGTAAGCCAAAAAAAAAAAAAAAAACTCACAGTATTTGTCTATTTCATCAAACACATTCTCTGGAAGAAAAATAAGCACACTTTATTTCTGTAAGGCTACATCTAATTATCATAAAATTACAGTCTTTGGGGCCCGGTATGATAGTCTAGTGGCTAAAGTCCTCGCCTTGCATGCGCCAGAATGCCATGTGGGCACTGATTCTAGTCCCTGCTGGTCCACTTCCCATCCAGCTCCCTGCTTGTGGCCTGGGAAAGCAGTTGAGGACGGTCCAAAGCCTTGGGACCCTGTACCCGTGTGGGAGACCCAGAAGAAGCTCCTGGTTTTGGATCAGCCCAGCTTAGCTCAGCTCCAGCTGTTGTGGCCGCTTGGGGAGTGAATCATCAGATGGAAGATCTTCCTCTCTGTCTCTCCTCCTCTCTGTATATCTGACTTTCCAATAAAAATAAATAAAAATCTGCAAATGTTGGCTTCCTGCACTGTTAAAAATTCAACATGTAAAAATATTAGATGAAAAAGAAAAAGAATTAGATGAACATACAGTAAATAACATTACTTTCTAAAAAATATTGAGTTTCTCAATTCTAAATACACACTTGAAAGAATACATACTTAGATACATCTTAATAAATGTGTAATTCAGAATTAAATAAAAATAGCTACATCATTGGTACATATAATAAGATGAATCCACAGAAATGGAGAATTGTAGTTATCACAAGGGAAAAGACACAGAAAACTACTCTTTAGTGCAACTGGAATTTTTATTTCAGATGATGAATAAGTTGTAGAAATGGAGATAGTGATTGTTATGTAACACTGTGAATGTACTTAATGTATCTGTATTTTATACTTAAAAGGGGTTATAATGGCAAGTTATGTAGATAAGAGAATTTATTTATAATAAATGGAAAAATTTGAAGTGGATACACTAGAAAATTATTCTCTTTCATAAACCAAAAAATAAATACTTATTTTCAAGTAAACAAATTAAATCTTAAAAATAAAAGAGCATGAATACAAGTTTGAACTATTGAGGAACCAGCCTACGTGAAAACAGAATTATGATAAATATTTCAGGTTACTTACCTGTAGCATGCTGACTATCTCAACTTTGTTGAAGAAAATAAAAGATGTAAGAGTAGAAAGAAAATTCTCTTCAAAAACAGATGGTGTAGGCAAAATGATGTCCTGAATATACTGTACCCTGTAAGTCTGGTGTATTTTTTGCCGTAGTTCAGAGTCTGTGATTGGTATAACTTCTTTAAACTTTGCAGTCTTGGTCAAGAATTCTCTATGTTTTTTTGGCTGAGCCAAAGCAGGGTCATATTCGAGACATCCCACGACATCCATGATACACTCATCAGAAAACATAACCTCAAAAAGAGTTGCCTTATTTAGGAACAGGATTCCTCTAATAATTTCGTACAAATGGTGTAAACCTTCAGTGTTTTCTAGGTTCTCACATGCCTGGAACAGCTGCAGAAGTTTTTTAATATAACCTTCATTTTCCAAGGCTAAAGCCAGCTTTTCCCTACGGATAGGTGAGGAGAGAACTGAGGTAATTAAATCAGCAATCTCTTCAAGTTTATTGAGTTCACAACTGGGCAGGTCAATCAGATGACTCGTTTCAGGCATTTCTTCAAATCGTTCTTCCTCTGATTCATCAATAAGGTCTTGAGTCACTTCCACAGATGGGTCTTTACCTTGAACCTGAAATTATCCAAGGACAGGGAATTACCTTGATATATATAATTAAACATTTTTGGAAATCAAACCAATGACAATTGAAATTAGGTTAAAAAAATTATATGAAAAGTAAGTTATTGTTGTGAAGTCTCACAATAGTAAAATATGGAATCAACCCAAATATCCATCCACTAATGATTCGACATGAAACTGCGTTATAAACAATGCAATGCTGCTCAGCCATAAACAAGGATGCATCCTGTATTTTGCAACAAAGTGAATGCAACTGGAAATCATTATGCTTAGTGAAATAAGCCAGTCCCCAAAACACAAATACCATGTTTTCTCTGATACGTGGTAGCATAGAACACAAAATCACACTGTATAAGAAACTGACATCTGATCATTTGATTATTGTTTATAGTCCTTGTCTATATTTCCAAGGAGAGTGGTTTTTCTACTTTTTACTTGTTGCACACTACGTTAATGGTGTATTAAACTTGTGATTATAAAGTAAATTGAAATTACGTTATTGCAAAAATAAAAGGAAGAAGATTGAGGGAGAAGTTGGTTGTCTCACAATTGTATCTAAGATAGATAAAATCTGTTCTTTTAACAGAAATTAAGAAGAAAGTGAAGTCTGGTGGGGAAAAGTACAATTATTTGGGGCCAGGGCCGTAATGTACTAGGCTAAGCCTCCATCTGCGGCTCTGGCATTCCATATGGGCTTTGGTTCATGTGCTGGCTGCTTCATTTTTGATCCAGCTCCTTGCTTAGGGTCTGGGAAAGCAGTGAAGGATGGCTCAAGTCCTTGAGCCTCTGCACCCATGGGAGACCCGGAAGAAGCTCTAGGCTTGAGATCAGCTCAGCTCTAGCTCTTTGACCATTTGGGGAATGAGCCAGCAGGTGAAAGATCTGTCTCTCCTCTCTTTCAAATAAAACTAAAACCTCTCATTGGCTGCAGATCATTTCAACCACAAATATCTCAATTTAATTCTGATCAATGAAAACATGAAAATTTAAGCTGATGTGAAGTTATGATGTTAAAGTATATAGTAATGAATAATTTTCTAATAACTTCATTATACCCAATAATTCTGCAGCAGGTAATGCTGTTTGCCTTCAAAATCAGTATGACTTAAAAACAAAAAGAGATTTATTTATTAGAGAGAGATATCTTTCACTCGTTGGTTTAAGCAGTCAAAGCAAGCCGTTAGGAACTCCATCCTGGTCTCTTAGATGGGTGGTAGGTGCCCAAGTACTTTGGCCATCTTTACCTGGCCTTGCCAGGAGCAGTGAAGAAGAAGCTGGACTGGAAGCAAAGCAGCTGGCTCTGGAGCAGGCACTCTGAGGCTGAACACTTGTGCCAGAGCCTAAGTATGACTCTTACAGTAACCTACCACACCCATCACACTGACCTGATAAGGGCAATACTGAGTCCAATTAAACTAAAACTCATTCTTTGCGTGTCAGAAAACATGATTTTCTCAAATTTTTGCAACTCAGTTCTGAAAAAATATTTGCTTTTACTATGATCCTAAAGCTTCTAAAATATAAAGTCTATTTTGTTTATATTTAAATATTCATTCAAAAGGCAAAGTGACAGAGGGAGGGAGAAACAGAGATCCTATTTCCTCTGGGTTGCTCCCCAAATGTCCTCCACAGCTGGGGCTGGGCCAGCTGAAGCCAGGAATCCAGAGCTCCACCAAGGAAGAGGGGTATAAGGTGGAAGGAAAAAGGATGAGTTTATAAATAAAAACTCAAGTAAGCTAATTTATACTTCATTTTAAATGAAGATAACTTCAATTACGCTTAAGAAAGAACTGGGGTTGGCATTGTGGTGTAGCCAGCTAAGATGCTGCCCACAATGCTGGCATCTCACAGAAGCCCATCTGAGGCTGTCAGTGTGCTTGGGAAAGAGGTGTAAGATGGCACAAGAGGGGACCCGGGGGCGTTGGCCTAGCAGCTAAAAGTCCTCACCTTGAACGCCCTGGGATCCCATATGGGCGCCGGTTCTAATCCCGGCAGCTCCACTTCCCATCCAGCTCCCTGCTTGTGGTCTGGGAAAGCAGTCGAGGACGGCCCAATGCATTGGGACCCTGCACCCGCGTGGGAGACCTGGAAGAGGTTCCAGGTTCCCGGCTTTGGATCGGCGTGCATCGGCCCGTTGCGGCTCACTTGGGGAGTGAATCATCGGATGGAAGATCTTCCTCTCTGTCTCTTCACCTCTCTGTCTATCTGACTTTGAAATAAAAACTAATCTTTAAAAAAAAAAAAAGATGGCACAAGAGCTTGGGTCCCGCCTACCCACAGGGCAGACCTGGACAGGACTCTCAAGTTTTGAATTCAGCCTGGTCTAGCTCTGGCCCGGGCAACCATTTGGAAAGTGAAACAGCACATGAAATGTCACTTTTTATCTTTTAAACACATATATATATGTGTGTGTGTATATATCTTAAAATATATATATATGAGCTATATATATCTTAAAAAAAAAAAACTAGCTCCAGAAGTATTTACTTGATTACAATATGTTTAATTCTATATTATCTGATATTAATCCTCACAAACTTCTGGGATTTTCTCCTAAGCTTTCACTAATCTGACCCATTAACCCCACATTACCTCAAGGATCTGCAGATAGTTATTTAGTGCTATCCACTGGTTATTTCTGATCCTCTTTCGAGATGCATGGCTCCTTTGCTCATGTCCTCCATCAGAGTGCCTGTCTTCAGTTTCCAGTTATAGCTCATAATTCTAGTTTCCTGCTAACGCAGTTCCTGCCACACACTGGGGAGCCCTGGATTATGTTCCTAGCTATACCAGCCCAAGCCAATGTGTTAAGTGAACTCTTGGGGGCTGTGTCTTTAACTCTCAAATATATAAAAACTGGAAGGGGGACAGAGATGATCAGCAGTGACTTACTAGAATTAAATGTAAAATGTAATAATATGGTTCTGCAGAATTTCATGCAGTATAATACTGAGTTATAGAATGAAGAATTAACTTTGCTGGATTGTTTGTGTGGCCAAACCTACAATTCCTTCCAAAGGTGGAAAAGTTTCTACAAAGACTAAAGCCAAGGTGGCCATTTGGAGCAGTGGTTAAGACCACCTGTTCGGGATCGCTGTGCATCATGTCACAGTGTCTGGAATTGGGTCCTGGCTAATGCTTCAGAATTTCCAGCTTGCTACAGTGTGTACTCTGGGAGGTAGTAGGTACAATCAAGTGCTTGGGTGCCCGCCTCTGCCTCTGCCTGGAGTCCGAACCTCAACCTGGGTCTCCACACGAGAGGCAAGCTCCCAAATATCTCACCATCATCGGCTACCTCCCAGACTGCACATTAAAACAGAACTGTTTCTTGCTTTTAAATTTTAAGCAAAATAATTTGCTGTAGAATATAAAACATGTCTAGGTTAGACTACCACTGTCTCTCACTACAGATTATTTTTTTACAATATGAATATACCTTCAGGGGTTAAAAAAAAGTGCATGAAAACTTTATTATTTTAAAAACTCTTACCTGGCAAATTTTTTCCCAGATTTCATCACAGCCAGCTTTTTCCTGAAAACTTAGAGCCAGATCATAATTCTCAGCTTCTGACCAAACAATTAATGTATCCTGTTTAAAAATAAATAAATAAAATTTCCATATCATCACATTAGCAAATAACTAACAGTAGAAGTAAAAATCAAGAGGACTAGAAACAGCACAGCAATGGTAAAAGCCCTCGGGTATGCACAATCAATGTACATTAATGTAATTACTGCAGAGCTATATTTTATACTCTAAAAGTTTTATAAAATATTAACATTGAAATAATAGTTTTGACACTAACAAGTAACACCAAAAACAAGACAGTAGCTTAAGGTTGTAGAAAATAAAGCCAATATTCAACGAAGTGTTCTCCTAGAATGTCCTCAATTTATATGCCTACCAAAAGAATCGGTATGTTTTTAGGAACAAGTCATCAACCTTTGTGTTAGAAGTTAAGGTTCTGATTTAACTTAAAATATAAGCACATCTAAACACTATAATTACTATGCAACACTCAAGCAAATTTTTAACATACATGAGAATTTAGTGGCTAAAACTGATTTTTTTGAAAAAGATACAAATGAATTGACTTTACACTCTCCCAAAATATGATACTTAGTAATTATTCATCTGACTAGCACTTTTAACCTCACCTGACATCAAGAAATACAAACTCATTACTCAATCATAGATTCGTAAGGGGAAGGCCTTAAAAAGAAAAAAAAAAAGATTTACTTTCATTGTTTTATTTGTTTTTTTTTTGGAAAGGCGGATATACGGAGATGAGGAGAGACAGAGAGGAAGATCTTCCGTCCAATAATTCACTCCCCAAGTGACTACAACGGCTGGCGCTGTGCTGATCCAAAGCCAAGAGCCAGGAATTCTTCCGGGTCTCCCACACGGATGCAGGATCCCAAGGCCTTGGGCCGTCCTCAACTGCTTTCCCAGGCCACAAGCAGGGAGCTGGATGGGAAGTGGGGCCACTGGGACCAGAACCGGCACCCATATGGGATCCCGGCACGAGAAAGGTGAGGACTTTAACCACTATGCCATCGTGCCGTGCCCAAAAGATTTATTTTTATTGGAATGGCAAATTTGCTGAGAGGAGAGACAGAGAGAAACATCTTCCATCTGCTGGTTCACTTTCCAAAATGGCTAGAGCCTACCAACCTGAAGCCAGGAGCCAGGAACCATTTCCAGGTCTCCATCCCAGGTGCCGGCTCCCAAGGATTTGGACCACCCCCTTCAGACCACCCCCTTCACTGCTTTCCCACACCACAAGCAGGGAGCTGGATGGGAAGTAGAGCAGCTGGAACATAAACTGGCGTCCATATGGGATGCTGGTGCTTGTTGGTGGAGGATTAGGCACTACAGCCATTGCGCTGGTCCCCCAAGATAAGTCCTTATATGAAAAACATTTTGCGATTTTTAAAGTTTCACCAATAATTCTAAACTATTCTTTTATTCATTTAGGTCTTAGACTAATACTCTTATTAATCATGTAATAGCTGAAAACTGATGTTCTACTTTCTTCCTAGCTACTGCTCTTGGGAAAGAAATTTGCAAGCATTGTTATCTTTTCAAAATTTTATCAGTTCACTTTTGGGTTTGAAATGCTCTGGCTGTTCCCACATTTGCAGGAGAGGTTCTTACACCTTCATTAAAATAAGATCAAAAGAGCTACCCTGGGACCTGGCATGATGGCCTAGCGGCTAAGGTCCTCGCCTTGAACATGCTGGGATCCCATGTGGGCGCTGGTTCTAGTCCCGGCAGCTCCGTTTCCCATCCAGCTCCCTGCTTGTGGCCTGGGAGAGCAGTAGAGGACGGCCCAAAGCCTTGGGACCCTATACCCGTGCAGGAGACCAGGAGGAAGCTCCTGGTTCCTGGCTTTGGATCGGTGCAGTGCCAGCCGTTGGGGTTACTTGGAGTGAATCATCGGATGGAAGATCTTCCTCTCTGTCTCTCCTCCTCTCTGTATATCTGACTTTGCAAAAAGAAGAAGAAAAAAGTTACTCTGGTCAGAGAGACAGTGGCTACAATTCAGAGACAAAGGAATCTTGTCAGGCTCCCTTGAATTTCCTCTGAGTTATCTTGGAACCTTTCTAGTCTACTCTGGTGTAACTCAGGTTGCCTAAAGTAATATTTTGTAAAATAGGAAGAAATGGTTTATCTAAATAAAAACATCTGAACTCTAATGACTCCAATTAGAGTTATTTTTATTTTTGCTTTGTCTTTTAAATTTGAGAGTTAGACAGCAAGCAGGGAGAAACAGAAGACAGAGCTCCTTTCTGCTGGTTCACAGCCACATGCCTACAGTGAGGCCAGGCTGAGCCAGGGTCTCATTTTGTGGGTTCCAGGAATCCAATGACTTGCACCTTCGCTGCTCTCCTCCAGGGTCTGTAATGGGAGGAGCTGGAGTAAAGAGCTAGATGCAGGACTCTGATGTGTGATGTGGAGTCTTACAGTCCACATCTAAAAGTTCACTCCTGCTAGTTCTTAAAATTACTATCATCTTAAAATCCAATATATAGTAATAGCATAATACATCTACAAGTGGCAGCAGAAGCAAATATGTATTTAATATTATAGAGTGCCATAGAGTGCTCTGTTTTCAGTACTGACTACTGTTTCTTTAATAATCTTTTTAACGACTCTCACTTCTGGGGGAATGGCAGTTTCTTATCAGATTTACTGCTTCCATCCAGCTCCCTGGTTGTGGCCTGGGAAAGCACCAGAGAATGCCCCAAAGCCTTGGGACTCTGCACCTGAGTGGGAGACCTGGAAAAGCTCCTGGCTTCCGATCAGCTCAGCGTGGCCATTGCAGCCCTTTGGATAGTGAACCAGCAGATGAAAAATCTGTCTCTGTAAATCTGCCTTTTAAATAAAAATGAATACTTTTATCCAAAAAGAAATACCTGCACTTCTCTATACACAGGAATCACAATAATTCACAACAGTAGGTAAAATTTTCATGGAGACATTACTCTTCCTTCAGAATATTGTGGTTGTTCTGACACCTGACCACCTTTCAAATTAATTATTAACAAAACTCAATTATCTCCTTTTGGGAGAAGACATGACAAGATTTCTTCTTAAAAGCCAAATCTTCAGACTGTACATTTCATTTAGGATATCACTAATAAGACAGAAAGCATCCAAAAGTCTTTATCCAGGCATCCAAGACTCTTTCCATTTTGACTCTTTTTGAGAAGGCCACAGTAAACAATGAAGCCTTTTTAGGGCCTGGCGCTACGGCTCAATTGGTTAATTCTCCTCCCCCAAGTTCTGGGATCCCATATGGACACTGATTTGTGTTCTAGCTACTCTGCTTCCCATTCAGCTCCCTGCCTGTGGCCTGGGAAAGCAGCAGAGGATGGCCCCAAAGCCCTGCCCCCATATGGCAGACCCAGAGGAAGTCCCTGGCTCCTGGCTTCGGGTTGGTTCAGTTTCCACCACTGTGGCTTTCTGGGGAGTGAACCAGCAGATTGAGGATACTCCTCTCTGTATCTCCTCTCTGTTGGTATGCCTTTCCAATAAAAAGAAGTGGATCTTAAAAAAAGAAATTGTTACAAATGTAAAGAGGTTTTTCCCAAACACCAGATTTCATCATCCTTTTCTGTCATTTTTTCCTTCCCATCCTTAACCTAAGTTCTTTTTCTAGATGTGATCAAGATCCCAAAAACCTAATGGAATTTATAGAGGCCTTGACTACTCCTAAAATGGTTAAAAATACAGAGTCTCAAGCATCTCCCCTGGTGACAGGTAGGAGTGAGGCACAAGAATGCTTACCTTTTCTTAAGATGTACTTTTTATTTTTATTTGAATCACAGAGTTACAAGGAGAAGGAGAGACAAACAGAAGCTATCTTCCATCCACTGATTTACTCTCCAAATGGCTGCAACAGCCAGAGCTACACGGATCTGAAGCCAGGAGCTTTTTCTGAGTCTCCCTCATGGGTACAGAGGTCCAATGGCTGAGCCATCCACTGCTGGTTTCACAGGTCATAAGCAGGTTGCTAGATTGAAAATGGAGTAGTCAGGGCCTGACATGGTGGCCTAGTAGCTAAATTCTTGCCTTACATCTGCTGGGATCCCATATGGATGCTAATTCCTGTCCAGGTGCTCCACTTCCCATCCAGCTTCCTGCTTGTGGCCTGTGAGGGCAGTGGAGCACGGCTCAAAGACTTGGGACTCTGCACCAGTGTGGGAGACTTTGAGGAAGCTCCTGGCTCTGGCTTTGGATTGACTCAGCTCTGGTTGTGGTCACTTGGGGAGTGAACCAATAGACGGAAGATCTTTCTTTCTGTATCTCTTTTTCTCTGTATATCTGCCTTTCCAATAAAGAAATAAAGTCTTAAAAAGAAACCAAAAAAGGTGGAACAGTCAGTATATGAACTGGTGATCATATGGGATGCCAATGCCAGAGGTGGAAGGTTAGTCTACTATATCACTGCCTCACCCCAAGAATGCTTACTTTTAACAAGGTCCCCATGCACTGGTAGGTCAAATTTGAGAAATGATTTAAATATAATCTGTTTGGTTAAAAGGACCTAGGAATGTGTCATCAAAATTACTTTTGTTCATTTGGAAGCTCTGATCTGAAGCTAGGAACTTCTTCTGGGTCTCCCACACACTAGCTTCAGATCAGCTTAGCTGCAGCTGTTTTGAGCATTCTGGAGAGTAAACCAGCAGAGAGAAGGTTTTTCTGTCTCTCCTTTTCTCTGTAAATCTGCCCTTGCAATAAAAAAGAAAGGAAAACCTTTTTCAGGGTCTGGTGCAATAGCCTGGTGGTTAAATCCTCCTTGCATCCTCCAGGATCCTATATGGGTGCTGGTTCAAGTCCCAGCTGCTCTACTTCCCATCCAGCTCCCTGCTTGTGGCCTGGGAGAGCAGTAGAGGATGGCCTAACGTTTTGGGACCCTGCACAAGCATGGGAGACCCAGAGGAAGTTCCTGACTCCTGGCTTCAGATTGGTTCAGCTCTGGCCATTGCAATGACTTGGGGAATGAACCAGTGAATGGAAGATCTTTCTCTCTCAGCGGATGGAAGATATTTGTTTCTCTCCTCCTCTCTGTAAATCTGCTTTTGCAATAAAAATAATAAAAAAAAATCTTAAAAAGAAGTTTCGCCATGAATAAAACAGACCCAAATACCACTCAATCATGGGCGCTTAATAGAGTGCCTAAATGGTATTTTAAAAATATACTTAAAACTTGGTATATAACAAGTTTGTGGAAAGGGTCTCCAGTTTTTATTTCCTATTCACAACATCACTTAAACTATTTTAGTGGTTCCATCAAAAGAATGCACTATGTTTCAGCTTTTTCCCATGATAATGACCCATTCCGTCAAGGGCTATTCCAACAAAATGCTCGTCAGACTAACTGTATCCTTGTCCTCAACCATCATGACAAAATTCATTACAGATGGAGCTAACTTTTTCAAAAGGAACATATAACAGCAAACTGAAACATCAATATTTATGAAGTTCAATTTGCAGCATAAAATCAATGTGTAAGCTTGAAATGAGGTCAGACTAACCACATAATGCAGTCTCCCATCCTCCAGCATTTCCTTTTTCTGAGACCTTCGGAATATTGTAACTAAGGCATAATATGAAGTTCAAAATGCACGCCATGTCAGGGTTTACAAAGAGCAGTAGTATCTTTCAAAATCTGGGTTACATTTAGATACAATGGGAACAGCCCTGAATTAGTTAGGACTTGGATAGCACACATAACTTCACTGTACACTAAAACATTTTTAATATCTTAACATAATTATTATGTGAGAAGAGTAGTGCAGTGCCTTTCTTGTGTTTTAAAGATGAGCTTCAGAGACAATTTTGTGAAAATCATACAGCTAGAAATGAACAGAATTCAGCAACTTGGATTGTTATGTTTAAGGTCATATTCCTGTTACTATACCATAGCAAAATGTGTATCAGGTTTAAGAGCTGGACTCTAATAACATGCTCTGCAGCATTCTCTCCTGTGATATTCTGCTTTATCTAAACATCTGTCTAGAGGCCTACACAGGAAAGACCTCTTAAAAGGTTAACTTCCCAAATTTGCTCCTTTGGCTCCAAATTCCCATCAGGACATCCCTCCATCTACCCACCATGCTAGTCTTTACAAATCAATTTTATATTTTCTTACGCTTGTACCTGAGCCACGTTCTGAGTGTTGTTTAAATGTAGTATTCAATGTAGCTGAAATCTTCCATGTATCCATTAGTCCATCACCCACAACAGCTCTCAAGTTAAATACCCATATTCTCAATTTTGACAACTAAGAGATGGATATGTGATCATTTTCACTTCTATCTTCATCTCAGTGATGTTCTTGTAACTAAAATCCAGACTATTCTCAACCTTAATCTTACAGTATATTTGCCATCTTTCTTCTCATTATCAACACTGAATCCAATCTATTAGCAAGCAGTCCTATCAGGATTACCTTCAATTTATTCACCAACCTATTTCCAACTCTATCACTCTAACCCATTCCAACATTATCTCCTCATTAGCCTAAATGACCCAGTCTTCCTCTCACTACCTCCAATTCTATAGATTTATATTATTAATTACTATGGATCATGTCATTCCACTGTTAAAAACTCTGTAAATATTCTAAGTATACTTTAAAAAAAGAGAATAAAGATAATAATTGGCCAATAAGCATCACTCAACCAGGTATAACTGAATGAATAAATATAAACAGTTCAATAAGATTCAGTCCTAAGCTCTGTTTTTGCTCAAAAGGAGGTACTCTCCGACACCCAATAATTCATTTGATGATTCTTAAGTTACAATGTTTTGTCCCAAAGTCTTAAGAGGCCTCTAGTCTATAAGCACTTTCAATATATTTTAATATTATTATTTCAAAGCTTAAATGGGGGGAGGAGAGAAAAACAAGTTATAGAGCAGTATAGGATATTCTACCCTTGAAGCTGATGAAATAATACCAATGTAATTTTAAATATGTACACCTCTGGGAAGGTACACAAATAATTGACAATATGGATGGCATTCAGCAGGTTCAAGTGTATAGACATAATCTGGGGTGGGGGAAGCGTCACTAGAGGCTTTTAATCACTCTTTATTCTAACCAACAAACTGCAAGCCAAATGTTAAAGTAAACGTACTCAGTCTCCTACTTGATACAGTCATCATTTTCCAACTCCCAGACTCAAACCCACCACAATGACCTTTGGTTCTAATTTCACCAAATCATATGGCATTTTCTTGAATGTACAAGGTCTCTGTTCCTTCCTTTTAAGTTCACTTACCACACTCAAACAGTTTCTTTGTTGGTATCTGAATTACTACAAGAGGTCTTGCTATCAAAGCCCTTATACGCTTCCCTTCTCAATTTATTATTCATGGCAGTACCACAATATCACTTTCAGCATTTTAGGCAATTATTCAAAAATCCGTACTAACTCCCTCTTGTTTAGTAAGCAGCTCTCAAACAGCCTAATATCATTTGTAGCTAGCATATTACTTCCTTTCTCATCAGAGTTCCTTCTGCAAACATGACTACAAAGAGTTAAAGTTTTCTTAATGATTCCAGATTATACCAACCTCTCCTTTCTCTAAATTTCTATTGCCCATACCTATGGAGCACAAGTTCATTTTTTATATACATAATTGTGTTGGTCTATGTCAGCATCAGTTAAGAATTTTGGCCTTTCTGCATCTTAGTTGTGTAACTTGTGGAACACTTTCAGTGAAGATCGGCCTAACACACTTCATCATTTTGTAACTGTTTTCTGCTATACCTTGTCTCCTAATCAAATGAGAGGCAAACTTACCTGTAGTTAACTCCTAAATCCATTAACAAACAATTACGTCAAATATAATAGGTATATGTTCTTGTGACTGATTTTGATTCTGTCAAGATCAACAGGATCACTTTTAAACAACCTAAAATTCTGACACACGTAACAGGCATTTTATTTGATGCTGAGAAACATTTTTTCCTATTTTCAATTTGTTTGATACTTTACAAGGTTATCAGATAAGTACATTTTCTCTTTACCATTCTGTAATATCACACACAAAAACAAACCAATGATAATCCTTCATAGTCTGTTGACATTCAGCTAAACTCCAATTTATTTTAAAGCCAGTAAAAAAAAAAGTACGAATGCCAGTGTTCCTGGGAAAGTAGTAGAAGATGGCCCAAGTACTCAAGCTCCTGCATTTCTTGGGAGACTCTGAGGAGGCTCAAGGTTCCTGGCTCTGGCCTAGCCCAGCCTTAGTTGTTTTGGCCATGTGGAGTCACTTAGCATGTAATTTCTCTTTCCCTCTCTCTATAACTTTCTTTCAAATAATCTTTATTTCACCTTATGTAAGTAAACTAAAAACAAACCAAAAGTGGCTATTTGATAAAATTAAGTGTAGGAATACAAAGCAGTCATTTGTCTTAGAAATCAAATTTACTTAAATGCCTACTTTAAAAAGTCTAAAATACAGGAAATCTTCTGGTGTTCAATCCAGGACATTTTTAATTTGATTCTCTGCCAAAAAGGTACAACAGTTTCTAACCAGAGAAAAACCTACTAGTTAAATACTGAAAATCTTTCAAATATTTAAAAATCTGGGTAAGAATGCAACATATACAAAACAATTATTCAATTGCGAGACTTTCACAACTAACAAGCTGTATAATAGACAACTTTATTTCCAACTATTTCTGAGCATTCAAATTCTCACAGACCTTGAAGCAGACAGTGGTGCTATGAAGTAGACAATGATGTTATCAATATAATCCTAAAATAATTTCTCATTTCTTCCAAAAATGTTTGCTATATTGACTTCACATAGCACATATACAGTAAACTGGAAATAAGGCAAATATCTAACAGCTGTAAATAGTACATCAAAAACACTAAAAATACTGTACAGTGTTTTTTTGTAAACAACTAGATCTATATTTAAAAAAAAAAGAGTGAAAAGTTCAAATTGAAGAATACAGTGAGATACCAACTGTATAAAGTTAAGAAAACATGAAAGACTACATATTATCTATGGATACATATATACACAGAAAGGGTATAAGAGCATGTACACAAATATGTACATCATATCAATTTGAATAGCAATTAACTATATGAAGAATGGGAAATGGACAGAATGGGATCATACAAAAGGGGCTTTAAGTGTATCCACAATGTTCAACATTACAAAAAGATTTGAAACAAATATGTTATAATGTTAACATTGTTAAAGGTGGTTACAGACACCCATTATATCACTCTTTGTACTTTTAAATTGATATATTTCATAATAAAAATAAAAACATTCACAGAATGAAAGGTTTAATCACTGTTATCATTTTCAGATCAAATAATTAGAGGCACACCTAAAATGCAACAGATTTTCTTTACCAAGACAATATTAACAGAAAATGTTACATAATTGGCAATGTACACACTTGTGAAATAATCACTGATTATTGTAAAATGTACAATTAAAGAATCGAATTTAAATGCTTCTCTTTCACAAATGTGAGTTGTTGTTTCCTTTAATGTGATGCATAATAAAAGGTTTAGAGCACAGTACATAGAAGAGAAATGGCCAATCAGTGGTTAAATAAAACGGAAGAATACATCATATCCTAATATAAATCAGCAATGGGTAACTCAAAGATGTCAATAAATGACTGAGAATACAAAATGTTTCACTTTTCAGTCTGAACCCTTTAATCTGCAATATACAAGGTCTGCAACTGTGTTTATCAAACATGCCTTTTCTTGTCAGGAAAGGTTTCCCATCTTAGATTAAAACTTCCTTGATCACAGATGAAGTCTTTCAAAATAAAGATAAACAACTACTTGCCTGTTGTTTCTGATATGCAGTGTTTGGATTTATCTTTGATTCCAAAAGTAGTGATCCTGAAAGATAAAAGGATACATACATCTCAGTCACATATATACGAATACACAAATACATTTCAATTTGCAAAATCTTGCATACAGGAAGATACATTAAAAACAAGTCTAACAGCAACATTCATATCAAGAAGCTGAGGAGACTGACTGACAACTGTAAGCAACTGCCTGCAGTCACTCTTCGAACAAGTTTTTCCATTCCATTTTCAGTTCAACCCTACAAAAAACTGGAATGTGACTAAAATCTCAACAGTACAAAATTTGTTCAGAATAAAATGAGACTTTTTCTTGTATCTGCACACACCAGTTGTTCAAGTCAGGCATTCTGATTACTCTGTAAGAAGTATCTTAATTATGAATCTACATATTATAGTATTAAAATAACTCACATGACTGGTACAATAAATCAAGGAGCCTCAGTTTACAAGCTGCTCTGGTGCCCTGTTTCTATCATAAGGTACACACTTTCACAGCTCCCGCCACAAAGGAAGTTTGGAGGGATTCCTGACTGAAGAGATGCTTGAGCGTGTAAGCATCGTGGCAACAGGCTGCAGCGTTCCCTGGAAAAAGTGTCTAGGTTTTCCCCCAGCACCTGTCTCCTAGGACAACTGGGTTGCGCTGGTAAAAAAAAAATCTGTTTCATCAAATCTTTTGCATTAGACATATAATGGGTAAGAAAAGATATAAGGGGGAGAAAGGGACACGTAACTTCACATGTAATTTCACCTGGCCTTTGCCTATTTCCTGCTCTCACGTTAAATCTCATCCAAAGATGAGACACTGGCGAGGAAAGGGTCAAATCCTTAACAGGGATGGGAGGCGGAGGAACAGAACCCGCGTCTGAGGATAAATCCGGACAAAGTAGTTTTTTATTTTATTTTTTCTCTACCGTAGCGAAGCAGGCTTAAAACCAACGCGCTGTCCGGGCCAGGGCCTACACCCCAGCCCGTGCCCCAGCACAAGGCACTGCCCCCTGTTCCACCGATCCAATAACCTTACCGTCCGACTCTGCTCGAACCAGCAGCGACATCCCTTTGAGCTCCTCCACGTACGTGGAGGAGACGTGCCCGGTGCCCCGGTCGTCCCACTGCCGGTCTTCGTTCAGAGTATACACCTTCACTCGCCGCCGCGTATCCGACATGGTGGCTGCCGTCCCCCTCCGCTCCGGCCGCCGCCTCTTCGCACACCTAGTCAGCGTCCCTCATTCTTGAGAGACGCTAGCGGCGGCGGCGGCTCCGGAGGCGCCCGAGGACATGACTCCCAAGGTACAGACACCGAAAAGGGGGTGACAGGGAGCCGACCCGATTCCTCCACCCGGAACCCCCGTTACCTCTCACTTCACCCCCGCACACCCCCCCTCCCCTCCCTTCAGCCCTCCCCCCCGAGCTCGCTCGCTCTCCTGGCGCCGCGGGAACTACTACAAATCCGCCATCTTGTAACCCGACTCTGCCTTTCTCTTCCTCCCGCAGCCGCTGCGCACGGGCTGTCCTAGCAGGGGCTACGGCAGCCGACGAGTCCAAGGCGCAGCATCCCCGCTTCGGCACGCGCTCCGAGAGCCGGATTGTTGGCCGGGCGCTCTCGCGAGGAGGGTCCGCCGCCGAGGTGGGAGGGCCGAGCGAGGCTGCTCCGGGCCCCGCCTCTCGGGGCGCTCGGGCGCGCGGCTCTCTCGAGCTCCCGGCGGCGCCCGCGGGCTCTCATGGGGTACGGGCTCCCGGCCGTGCGGGACGTGCTGCGGTGCGGGACGGGCTCCTGTGGGGTACGGGCTGCCGTGTGGGACGGGCTGTCGGCCGGGCGGGACGGGTTCCCTTGGAGCACGGGTTCTCGGCCATGGGGCACGGGCTCCCGCGCGGGACGGGCTGCCGCGGGGGACGGGCTCCCGTGGGGAATGGGCTGCCGGAGGGTCGGCCTTCGGGCCCTCGCCCACCCACCCGAGCGCCAGGCCTGAGAGCGTTGGGAACACTCGTGGGAAGCGTGGAACCTCGCACAGGACTAACTCGGCCCGAGTGCCTCGCCCTGTTTGGTGGACTTTCACCCAGTCAGCCTTGTTAAAGAGCGAAAAAAATAACTGTGTGTGGAGACGTAGGGACGCTGAATCCTCTCAGTCGTACCCAAAGTCGCTCAGATTCGTTATGGAGTTAGCTAAGCGGCTGTCCAGGATGCGTTCTGTGGACAGTAAATGGCCAGGGAATGTTTCCTGAGGTTCCCATTTCCCGCCGAAGCAGGCTTTTGTTGGCAGGCACTTGGTAGCGGGCGATTGGAAAGCGTAGTTTGTGCTTCCTGAGCAGACGAGTCTGAGGGTAAGTTGAGGAAGTGGCGGGGAGCCTGGTGTTGGTGTTTGGAGCTCCTCCTCGGGGCGTGGGTTGCGTCCTGCCTGGGGAGGCTTTGCGCACTGATGGCAGAATTCTCTCACCATTCATTTGGTCGAGTCCTGCGTGGTGCACACAGGTCACGTGCTGTGCCACCTCGCCTTGTAGTTGACGTCAGCCAGTGATTGTTCTAGATGGAATCCCCTTACTCTGTTTTCCAATTGCAGTCCCTTGGCTTGTTGGGCCATGAGGTAGCCTGAAATGTGGAAAGTCGGCAAGATTCCTATGTAGCCTATACAGTGCATCTTGGGAGTTGTAGTCGTTCCTTAGCAATGAGCTTGTCAAAAGGTGCTTATGTTTTCATTAGGTCACATACATGTGGACACCCTTTGAAGCATTAAAACATGGGACAGTCACTTACACAGAGCAGGTGCCTAATTTAAAAATTTTTCAAAATCTTAACTTTTGTTTTTAACCTACTGGGTACCTCAGAATGTGTACTTGAGCTCACTCATTGTAATATATCAAATAGTGGAGTTCATTAATTTCTGTGAATTATGTAGGTGGAATAAGTTGAGGGGGTCATTTGGCAGAGCCACAAGTGTCAGCTTGGGGTGTCTGGATGCCATGTTGGAGTGCCTGGCTCTTCCCCCCTGCTTCAGATCCAGCTTCCTGCTAATGCCCACCCTGGGAGGCTGCTGCTGATGGCTCAAGTCCTTGGATCCCTGCCTCTCACCTGAGAGAACTGCTTGAGTTCCAGGCTCCCGGCCTCTCCTTAGCCCAGCTATGCTGTGACCCAATGGATTGAAAGATCAGTGTCTCTGGAAAAAAATTTTTTTGGTTACTGGCATTGTGGCATAGCCTCTTAAAGGTGTGGATCCTTTCCACGCTGTGGTTTGGGTCCTGGCAGCTCCACTTGGGCCTGGCTCAGTGCTGACCATTTGGGTAGTTAACCGGTAGACTGAGAGTGAGCTCTCCTGTCTGTCAGACTTTCAAAAGCCAAAGTGATAGGGAAAAAAAATTTTTTCTAAATATTTTTGAACCTAGAGAAAACGTTTTCTTGTAAGAGTCAGAAAAAAGCTTCACACAACTCTTGAGCCCAGTGTGACAGAACATCCCAGCCACATGTGTTCAACTCCAGACTGCTTGAATGTAGGCACATTTGCTGTCCATTCGGAGAACAGAACATGACAAGAGGACTTCAAAATGCAGATCCTGGAAGCAGGGGAGCTTTTGTAGTCGGAACTCCAGGGTACCCAGAGCGCCAGGTGGACACATCTCTGTATTCCATGGGCTCCGCAGTCCATTCGTGCCATTGTGGAACGCTCAGAGAGCACGAAGCCCATTCCTCTATGCAGCTGAAGGGCAGTACTCTACCACATTTGAGGTTCATCAGAGTTGCTACCCAAATAAGTCCACAGCCCCCCTGTGTTGAATATGAAATGCCTTTACATATACAAAATTTAAAAGGCAGAGAAAAGTATATGGTAAAAAATAAGTGTCCTTTCCATCCCGACCTCCTGCCATTGAGATTTCCCTCTTGATGTCAGCACCACTACATTTCCAACGTCTGTTGCCAGAACATCACAAATGAGTGGTCCAAACAATTGTACATTTGATTTAATGCTCTATAATTGCTGTCTCAAAATTATTACTTTTTATTTGCACCGTGCCCTCCTATTCCAGAGATTTTTAAGTATAAACAAGTAAATTTAAGCGTCTCTGTATGTATGTGTGTATCCAGTTATCCTTTGATATTCGCAGGGGATAGGTTCTAAGGACCTGCCTTGGATACCAGACTCCTATGATATGGACTACCATGGTAGCATGGCAGGTTAAGCCACCCTGTGGGATGCCCATATTCCATATTGGAGTGCTAGTTTGAGTCTTGGTTCCTTTGTTTCAATCCAGCCAGATTCCTGATAGTTTTCCTAGAAAAGCAGTATGTGACAGTGCCAGCACTGACGGTACTTGGGTCCCTGTCATCCAGCTGGGAGACCTGGATAGAGTTCAAGGCTTCTGCTGGCCCGGGCCTGGTTATTGTAGGCCTTTCCAGAGTCAGGGAATGGGAGTGTGATCTCTGTCAGTCTTTTAAAGGAATCAGTCTTTAAACACTGACATCCCTTTCTGGAATCACAGCTGCTAAAATTGCCTTTCTGTGCCTGGGAAAGCAGCAGATGGACAGATGGAACCAGGTGGATTTCCAGGCTACTGGAGTTTCCATCCTTGGCCATTGCAGGAGTTGGGAGTGAACTATAGTGATACAGGATCTTTGTCTCTTGTCGCTGTCCTGCAGCGATGGACTTGGTGCACGGAGCCAACTGACTGATGATCAATAGCCAAAATTTATTAGGGGCAACAGACTATATGCTGAGGGTCCTACAGGATTAGGGTAGAGATACTTAGTTCATCAACAGAACCATCAACTGTTTCTATGCCTTAGTTTGGAAGTCCTTTTGCTTTGTATATTACTTCCCACTCAACTGTTCTTATACAAATGATATCTCATCAGGTGTACAAAGGGTAGCCATACAGTTGTTCTCATGCAAAGGCTATCCAATCAGTCACACACAAGACATCCATTCAGTTGTTTATCATACAAATATTGTCCCAGTAACTGTAATCCTATGGTCACAATGTCCTCCTACAGTCTCTTCCTCTCTGTCACTGCCTTTCAAATAAGTTTAACATTTTTTTTGGATGAACCAGTGTGATAGCTGAGTGGCTAAATTCTTACCCTGTATGCGCTGGGATCCCATGTGGGTGCTGGTTCGTGTCCCAGCTGCTCCACTTTCCACCCAGCTCCCTACTTATGACCTAGGAAAGCAGTAGAAGATGGACCAAAGTCGTGGGACCCTGCACCTGCATGGGAGACCTGGAGGAAGCGCCTTCCTCCTGGCGTCAGATTGGTTCAGTTCCGGCCGTTGTGGCTACTTGTGGAGTGAACCATTGGACAGATACTTTTCTCTGTCCTCTCTGTAAATCTGGCATTCCAAGAGAAATAAATATTAAAAAAATTTAAATGACATAGAATTTATTAAAAATATTTTGTGACATAGAATTTAACCTATGTAACGTATCCTGTATACTTTAACTCATCGGTAGATTACCTTTTCCTAATACAATGTAAATATTATATAAGCAGCTATAAATACTGTAAATATAGTTTGTTATACTTTTTTTAAAAAATACTTATTTTTATCTGAAAGGAAGAGTTACAGGGAAAAGGAGAGACAGAGATCTTCTGTCTGCTGCTTGCAATGGTCAGAGCTGGGGAGATCCAAAGCCAGGAGCTAGTAGCTGAGAGTTTATTCTGGGTCTCCCACATGGATGGAGAGACCCAACGACTTAAGCCATCTTCCACTGCTTTCCCAAGCCATAAGCAGGGAACTGGATTGGATTGGAGCAGCCCGGACATGAAATGGCACCAATAGGGGATACTGGCTCTTACATATGGAGGATTAGCATATTGAACCACTGCACCAGCCCCTTTATACTGCACTATGAAGAAATAATATCAGTGGCTGGTGCTGTAAAGCTGCTGCTTGTGGCACTGGCATCCCTGTGCACACTGGTTCTAGTCCTGGCTATTCTACTTGGGATCCAGTTCCTTACAAAAGCTCCTGGGGGGCCCGGCGGCATGGCCTAGTGGCTAAAGTCCTCGCCTTGAAAGCTCCGGGATACCATATGGGTGCCGGTTCTAATCCCGGCAACTCCACTTCCCATCCAGCTCCCTGCTTGTGGCCTGGGAAAGCAGTTGAGGACGGCCCAATGCATTGGGACCCTGCACCTGGAAGAGGTTCCAGGTTCCCGGCATAGGCCCGTTGCGGCTCACTTGGGGAGTGAATCATCGGATGGAAGATCTTCCTCTCTGTCTCTCCTCCTCTCTGTATATCCGGCTTTCCAATAATAATAAAATCTTTAAAAAAAAAAAAAAAAGATTTCTTAAGTAGAGCAAAATGAAGAAAAACAAACTTCTGTCACTATTATTAGCATATGTAGAAAGCAAATAGTTCAACTTTTCATTTTAAATGATCAATATTTCATCTAGTATAACAATATTGCCTACATGATTAATGTTTGATTAAATATGTGTGTGTATATATATATATATATAAATTAAAAATTCTTTGGTTTGGCCAGCTAATTTTTTTCTTTTGAGCAACTAAATTTTAACTTTAAAAACTACTTAATCCTGAATTGTAAATTTACACATTCTTATCAAGTTTAGAAAAGATCACGTTATTAACTACGACTTTCAGGCATGATTTTTGGGGACTTTCATGTATGATTTTTGAACTATAATATTTTAAATGATAGGAATAAGTGTGACATTACTTATAATTGTATGTATAACCTTTGTACATGACTACTTCAAACAATTTAACTACAAATCATAATTGTGCCAATACTTATACCAAATATATTCATATGTTAGCAATATGTATGCTTAACACTGACCTGTTTTTATTTTATGAGTAAATAATTTTTTTGTTTTTAGGTATGTTTGAAAAATGCTTCTAGTACTTCATGCTAGTAGAGTCCATTTTTATTACTCCATTATATTTATGATTTTAAAAAAAAGATTTATTTTTATTGGAAAGGCAGATGTATAGAGATGAGGAGAGACAGAGAGGAAGATATTCCGTCCGATGGTTCACCCCCCAAGTGGCCGCAACAGCTGGAACTGAGCCAATCCCAAGCCAGGAGCCAGGAGTTTCTTCCGGGTCTGCCACGCAGATGCAAGGTCCCAAGGCTTTGGGCCATCCTCAACTGCTTTCCCAGACCACAAGCAAGGAGCTGGATGGGAAGCAGGGCCGCTGGGATTAGAACGGGCACCCGGTTGCGCAAGGTGAGTGCTTTAACCACTACGCTATCCCACCGGGCCCTATTTATGATTTTTTTGACCAGTTTGAATAGGACCACAATAAAAATGGGCAAACTGGCTCCCACAACTTTTTATTTTGTATTTGTTGAGTGTTCTAAAGAAAAAGGCACTGGCTTGGAACAGAGTAAGTTCCAGTTTATAAAAGAACTATAGGCAAACAAAGCTGTTGGGGCAGAGAGGTAAACCATTAGTTGACTATGTATAAACTGATTGCAGGGAAGATATATATAACAAAATAATAAAACAAAAACAAAAAACAAAACAACAAAAAAAAGATATGTAGGCAGAATCCATTATAATCACATATATATTATATTACTTCTAGGTTTTTCACATATTTTAGAATTACAGGAATAACAGTGTAACGTTTCCTAAGAAATATAAATGGTTTACTTTTAATAGACATTTATTGATTCTAGTATAAAGAATAAGCTAATATTAGTTACTCTTAAAAAAAGAATGCCACATGTAAATGAATATTTTCATAGAAATAATTGGAACATATTTATAGTTTATTACACATCATTAAATGATATTGCTAAAGTTCTCTTTAAAAAAATCACTGGGAAGAATTAGATGATTGTGAAATAGGTTCTCCCATTACAATACTGCCCCTGTCATTCAGAGTTTTGACAACAGTTGTAGCTGGAGACTGGAGAACTTTACGAGAAAGCCTCATTCTTCCATCTGCTGGGTCACGTCCGAAGTATTTTACCTGTGTCAAAGAAAGACTGCCTGTTAGTTACAGCATACTGACCAACATCCACATTAAAAGATAAAATTTATATGGTCCAGATTAATGTTTTACTTGCTCATTAACAGCTCAGTGTTAAGTGGAGGTATATATGTATTATAAATATACTTTTGTTAAGTACTTATAAAATTGTACAGAGTCATTTGGTTGTCATAATATCATTTCTGTGTTTTTATTCTCTCCAGGCTAAGTCTCTTTTATATGGGAAGAACAGCTAATGACTTGGTGAGTAATTCTTGTCTGGGGCTTTCTGGGCTTAATTGTGCTATAACCATCCAGGATTATACTTAAGTCACTCAAACTTTTACTACTGCTAAAGGGATCACCACAGTGGAGTTTATTTGGCTTTACCTTGGGGGAAATGGGGCAAGTTTAATGTCCGTGTGATGTCAAACAACAGCATTATACAGTTATATTATACTTCTCATTTATCCTTGGAGGTCACTTAAACAACTGGACTACAGATTTGGAATAAACTTGAGGCCTTAGTTAACTTAGGTCATGGGTATTAGATGTGGCTAGAATAGAATGGTGCAATCAAAAAAACACAAACAACAACAACAACAAAGCTAGACCAGCGATTATTTCTTTCACTCACTCAAAGACTACCAAAAATATTTTGTTATCAGAATTGTAGGCCTAACTCCTAGGCTCAAGTAGTGGGAAAAGAGAGCTCCTCAAAGAAGATATTTAAGGCCTCCACAAAGTTACATTACCTGATTTCTTTTTTTAAAAAAAAAGATTTATTTATTTTATTACAAAATCAGATATACAGAGAGGAGGAGAGACAGAGAGGAAGATCTTCCGTCCAATGATTCACCCCCCCCCCCCCCCCCGCCAGTGAGCCGCAATGGCCGGTGCGCGCCGATCCGAAGCCGGGAACCAGGAACCTCCTCAGGGTCTCCCACACGGGTGCAACATTACCTGATTTCTTATGTCTGCTTCCGTATCAGTGACTCTGCATAGCCTGTAGTGCCCTGCTTATGCACTTTTAAAGTCCTAGAGATGGCTACTTTTTTTTTTTTTTAGCTAAACTGTAAGCTTCTTGAAGGACAGATATTGTATTTTATATTATTAGAAGCACTACGTATAAATAATACTCATAATGGATGTCAATTCTATTCTTTCAGCTTTATGTAAATTAAAACTTCAAGTAGAATTTGTAATGTTAAGGCTAAAAGGCTGAATACAGATACCTGAATTTCTTGGCCAACTTCTAATCCCAAGGCAGAGGGATGTTTAATCTGAAAGAAAGTGTATTAATGATGAGTTGTTAAGCATAATGATGTAACATCTATTTAAGTAGGCAGTTTTTTCCAAGTACATATAAATTTTTCCCAATTTACTGGTTTTTCTGTTTTTATAATCTTAATTTTTATATCAGGGAATGAAACATTACAGTTGAGTAGTCAAACTGTATATTTAACATCTGTTAGGATAGTCATTTGTTTTAAATTTCAGTGTTGTAATAATTTGTTGTATTATCAGCTCAGGTTTTCTGTAGGTTTAAAATCTTTGACGTTTCTGTGTTTTGCTGATCTCGTATTCATCTGTTCCAGGAGTGGGGAACTTCTGTCCTGTTTGCAGTACAAAGCATGTAAAATCATTTGATCTGGCTTTGCCAAGGCAACTGCAGGTGGGATTTGAAATTCAATACATCCAGATAGGCTAATTTTTAATTTGATAATAATCTGTGGTCCAGGAATTGTAACTATTCAAATGGTTGGAAGAAAAAAAGTTAATCTATTCTGCCATCACAGAACAAAGTCCCAAATGTAGAACTAATACATCCACAATTACCAGACTATCTATAAAAAAGTTTTTTCCCAGTTGATACTCAGATAAACAGTATATGAAAATGTCTTTTCTTTTACGCTGGGAGTTTTCAACTGTCTAAATGTTAAAAATAACATCTTGATTTTATTTGTATTTCTTGAAACTGCCAGTGACACTGAGTACCTTGGTCGATTTTAAAAACTGATTTACTATTCCATGCACTGTGCTCATTTTACTACTGATGGCCATTTTTCCTATTGACCAGTATTTGTATATTCAGCTTCTGTCATATTGTAAGCACTTTTCCTTTGGGTGCATCTTTAACCTTATTTGATTTTTGTCATATCACTTGAAAAATTCTGAAATCAAGTTTAATCAGTCTGCTTAGGTGTTTGGCTTTGCTGTCATGAAAGACTTCCCAGTATCTAGATTAAAGTAGCCACATTTTTATCTAGTGCAGTGCCCCTTCTGTATTTCCTTCTTTCCTTACCACCGTTTCCTTCTTGTTTTCCTTCTCCTTTATTTTTTGTATTTAGCTCTTTGATTCAGATACGATTTTGGTGTAAAAGTGAGTATAGATCTTACGTTATAACCATACTGAGTTACTGAACAGTCTATTTCTATGTTGACTGAAATACAACTTTTGATAATACAACATTGATAATACTTAATATAGAACCATGTACAAAGTGTCTTAAAAAATTTAATTAGAAAAATGCATATTATCAAATAACTGCAGAAATTTCAGGAAGTTTTTGCAGCAAAAAAAGTTTATTTTGCTGCAAAAACTTCCTGAAAGATAAAGTTTAATCTTTTAATTTATTTTCCATAAACTTTGGTATCCTTGTATCTACCCAGGCTTATTTCTGGTTGTCTTTTTTTCTATTATATGGATTATCTATTTCTGAGCCAATAACACTGTTTTATTGTGTATAGCATTATATTTTAATATTTGGTAAAATATACTCCCTATTATTCCATAGCCCTGTAGTTTTCCTGATGAGTCTTATTCTGTTTTTTACATGTATGAACTCCAAGATTTAAAAAAAAAAAAAAATCCCAAAACATAGGTTGGTATGATTTATTAACAGCAGAAATTTGGAAAAAGGGCTGTATGTTTTAGTAAATACTTAATGCCAACACTGGATGATGTTCTAGCACTGTCTTGGAAGGAAGAATGTAAACAGCCTTGGTAACCAATAAAAACTGTTGCCAGCAGCATCTCTGCCTGTTTCGTTTTTGTCATATTTGTTTAATCTTCTATTTTTTATTTATATATTTTATGACACAGTTTCATAGGCTCTGGGTTTCCCCTAACCCCTCCCCAAGCCCTTCCCCTGTTTAATCTTCTATTAGCCAAAGTCTACAATTCTCATCAGTCTAGGCAATTTTAATATGGTTATCAGAGTTCTGAAAGTAACTGAATCTTTTACCTTTCGATGATCAAGCTGTGAATTATGAAGTAGTACTGCAGTCATATTTGGATATAGTTTTACCATCACTCCACTGTCTCTATAATATAAAGAGAAACATTAAAAACAGAATAAAAGTGATATATATTTAGAATATAAAAAGTCAATTATGTAACATGTAATTAGTAAAATATGTACCTCATTTAGGTACTTTTGCAGTGAAAGACAAAATTTAAAGGAAAAATGTATAGTGAAAAAACTTTCAGAATATGCATTCATCTGTATTTTTCTTCATAATTCCAAAAACTTTAAAAAATACATTAAATATTTAAAAAGTGTAGGATGCCGTTTAACCTGATAGTGATAGTAACTTCAGTAAGGGTGTTAAAAACTTCTTTTGTTACTTTGACTTGCCAAATAAGAACATCCTACTTCATATTTTCATCTGCAATATTGAATCACATATCCTGCTGCCTTTAATTATTTAGGAACACATCTACTGCATTGGATTTTTTTTTTCCTCAGAGGATTTTCTAATTTTGAAACTCCCATTATTTTCACTAACAAAAAAATGCACTGGGGTCAGGCCTATGGTGTGGCAATAAGGCCACCAATTGAAAAGCACACATCCTATACCTGTGTGCCTGGGTTCAATTCTTGTCTGCCCTCTTTCCTATTCATGTGCACCCCAGGGCGCAGCAACTGATACTCAAGCACTTGGGTTCCTGCCACTCACATGGGAGATGTGGAATGAGTTCTCAGCTCCCAGCCTCGCTTGACTAGCTCAGGCTATTGTGATTTTTCTTCTGGGAGAAGTAAACTAGAAAATGGGAGCTCTGTGTGTCCTTAAAGAAATAAAATGTGTTGAAATTGAAACTTTAAAAAATATGTGCTAATTAACATTAAACAATATCATTTAAAAAAATTAAAATTATTTATATTCATATACTTGAAATGCAGAGATAGATATTTTCCATCTACTGATTTATTTTGCAAATGCTTGGAACAGCAAGAGATGGCTCAAGCTGAAGTCACTCAGGAATTCTATCTAGATCTCCTGCATGGGTGGACAGGAGACCAAGCACTTGTTGCCTTCCAAGCTCACTGACGGGAAGCCGAGTTGGAACTGGAGTAGCTGAAACTCAAACCAGCATTCTAATATAGGTTGCGAGAGTTCTAAGACGCAGTTTAACCTATTGAACTAGCAATCAATAAGAATAACAGGAAAGAATGCTTTATCAACTTTGGATCCATTTACTGTTTACTGGGAAACTGAAAATGACAGCAGATTTGGATAAGGAAAATGATTTAGTTAGGACAATATATTATAAGCACAGAACTGTATTACTAAAAAGCAACAGCTATAGATAATAAAAACCTTGAAAATCATTATTATGTGGTAACTTATGTATAATCTAAATAACTTATGATTTCAAAATGAATGCAATAAATAGGAAATTAACCTGAGTTTATCATATAAATCTTTTAAAACACAGCACAATATGTTGCTTGATATTACCTGATTTCAGTTATTGTGGCGGTATAAACTGCTCCAAATTCTAACTGTTGCTCCTGCTGTAAGTGCAAAATAAACCATCAGATTAAGACACAAACAAAAAGCAGAAGAAACAATACATAAGAACTGTACTTACATCATCTTTGCAGATCTCAATAATGAAGTCTCTTGCTTCATGCATTGCACTAGGTGTTGGAGCAAATATAGAAAATGTTTCTTCATCCACCTGGCTAATAGTTACACCTTTTAAAAAGATAATTTAACATATTAGTGTTAACTTGCACAAGCAGTGGAGTCTAATCTTAAAAGTAGATGTGATGCATGTTTGCCTTAATCTGAGATGAAAAGATGACAACTTGGAAGATAGTACCTGTATATTGTAATATTAGTGCAATCTCTAACAACCTGTATCCATTGCAATAAGATAATGCGATATAATCTATAAACCAACAATTAATGTCAGAATACTTAAGAGCTACATCGAAAAACTGTAAAACCTACTATACCCTCAATACGCTATGTTAATCCGTAATGGGGAGGGAGTGCAGGGAAATCTTTCAGGACCATAAAAAGAGTGAGGAAAAAGTACAATATAGCCTATCAAGATCAAATCTGGTAATTCATAGACAACAGACTCAAAGCGGCACTAAACAATAGTAAAACTACTATACCAATGCATGAGGGGGGAATTGGGTGCGATCCTGACAACCTCTTAACAGGAGGTCAAGTGCGTGGAGCAGGGGGGCACTCCAGAGTGGAGCAGGTGGTAAGGAGGAAGCTTGGATCCCAACCATGAAGACTCCCAGACCTTCACCACAAACTATCAATACAAGCAACAAGGACTTTATCCCAACTGCCAAGGAGGCCACAGGGAATTGGATGCCCTCGGAGGCCGAGTACTCTGAGGTCACCCACCCCAAACCGGAGCTTCCGCAGGGGATGGAAGAAGCCCAAACACTACCATGCAGAAACCAACGTCATCGGAAAAACAACCAGAAGCCCTGAGCGGTCCGCAGAAACAGAAGAACAATAAACGTCCTTCGGGACCAGGGAGGAGAGCTTTCTCTGGTCCGAGCCTGGCTCCACCTCTGGACCCCCACCCTCCCTTGCAATGACCATAGGGATCGCTCTGAAAACCCCTCATAGCAAACAAACAATCATACAAACTAAAAAGACCTAAAATAAATAGCCAAACAACAAAAAGTAGAGCTTGGAATCTTACAGGAAAGAGCTGGAGTGGATTGGCTCATGCCTCGCTGGGTGGGTCACAAAGATTAGTTACTCCTCACCATGGTGTTGAGGATTTTCCTGCACCCCCCCCCCAAAAAAAATGTTCTGCACCTTAATTGTCGACAAATGTCTTGTTAGAGTTACAAGCCAGTCTAGATTATCCTAAAATCTGCCAAGATCAGCAAAATTATACTTCAACACAACAAATGGCTAAATACTAAAATGAAATAGACACGAGACAGCTGAATGGTACCTTATAGCCATTTTAAGGTATATAGCAGCCGGTCCTGTATACAAACTAAAATTGAGATGTCAATGAGCTAATCATAGGTTGTGGTTAAGAACTTTTTTTTTTTTTTTAACATACTGGTTACTCAAAACCATGCCAATTCCATAATATTGCAAATTGCTGTTGATGTTATATTGGGACTCTTAATTGACTGGGATGATATTCTACCAGCTCTAACTTCGGACCAGAAATGGTCTCCCCAAGAAACTGTTCAACCCATCTGGACAATAAGTAGCTGGACTCTATGCTTGGTATACGTTTGCAAGGAAAGAATCTTGATTGAATTTGAACTGTAATACTGCATCAAGGTGGAGGAATCCACCGGGGGGAGGGGTGTGGGGAGGGGTGGGGGGATTCCCAGAGCCTATGAAACTCACATAATGCAAAATAATTAATAAAAAAAAATAAAATAAAATAAAAAAAAAGTAGATGTGACGGCTGCAGCTCCACAGGCCACTGTAAAGAAATTGCCAGGAAAGCAGAAAGAAGCTAAAGTGACTCCAAGAAAGTTAAAGTGCAGAAAATACAGTCTGTCAGCCAGAATAAAGGTTATGTGCTCTTGAGGCTCAAGGGTCAGGAGCTGAGAGATGCGAGGCAGCAGGCAGCCAAGGCCTTCCTGCAGCAAACTTTATACCAAGAGAGGAACCAAGAGAACTACTGTAAATAAGTTTCTGTTTCTGGACAACAAGCTCTCACCAGTGAAGAATGACACCTGGGGAACTCAGAGAAAACAAAATGCCAAGAAGTTTAAGAGACGCTTTATGGTCAGAAAGATAAAAACTTCCAAGAAATAAATTAATCTAAATGAAAAATATTCTAAATGAAAATAATCTAAATGAAAAATTTAAAAGTGTAACAATTATTTTCTCTAAAAAATCCATAAATTATTAAAAACATAAGCTATCTGGGAAATACTTGACTATTTTATCCTTCTAAACTAAAAAAAAAAAAAAGATGTGACAACAGTGGAAGGACCTGTACAGGATTATGCTGTTTTAATTACTGCTTTAGGGATTAAGGGATTCGTTCACCAAAAGATACACATGGCACACCTGCTCTGATTTGCACATTGCAGGAGGTTCTGGGGTATGAATAGTAAACCAATGTCCTCACTCTCTTGGAACCCACTATCTGGTGACATAAAGCAGATCCGTGCCAACGCTGAAGGGTTTGGTCTTACTTTAGCTGGGTAGAAACCACATTAGAGTCTTTTACTCACCTTTATTCCCCTCTGTCCCCATCTTACCCTTTATAAAGGTGGAGTGATGGGATGAAATGTCAATTTCTTAATAACTAGCTAAGGCAACTGAACTTCTCACTTTAGTAACTTCAGAACTGCTATATACCAGGTAACCTAGATGTTGCTTCTAAATAATACATTTTGGAGCTTACTATTTCTGCATATAGTCTGTAAATAAGAACCTAAATAAAGCTTAGTATCCAGTATCAGGAGATCATCAATGCTTACCTCATCTAAAGTGAAAAACTAAAAATTAATCTGGATATTCAGCTTTTATATGTTGCAAAACAAACCAGATGACCAAACCAACCCAAAACCCAGTAAATCCTTGGTCATACTCATAATGATCATTATGGATGATCATTTACCGATTTATTAAAAGGCACACAGAAAACTCAAAGATAGGTCATATCCGTTTCTCTTGGTGTTTGATTTCTCAAAGTTACTTTTGGAGCAAATCAGTGGAGATGAGATAGAAAACTTGCATGGTCCAGCACTGAATTAAGTGTTTCAAACTTGATAAAATTCTTACCTGTTTCAGCCTGAAGTTTTTTTAAATGATATCCACCTGGTCCAACAAATTTTGCTCGTTTTGATAATGGAACTTGAACAGTTTCTGAGATATAATACAGATAAATACATAAATCCTACAAATATATATGTGAATCGAAGAATGTTCTAACAGAATAATCTTATTTTCTAGGCTAATACATGTAAAAATATTATACCATGAAAATAGGAAGACAGCTTATTATTCAAATTGCTGAAATATGTCCAGGATTTTTTTGTCCCTCAAATTTTAAATATTTTAATCGGGGCCAGTACTGTAGTAGAATATTTTAAGTAGCTTAAGATTCTGGCACCTATGTACCAGTGCTATAGCCTAGTGGCTTAATTCTTGGCCTGCATGTGCCAGGATCCCATATGGGAACCAGTTTGTGTCCTGGCAGCTCCACTTCCCATCCAGCTCCCTGCTGGTGGCCTGGGAAAGCAGTGAAGGATGGCCAAAGTTGTGGCACCCTGCACCCATGTGGGAGACCCAAAAGAAGTTCCTATCTCCTGGCTTCAGATGGGCTCAGCTCTGGCTGTCAACAGCTATGTGGGGAGTGAACTAGCGGATGCAAGATCTTTCTCTGTGTCTGTCCACTCTGTAAATATGCCTTTCCAAGAAAAACAAATAAACTTAAAAAAAAAAAACAGACTGACATCTCAGTCTGAAATGCTCGTTTTAGTCCTTTGTGTGCTGCTCTATGCAGCTCCTGGATAATATGCCTGGGAAGGCAATGGAAAATGGCTCAAGTATGTAGGCCCCTGTCATCCAACCTGGATGTCGTTCCTGGCTCCTGGCTCCTGGCTTTGGCATGGCCTAGATCTGGTCATTTGGTGCAGTTTTAACAGTAGATGCCAGCCAAGCAGACCACGGGGAATTGGAGTGCCCTCGCAGGCTGAGAACTCTGAGGTCATCCATTTCCTACCGGATCTCCCACATGGGATGGAAGAAGCCCAGATCCTTCCTCTCGGGATCTAATGTCACCGGAACAATAGCTGGGAGCCCTGCGCGGTCCTCAGAAACAGAAGAACAATAAACTTCCTTCATGACTAGGGAGAGTTTTCTCTGGTCCTTACTTAGTTCCAACCTTGGCACCCCACCCTTTCTTGCAGTGGCCATCAGGGTCGCTCCTGAGCCCCCCATAAAAAATTAGATCAGATAGACAGAGACCAATAAGGAAAGCTTAAAACAGACAGGAAACAGTCAGCTTGGACTCACATATACCTTACTAGGTGGGACACAAAGATTAGTTACTCCTCACTATGGTATTGAAGATTTCTCTGCACACCCCTCCTAAAACTGCTCTGCTCCTCAACTGTTAACATATGGCTTGTTTGAGGTATAAGCCTGTTTGGACTATCCTAAATTTCACATAGTTCAGTAGAAATCATGCTTGAATACTTTAAGCTGCTAAATATTTAAATGAAGATAGACACGAGACAGCTGAATAGTACCATTTAACTATTTTAAGGTGTAGAGTAGCTGGATGTCTATAAACTATAACTGAGATGTCAATGAAGTAGTTACAGGATGTGGTTAAGAACTTGCATTTTCTAACATACTGGTCACTCAGTACCATGTCAATTAACTTCATGATGTTGTAAATTGTTGTTGACTTTGTGCTGAGGCTTTTCATTGGAGGGGATGATATTCTGCCAGACCTATTTTCAGACCAGGGATGGTTTCCCAATGAAACTGTTGATTTTATCTGGACAATAAGATGCTGGACTCTCTGCATGGTCCATGCCCGCAATAAGGAATCATGACTGGTTATGATCTGTACTACTGCAACAATGTGGAGGAACTCAGTGTGGGGGGAGGGTTTGGGAGACTCCCAGAGCCTATGAAACTATGTCATAAAATGCAATAAGTGTAGTTTAAAAAAAAAAAAACAGTAGATGGCAGCAGAGGAGACAAACAGGATACAAAAAGGAGATCTTCTGTCCATTAGTTCATTCCCCAAAATGACTAGGAATGTTGAGGTTGGGACAAACCGAATTCTGGATCCAGAAACTCCCCATCCAAGTCTCTCATGTTGGGGATGAGGTTCCAAATACGTGGGTCATCTTCTGCCTTTCAGGCACATTTGCAGGGAACTGGATTGGGAGGAGAGCAGCTAGGACTTAAACTAGCACTATGGTATGGGATATCATACCACGGTGCCACAACTGCCAACCTGGTAAATCAGTGTATAAAAATAAACTTAAGTATTTAAAATATCTTTATTTTGTGTAGGGTATACATTTTTAGTGTAGTTGTATATATTAATTTTGACAGTATCATGAAGTAACAACTTTATATATTACCTACAATAGGTCCGTTTTCTTTTCTAGATGCTCTAGGTTTTGAAAGAGTTTTGTTCATAATCTGCAATATCTCTTTTTTTGCCACTGGAGAAGATAAACATAATAAAAGTTATAACCACATAAAATAAATATGATCAGAAAAAGCTGTATTCAGTTTTTATAGAGTAAAACTCAAACTCTATAGCTTAATAGCCAAGGTTCTCTACATTAAATTTCCCTTAAAACTGATTTCCATCGCCTTCTCTATAAATACTACCATTGAATTGCTAAATTTGTAAAAACTAAAATTTTACTCATCTCTTCAGTGGTAATCGTATGTCATTATTTAATACTTATTAATGTAAGTAAAATTACATGACATCTGTTTTTTAAGTAATATTTTATAGTAAGTCCATAGAGAATTTATAGTTCACTGTAACAAAATAGACAATGCAAAGAGCATCAGATCTACTGGCTTACCTGAGGCTTGCTGAATGGCCTCCATGACAATTTTTATGGGTATGCCAGGCAATTTAATATCAGCCTAACATGGAAGAACCAAAAATAAAACTCTGTAAATGCTAAATTGTGATACTACTTACACATTACAGAAAAAAAAAAAAACCCAACAAAAAAACAAAATGAGTTTTAAAAATACCTGTAAGGCCGTTATTCCCTTACTGGTGCCAGCTATTTTGAAATCCATGTCACCATTATAATCTTCAATTCCCTTTAAAAAAAATGAAAACTTTATGAAATATTTTTATTTGACTGATTGTCACTCTATAAGAACTTCAGAAATCATTTAGAAATAAACCATGTCATTTCAGAACATCACAAGAAACATTTCTTACATTAATTACTGCTTCTAATTTGTACTTTCCCTCCATAAAACTACAAGGACTAGCTTATGAACATTCTATAGTGAGCCATTATGGATACTTATAAGTGTAACATATATTTTACCTCATATCCTTTAAGAGTAAAGTCAATATACACAGGAGGAATGTAAGAGTAAAACCTCTATTTCTCAGGTACTAGTATTCTTCTAGACATACAATACTTTCAAATTATTTGTAGCTGTGAGTATTAAATATCTGAAACTGGAATTTACTTGCCAGAATATCTGTCAGCAAACGATAATCCTCTATGTCCCCCTTCTCAGAATTGTTTTTGGTGACCAATCCTATTGCTACACCTGCCACAGGAGATGAAATTGGAACTCCTATAATGGAGAAAAAGAACTTTAGTGTGTAAAGCTTATTCCATTCTTACTACTCAGCTGACACTTATTTTAATGTGAAAAGATGGTGCCCTCTAAATTGACAGTCACCAAAGTTAAGCTGGAAAGAACTTAAGAAGTCATCACACTACTTCATTTCTTTTTGTATATAATAAAACAGCTTAAAACAATTTTAATAGGTAATCACAATACTTGATAAGAAATCTGTAATGAAAGCAAACTTTATCATGTTTAAATTATTTGTTGCTTTGACTTTTTTAGTATTTTTTACAATGTTACTATGTAAATATAATTGTTTACTTATTCATGGTGGCATACTACATACATTCAATATTCTGCCTCTTAGAAATGTAACTTAGTTATTTTTCATATTGATAGATATCAATGCAAAGCTCCACCTTTCCTCTGAACAGTATTCCTCTTAAGTTTTATAAGCCACATACAGCAATCAGAATGTACAGTCAAAAAGACATGTAGAAAAAGTATTTACACTGTCACACTGCTTTCCAAATACATACTTGAAATACAAGTGTACACATTATTCTGTGTTCATGTTGATCTTTGGTAAACTTCTGATCCTTGCCGTCTAAAAATAAAGCTGCTCAAACTGAACACTTTTTAATGTTAATAACTATTCTTTTTTTCTTTTGGAGCACTTTCTGATCGGGGCCTTCAATCTTTTTTTCTATATGAACGGATCTTTATTAAGGTACAAATAATAAAATTAATACTGTGATGCCCTAGCCAGTGCTATTAGGTAAGAGAAAGAATGTCACTATTTGCAGGTAACATGATGTATATAGAAATCCCTAAGGACTCTACAAGAAACTAAGATCTAGTAAAGTGATTCAGTGATGTTATAGGATAGAAAGTTGACATTCAAGTATGAATAGCATGGATATACACAGAGAGCAGTTATCTCAAAAAAATAAAGATGAATGATCTCTACAGTGAAAACTAAAACTCTGATGAAATAAACTACAGAGGACATTTTAAAAAATGGAGATTTCTGTTCTAAACAATGTGACTTACAGATTGAATGCAATCCTTAGTCAAATATCAAAATTTTTCACAGAATCAGAAAAAACAATCCTAAAATTTGTGTGGAATCCCTGAATAATCACAGCAATTGAAAAAAATGTAAAAGATACTAAGATATGTGACTTCAAAATATGTGATATACTATAGTAATTTACAACAGTACACTACTGGCATAAACATTGATATACAGATCAATGAAACAGAACAGAGAACCTAGAAGTAAACTCATGACCCATAGTTTTTCACTAAATGTTGCTGGGAAAATTGGATACTCACATGCAGAAAAATGGAACTAAGCCTCTGTCTCCCACTATATACAAAACTCAACTCAAAGCAGATTAAAGACCTAAATCTAAGACTGGAGCTGTGAAACTACTAGAAGAAAACTAGAGGAAAAGACTTCAGGCCACTAAAAGGAACAAGGAAACCAAAAGTACAGAAACAAAAGCAAAAATAAAGAAATGGGATAAGAAACAGAAACTAAACACTTGCACATCAAAGAAATCAACCAACAACAAAACAACCTACAGAATGCAAGAAAATATTTATATGCTATACATCTGCAAAAGGCTTAATAACAAACCAACAAAAAACAAAAACCACCAAACTTAAGAATGGGCAATCAAAACATTTTTTCAAAGAAGACATACAAATAGCCATTAAGTACATGAAAAAGATGCTCACCACTTATTATCAGGAAAATGTGAATCAAAACGATGAGATCACCTCACTCTAGTTAATCTGGCTGTATCAGAGGAACAAAGGTAACAAGGGTTGGCCAAGGATGTGGAGAAGGGAATGAAGCCATGTACATTGTGGGAATGTGAAATAGAACAGTCATTGAAAAGCAGAATGGAGATTTTTCAAACAACAAAAAGAATCTAAAGATACAGTTATCAATACCACCTCTAATTATGTGTCTAGGGTAAATGAATTTAGCTTGTAATTGAGACACTTGCACTCCCATGTGTATTTTAGCAGTATTCACAACAGCCAAGATATGTTAAGATAACCTAAAAATGAATTGACTTATGAATGGATGAAGAAAACATCTCTCTCTTACACACACAAATACACAATGACTACCACTTAATCATAAAAAAATGGGATGAAATCCTGTTATTTAGACATGGATGGGATTGCAAGTCTGTTTAGTGAAATAAGCTAGGCACAGAAAGACAAGCATTGGGCCCGGCGGCGTGGCCTAGTGGCTAAAGACCGCGCCTTGAAAGCCCCGGGATCCCATATGGGCGCCGGTTCTAATCCCGGCAGCTCCACTTCCCATCCAGCTCCCTGCTTGTGGCCTGGGAAAGCAGTTGAGGACGGCCCAATGCCTTGGGACCCTGCACCCGCGTGGGAGACCTGGAAGAGGTTCCAGGTTCCCGGCTTCGGATCGGCGCGCATCGGCCCGTTGCGGCTCACTTGGGGAGTGAATCATCGGATAGAAGATCTTCCTCTCTGTCTCTCCTCCTCTGTGTATATCTGGCTGTAATAAAATGAATAAATCTTTAAAAAAAAAAAAAAAAAGAAAGACAAGCATTGCATGATCTCACACATACTTAGAGCCTAAAAAAGTTGATCTCAGAAGTTGAGAGTATGAATATGGCATTGTGGCATAGCAAATGAAGCTGCCACCTGGATTCCCGTGTACCATATGGGTGTTGGTTCACGTCCTGGCTGCTTAACTAACAACCTTGTTTGCTGCCAATGATCTGGGAAAAGCCATGAAAGATGTGCTTGGGTGCCTCCTATTCACATGGAAACCTGAAAAAAGCTCCTGGCTTCTGGCTTCCTTTTAACCTCACTCTGGCTGTTGTGGTCATCTGGGAAATGAAACAGTGGATGTAAGCTCTGTTTCATTTTCTCTCTGTAACTCTTTCACATAAATAAATTTTAAAAATTATTATTTTTTTATTGGAAAGTCAGGTATACAGAAGAAGGAAAGATCTTCTGTCTGCTGGTTCAGTTCCCAACTGGCTGAAATGCCTGGAGCTGTAAATCTGAAGCCAGGGACCAGGAGCTTCTTCCAGGTCTCCCATATGGGTTCAGGGTCCCAAGGCTTTGAGCCATCCTCAGCTGCATTCCCAAGCCACAAGCAGGGAGCTGGATGGGAAATGGAGCAGCTGGGATATGAACTGGAAACCATATGAGATCCTGGCGTGTTCAAGGCGAGGACTTTAGCCACTAGGCTACTGTGCCAGGCCCCAGAGGAATCTTTTTTACCAAATAAGTTGAGAGTAAGATGTGGTAACCAGAGGCTGGGGAAAGTAGAGGTAAATTAACAATAGGGAAAACTTGATGAATAGGTGCTTAGATCAAAGAAAGAAGCTCTGATGTTCTACACAGTAGTTGGCTAACTAATAATAATGAACTTTGTTTACATATACATATATGCACATAGATCTATATGCATATATAATAACGAGAGGATTTTTCATCAAGAAAATTTTTTGAGGCAGATGTACTTACTCTGACTTGGACATTGCACAGTGAATAAATGTACTGAAATATCACATGGTATTCCGTAAGTATTTACAATATTTTTGTATCAGTTAAAAATATAAAAAGGAAGATTAGCCTGCACTGTGCCAGTCTGTTGTGTAGAATTTTTAAGGGTTCATGTAATCATGGCTGTGGGTTATACACAGAAAACTTTCAAGATTTTGATCAAATCTGCTGTATTCCATATTTCAGAAAAATGTTGGTGTCACAGGTAGCAGCCTAATTCATTGCAACAAAGTGCTGGCCCATTTGATGTATTTATTTTATCTCATTTTTTTCTTCTTTTTGAGGGATTCACTTTGTCATTTAACAAATCAGTCACGTATTCCTTCTTTTCAGTATCCTTTTTTGCGGTTATGCCAATGCTTCACATCAACTCAATGAAAAAAATCATAGAAAGAGACCAGCTGGAGGCTCAAGTGTCCTCAAGTATTCTGGTTAAGAATCCTCTCCAATTTTATGAGATTAGCCATTCCCCTTGTCTACCCTTCAACCAGTTATGAATGGAATACCTATTATCTAGCCTGAGTGATTAATTCTGAGTTCACTCATCTATACTTCACCCCTTTCATTTACACATACACCCACCCCTAATATAGTAATTCTTTCAAAAACAGCAGTGAGTATGATATGGACTTATTTTTGGCAAGTCCCTTCTGGATCTTTCTCTACAGCTTCCTTATTAACCATTAGGCTTATAAGCCATTTTTTTCCCATGAACTAGGAATTTAAATTTATTGAAATAAAGTTCATTTCTTCAACCAGAGTGTATAAAGGATTTCTCAAAGACTGACAACATGGCTTAATAATCTTATCTTGAAATTTTCATCTTTATCTAGAATAGGTTTTAGATTAGATTTGAATGTATCTAAAGAGCTTAAAGGCTCTCTTATGTCTTCTTTTTTCTTCCAGTGTACTCTGCAGCATGTGTTATGTATTGTCCCAGATGAGATTTGGAAGACTGAGAAACACAGCTTCAGGAAAAAGTTCTGTCTTGTTCATTACCATGTCTCAACAGCCTAAACCTTGGTATTTAGGTAACACACTTTGTTGGATTTGTTGAATAAGTACATGAGGATGAAAAATATAACAGTATCTTACTAGCTTTTATTAATTTAAGGTTGTGTATTTCTTCCGTGAGAATGTTAGAAAAGCACGTTTGGCATTTTTGGCTTTGTCCTATTCAAGTTCTGTTTTTTCTAAATAACATTTATTCACACCATTACCTTTTTTTTTTCCATTTCATCCTTGATTATGTCCACTTTTCCATACTTTTATCACTACCGTAAATGTGTGAGCTTATCAGAGAACTCCTGTGTGGTTTTTTTAGTGTCTTTAGGTTTGCTCCCCAGTTCTTTACACAGCATTATTGATGGGTGTTTGGCAGACAATGGTTTTCAAAGTCCCCTAATGTAACTTCCCCTTATTGTGTTTCAGATTTAAAATTATACTGAATTATTTGTATTCTGCCTTCTGAAAATTCTGCATATACTTCTAAGTGGCTGAAAGATTAAACCATTGCTTGCTCGTGTAAATCCTACTTACTGATTAAAACTTCCTTGATGATTGGGAAGTGGAGCTCTCTAGCTTTTGAAGTAAATCAAGGCAAGTAAATAATTTTTAGTGTACTGCTTTCCATTTAAACTATTCATTCCAATAGATAACCTGGGTATCTGAAGCTTTGCAACTCTTTTTAATTTACCTTTGAACCACTTTAGTAATCTAATCAGGCTTTGGGATACTAAATGTGATCTTAATGAAATCTTACATTTTACACCGAGTATGTATAAAGCATTAGTAATTCTGAGATGTAATTTTTTTTTACCTGCATCCATTAATGCTAAACTTCCACCACATGCAGATGCCATGGAAGATGACCCTATAGGAAAAAAAGACATCTTTTATAATACACTGGATTTTGAAAAGCATACTTTTTTTTTTTTTAAAAAAAAGACTGATTTTATTTATTCAAAAGGCAGTTACAGAGAGACACAGAGGGAGAGAGGTGTGCCATCCAGCTGATTCACTCCCCAAATGGCTGCAAGGACATGGAAGGGCCAGGCTGCAGCCAGGTGTTAGGAACTTCTTCATGTCTCCCGTGTAGCTTCAGGGGCCCAAGCACTGATGTCATTTTCCTCCACTTTCCCAGGTTTTTGGTAGAGAGCTGAATGGGAAGTGCAGCCTCGGGGCTTGAACTGTTGCCTGTGCTGGCACTGCAGGCTGTGGCTTATCCCACTGCATCCCACTGCCGGCCCCAAACACTGACTGCTTAAAATGCAGATGTTACTTCTGATTACTTCCTTACATTTAATTATAAACATTTAATCGTCTTTGCTTCCTTCTTTTCAAAAGCATTTAAAGACAATTTTAAACACTACAACCTCAAATGGTGTACCCATTAGCCACTTCTGCTAGTTAAACTCATTAAAATAAAATGCATTTTTTTTCCTACTGGAAAAATAGACTGCACAAATAGAAAGGATTTTCAGGTGTCAGTACTGTGGTGTAGCAAGTTAAGCCGCTGCCTGTGAAGCAGATATCCCATAGAGGGTACTGATTGATGTCCCTGCTGTTACGTGTCCAAATCAGCTCTTTGTTAATGTTTAGGGAACAGCATTAGAAAATGGTCCAAGTGTTTGGGACCCGGCCACCCATGTGGGAGATCTGGAAGAAGCTCCTGGCACCTTGCTTCAGCCCGGTCTAGCACTGCCTATTGGAGCCATCTGGGGAAGATTGCTTTACATCCCTCCCTCTCTGTAACTCTGAACTTTAAAATAAATAATAAAATAAACCTTAAAAAAGTTTCCATCATGACAGAAAGTTCTATTAGACACACTGCCATAGAGAATCTGATTCTTAATCTCCCAGAGTGTACTCTTTTATTGCAGTTAAATACAGAGGTCTCCAAGCTTTCTCACTGGGCCATTCACAATTAATCTAGCATGTCCAGTGGAAAACAGAAACGTCTTCACTTTACATGCTGAACTTTCTTTGGTATTCTCTCCTCAAAATCTGCAACCATCTGATTTATGTCTGCTGTACCTTCTAGAACTCTCTTTTCTGTCTTCATGACTTGCCTTAGCCCACAGACTGAATTTTAAAAATTTAAATCTAGGCTTTTAATCCAGCTTTCCTTTTTGGTATCTATTAATTTATCAATTGTGATATATGACATGTGTCTCCCGTCTATTTGGCTCTTCTTTCAAAGCTGACCTTGCTCTCTGCTTATTTGTAAAAATAAAGTGGAAAAACATATCACTAAACTGGAACTATTATAATGGATATATAAAGAGACAACCATGTTTAATGTAACTTTCAATATAACTTACAAACTAAGAAGAGATTCAGGCATATGGTTAACTAAAACTCCAGTTACACACAATTTAACATCACTCTTGAAAAAGTCAAGACTGTAGCAGAGAATCTTATCAACATCCACTTAGAAAATAAGTATTTCCACATCCTACCATTTGACTCTAGGACTTCAGATGTGACCCTTATCGTGAAAGGAAAATCTTTGGGAATAACAGGATACAAAGCTTTCTCAGCAAGAGCACCTAAATTAGAATAGAAAACAATAAGCAAAAAATATACTGTCTGTAAGAACACCACATTAAGAATATAGATTTGTCTCACCATGCCCAAGTTCTCTTCTATTTGTTCCAGTGGCTTTGCCAATTTCATTAGTTGCATAAGGAGGAAACTGAAAATAAAAACATATACAAGTAACATGGAAAGATATCTAAGATTTATTAAAATAACAACAAGTTATAAAATAGAATTCTACTTTAGTTTTTTCTTAAAAAAACTATGTATACACACACATATAAATACATGTCTGGTATAAATTAAAAATATATACTTAATTGTTGCCACATAATGCAATGTAATTAATAAAAAATGAATAAAATATGAATATACATATACTTAATTGCTAAATGGATATTTTACTTGCAGATGAATTATGAGAAGGGAACAGATGATTACACGTTTTACACCATAAATTTTTATAATATATTACTTATTAATGACAAAATATTATTGTAATAAAATATGTACTTTCTTTTTTTCCAAAAGTACATACTGGGTGCTAGCATTGTGGTACAGGGGGTTAAGCCAGCTTGAGACGCTGGCATTCAGTATCAGCACCCCATAATAGAGTGCTGGTTTGAGTCTCAGCTGCTCTGCTTCTGACCTAGCTCTCAGTTGGTGTGCCAGGGAAAGAAACAGAAAACGGTCAAAGTACTTGAGCCCAACCACCCATGTGGAGGTTTAGATGGAGTTCCTGGCCCAGTCCTAACTAGGGTGACCATTTAGGGAATGAATCTGCCGATGGGAGATATCACTTTGTAGTTCTGTTCTGCTTTTCAAATCAAAAGTAAATCCTTTTTTTTTTTTAAGTACATCTTGAGGAAAAACAGATTCCTTCAGAGTTTTATTTTAGTCAGTGGTTGATTGGATATGTTTTCTTAAAGGAATATGAACTAGTCATTATCTAAAAATTGAGAAATTTCCTATAAAAATATGAAAGTTTATTTTAATTTGAAAGGCAGAGTTATAGAAAGAGATATTTCATCTGCTGGTTCTCTCCGCAAAAGGCAACAACAACAAGGGCCGAACCAGGCCAGAGTCAGGAGTCAGGAACTTCATGGGGATGAGGAAGAGAGTGAGAAAGAGCAATCTTCCAACAGGTGACCAGCTCCAACCATGGCCACAATGGCCAGCTTTGGCTGGGCTAAAGCTACCCACGAGGAAAACCCAACTGGACTGTTCTACTCTTGATCCAGTTCCCTGCTTATGTCCTGGGAAAGCAGCAGATGGTCCAGACCCTTGTGACCCTACACCCACACGGGAGAGCTGGAGGAAGCTCCTAACTCCTGGTTTCAGATTGGCTCAACCCTGGCTGTTGTGGCCATTTGGGGAGTGAACCAAAGCGTGGAAAACCCACCTATGTCTGCTTCTTTCTCTGTAAACTTTGCCTTTCAAAAAATAAACGAATAAATGCCATACATATATTTGGGTCCTAAGCACTGGCTATGAATAAAGTCAATCACAAATTCAATTATGTATTATTTCAAACAAGGTATTTAGGATTAAATATTTCAAATTCTTTACTGCTAATCAACTGAGTAGAAATGGAACATTTAAATGAGCTAATGGGAGAAGCTGATTAATCTAGTGAAGTATCTGAAAAGCTCCAATGTTGTCTGATATACATGTACTGTCTCTTTCTTTCCTGAAACAATATTGACTAATATATTTAACTTTATGCAAGGCTTGGATCAGCAAGTTAATCAGAAAACTAGTACTGAATCTCCCTAAATCCTTTCTTTATGATACATAATATCTCCCAAATTAATCTTAGCAGATAAATATATTATATGATAAAACGAGCAGAGTAAAAGATTAGTTGTAGAATCAGGGTTATAGTATATGAATATATTCACTTTAGCTTAACTCTTTTCTGTCCTAAAAACTCTCATTATAAAATGTTGGGGGAAAAAAACTGAACCTTACCTCATAGTGTAGCATGAAGTTTTTATCTTTTATTCCACTATAAATAAAGGTACAATATTAATATTATATAAATATATTTATTTCAGTGAATATTAGGATTAGAACAAAAAGGTATTGATTGTTATTAAGTTTGTCTGAAAATGAAGACCCATAAAAATTAAGAATACGAAAGATGGTTTATTTTTTTCTGCCACTTATGAATTAATGAATAGATATTTAAGAAAAAGAAGTGTTTTCAAAATGTAAGCCTTTAAACATAGAAATAATATATTAAGATGGCAGATACATATTTTTAAGCATTTGTAACTACTCAGAGAACTCTACCTGCCATGACCATATTAGTTAAATCTCAGAACATCATAACAAAGGATTTAACTGGGAGTAGTCTGATTATTTGAAAGGCAAGTATCTTTCAGGGCTTTAAAAGAGAACTGCTGTCAAAGTGTGTGGAAGAGGACCTGGCGCGGTAGCCTAGTGGCTAAAGTCCTCACCTTGCATGAGCCAGGATCCCATATGGGCGCTGGTTCTAATCCCAGCTGCTCTGCTTCCCATCCAGCTCCCTCCCTTTGGCCCGGGAAAGCAGTGGAGGACAGCCCAAAGCCTTGGGACCCAGCACCTGCATGGGAGACCTGGAAGAAGCTCCTGGCTTTAGATCAGCTCAGCTCAGGCTGTTGAAACTGTTTGGGGAGTGAACCAGTGGAAGAAGGATTTTTCTCTCTGTCTCTCTTCCTTCTCTCTTTATTCTGCCTTTCCAAATAAAAATAAATCTTCAAAGTGTGTGGAAGAATGAGAGAAAAGAAGTTGGGTAGAAACCAATTCCTGGATGAAGGAAATCAGAAATCTAGACGAAAATACAGTCACATCAGGATCTTAACACAAATGATTTCTCCTTTGAGTGGAATTACATGAAAAAACCCTGGGATATAACAGGATGTGTATAGCTGTTGACTGCAACATTAGAAAAAAAAACCTACAAATCAACTCAGGAGACTAAAGGAGTCACAGATTTTTGGAACCAGAGAGGAAGACAAGGATGGCTGGCTCTGTACCTGCATTTCCTAAGAGAAGTAAGCCAAAGGCCATGATGGCTGAGCTGTTCCTTCTCATTTATGCGACTACAGACCTGGGACCAAAATATTTGGAGGTGCTCAATGCTCCTTCTTACTAAAATGTGTTGTCTCTCAGAAGAAAAAAGAGGCAAAGGGGTAGGGCAACCCAGTTTTGGCTTTAATGGGAACATAAAATACACACAAAGCACATGGTTAGGATGGGCTTTCTAACCTTAAACATGTAACTGGGTTGTTCATCATATCAGCTAAAGGATAAACAACGGGGGTGGCTACCCTGAAGTACTAGAGGTTATCCTTATCTCCTGGACAACAGAGTCCTATTCTGAGATCCTTAACTAGGAATGGGAAAATAGCCATTTTAGAGGAAACAAAAATTAGCTCTAAGTCCCAGGACTGTGATGTAGTAATGCTGCAAGGGATTGCAATATAGATTCTCATCATCTGAAATTGATCACTTTCATTTTACTGAAAACTTTTGCAGAAAGCTATATATTTATGAGCACAAAATCACAATAAGACTTGGGATTAGTCAAAGTTTTTCATTAATATCCTTAGATATTAATTGTCTATGTGATTTATTTGTTCATAATATAGAAAACTTGTCCTAAGGGATATCTTGAGAGACAAAAGAATGAACTAAATGTGTTTAAAGAATTAAATATTTCATCAACATTTGTTCCAAACTGAGACAGTGTATCACACCAAAAAAAATCACTTGAAATCCTAAGTATTTGAACAAACATGACGCACCGATATAAGTTAAAAAATTATAAAAATATAAAAAAATGATTAATATACCATATGAACTTTAATCATAAGCAAGGATATCCACAAATACATTGTCAGAAAACATTAACTTACTTTATAGCTGTTGTAATTCGATCTGATTTAATGCTGGATTCTAATGAATCAAATGTAACAGTACAAAGCACCTAAAAAAGAAGAAAAAATTCCTTGAACTTTAATAAACTAAGAAAGATGAAAGTTAAACATATTTGTGTAAGCTTTTCGGTAATCCAGATGTAACATCATATATACCAAAAATAGCATTGTATTAAGAGTGTTACAGAGGACATAAAAAGAAGGAATATTAATAAAAACTATGTACTAGTCGACAGAAGAAGGCTTAATAAAGTTTAGTCAATAAAACTGCCTGCTTTCAAAAAATATATCAATCTTCTTTGGAGGATTATAACATAATCCAGAGATTCTAAAATGAATCATTCATAAGGTCCTGGATAGAGCCTATAACAAAACAACAAACAGGGGCCATGCTCAATAATGAAGGTCCAAAAAAAAGTTTATTAATGGGCCCGGCGGCGTGGCCTAGTGGCTAAAGTCCTCGCCTTGAATGCCCCGGGATCCCATATGGGCGCCAGTTCTAATCCCGGCAACTCCACTTCCCATCCAGCTCCCTGCTTGTGGCCTGGGAAAGCAGTCGAGGACGGCCCAATGCATTGGGACCCTGCACCCGCGTGGGAGACCTGGAAGAGGTTCCTGGTTCCCAGCAGCGGATCGGCGCACATCGGCCCGTTGCGGCTCACTTGGGGAGTGAATCATCGGACGGAGGATCTTCCTCTCTGTCTCTCCTCCTCTCTGTATATCTGACTTTGTGATAAAAGTAAATCTTTAAAAAAAAAAGTTTATTAAGAAGATTAAGTAGCAAAAATGTTCAACAGCTGTAATAATTCTGTGCAAGGTTATAAGGAATCAAAGGGGATTTAAAATATAATATATTATCATAATGAAAAAATGACAAGAGCCAGTGAACAAGAAGGTAACAGAGATCACCCAGTCTGAAAAACAGTATCAGAGATCTAAGAGACAATATCAAAAGAACAAACATGTACTTACAACCTCAGATAGCCTAAGAGACAAAGTAGAAAACAATTTTGGAGATAATGGCTAAAACCTATCTAGTTTGACAAAAGCCAATTTTACAGAATCAAGTTCTGGAAACTCTTAGCAAGATAAATTCAAAGCAATCTACATTTTTTATAGTGTCACTGGTGAAAATCAAAAATAAACTTAGAAGGAACCTGCACAAAAACAGTATCATATAGGAAACAATGATTTGAATGACTTCTTCTCATTTGGAAAGAAAAAGGAAACAAAAACCACTCACATGCTAGAAGAAAAACCTGTAACCAAGAAATCTATACCTAGTAAAAACATTCTCTGTACAAAAGTTGCTCTAAAAAGTGGTAAAAAAAACTTTAGAACTTCCTGAAATAAATGAAAATGGAAACACATCACACCAAAATCTATGACACAACAAAATCACTGATCAGAGCGAGGTTCATATCAATCAGAAATGCAGAAAGGAGGCTGGAGTTGTGACGGTGTAGATCAGCTGCTGCCTGTGATACCAGCATTTCATGTGCACCTACTAATGCACCTGGGGGGAGGCAGATGATGAACCAAGTGCTTCTGTCCTGACAACCCCTGTGGGTTACTAGGACGAACATGGCCCCGGGCTCTGGCCTGACACTGACCTGGCTTCTATAGTCATTTGGGGATGGATAATCCCCTCCGCTTTCTCTACCTTTATTTTGTGTCTTTAAATAAATCAGGGGAAAAAAAAAAACCCAGAAAGATCTAAAATAAACAACCCAGTGCTAAACCCAAAGGAGCTGAAAAAAAATAAGAACAAATCAAATGCAAAATTAAGCTAAAGGAAAGAATAAAGTTCAACAGTGCAAGGAAATGACAGGTTTAAGAAATACCAAAGAAATCAATGAAATAAACAGAACTGCAATGTTTTAGTTAGACAAACTAAGAAATGAAGACAGAAAAAAAAGGCTCTAATCAATAAAATCAGTGATGAATGAAGAGATGTTACATCTACCACTGCAGGATACAAAGGATAGCTAACAGATTATTAATAGCAATCATGTGCATTGTGAAAAAGCTATGCATGAAATTTCAAAAACTTGTTGCACCAAAATAAATCTCTTTTAAGTTCATTTTCCTATGAACTCTGGGGCACTTTCATATCAGGGACTCAAGTTTATATACCTAAAATTAAAATACAGTAAAAACACTAGAAAATTCTAGAAAATGCAAACTGATGTACAAACTGACAAAGCAGAACAGTAGTTGCTTGGAGGAATATTTCTATTCCCTATTCTAACAAAGAAGCATGAAAAATTTTGGGGAGTGATGAACATGTTCATTATATGGACTGTAGTAAGATTCTCAAATGTGTAAACATTTACTTTAAACGTGGTTATTGATGTCAGTTGAACCTCAAAAAACTTGTTAAAATTATTCCTTTTTTTTAAAATTTTTAAATTTATTTTATTGTATTGTTGACAATCTTTACATAGTTAATTACGGTTAAAAAAAAAGGTTCAGGGGGTACAGGGAAGTGGGCAATACTATTATGTCCATATTGTTTCCATCATGTATCTGAGGTAAAGGGGGATATTGAGGGAGAAGCCCCACCCGGTTTCCCGCCCACCCCAAGTCCCAGATGCTCTGAGATATTTGCTCAAGTGGTTTTAATAGTTCAACAGTTATGAATCGCTGCCAGTTTCGCTCTATGAGGGCATCCACTGATTGATATGGTCCCTCATAAAGTCTCCGTTTGCCCCATATTTCGCTGCCAACATATAGCTGAGATGAATGATTGACCTGTTCTGTGTTCTGTCTTTTCCTGGTTAGAGTTCTGAGTCCAGCAGTTCGATTGGGGAAATCCCCAAAGAAACTTTGAGGTATTCCCAGACCAGATTCTTGTATGCTCCAGCAAGCACAGGGCCCGGCACAGTCCATCACCACGACCAGGTGGTGGTTGCAACTGGTGGGTTGGCTCCGCCCTCAGTCCCGAGTTGCACTGGAACCAATGGGTGCTGCAGTCCAGTCTGGTTCTGCCCAGCACATACTCGGCCCCTACATCAACCAGTGTGAGCCGCAGCCTAGTCGGGGCGACCACAATAACCCCCACCAGGCCCGCCCCCTACCCTGATTTGCCAGTATGTGTGGCAGTCCCCCATCCCATTTGGCTCTTGTACTTGTCAGTGGGTATTAAAGCTTAGTTCTATCTAACCAACTCAACCATCCAGCCCTCACGGATGTTGTTGAGTGCCTCTCTGTCCAGCCACCCCAGCCCCCATCCTAGTTTTCATGCCCTCCCGCGGGAGTAGTGACCCAAGAGGGGGGAACCCACTTTATCCCTCCCAGGTCTCTCTCAGTCCCGGTTGATGCACTCTTCGGGTGGTTCTGTGATTTGACTTGACAGAATTAGTCCCCAGTGCCAGCTTCTGCCAGCTGATGCTGCGGCTAGGCCCAAACAACCCTCACCCATTCTAATTTATGCTTGCACCCACAGGAATAATCAGCCCAGCCTGGCTTTTCCCTGATCTAGTCCACATGCAGCGCACAGGTGTTGCAGCCTTGCTTAGTCTGGTCTGTCCCCATCCCAGCCCTCGCTCTCCAGTGGGAGTAGCTGTCCGGCGAAGGGACCAGCCCTTTAATCCCCCTGCCAGTTCTGCCCCTCCCTTCCTGGTTCTCACGTGTGCTGGTTGGGTGCTGCAGTCAAATCCAGTGCAGGCTACCTCACCCTGGCATTCCATAATGTGTACTGGTTTTGTTGCGACCAAACCCGGCTCAACCCACATTCTGTTCTGGTGTTTGGATTTGCCAGTGGATGACATGAACTGATTCAGCCTGTTCTGCCCATGACCCATGCTGAATGTGTGCCAGTGGGAAACTTTCTATGGCCTATTCTGGGCTATTTCCTATCATGCTTCTTGCGCTTACCTGCAGGGACTGTGTTCTGCCAGAGGAGTTGCCCAGGCTCCTCCATCAGAACCCCTTCCAATGCCAGATTTTGTGCATACCAGGGGGTCCTTGAGCCAACCCTACCCAGTTCACCTCCTGTCCTAGCAGGAACAGTGGCTTTTCCCGGCTGGCTTTCACCCCATTCTGGTTCTTGTTGTTGGATGTTTCAGCCCAGCCATGGCTCATCCATACCCACATACAGCTCAAACATGGCTCAGTAGGGGATTGAGACCCAACCTAGTCAGTCCCACATCTACCCTGGTTCTCCATGACACCAGATGGTGTTGGGGTCTGAACTGGCCTGGTGCATCCAATCCCAGTCCACACTAGTGCCTCGGGTGACTACAACTGTTTCCTAGATAGAACACAGCCCCCATTCCAGCACACGCGCCCCTTGGTGGGAACCTCAACCCTGTTAGGGTATCCCCTTACCTCCCCAATTGGGCCTGTTCCTAGCTGTAAATCATGCACTTGCCCCAGGTTGCTCTGAGGACCAGTAGGTGCAAGAGCCTAGCTCGGTATGACCTGTGCTCCATACTGGTTTCTAGTTTTGCTTGTAGGCTAAGGTTTGCTCAGTCCTGCCCAGTACATTCCTTTCCATTACCAATTTACACATTTTGGAGCTACTATGCCCTGCTTGTCCGACCCCCAGATCTGGACGACGTGTTCATCAGCAAAAGCTATAACTCGCCAAAGGAGGTTCCCAAGTTCTTCCACTTGATCCACTCCCTGACTCAGTTCACATACATGCCATTGGGTTTTAGGCCAGTGCTCGGCGTACTCTGGCCTTCCATTTGGCCTTGTATGAGCTGGTGAATGTTGCAAAAATTATTTCTAAAACATGCCAAATATTAATATGAATACATAAATTTCATATAATGAAAACATGGCAGGTACATAATGCATAGTTTTAATGAAATAATAATTGAGTCAGTTGCAAGGGCTTTTTATGTATATTACCTGTGTTTGTCCTCTTTGAAATAATGCTGACCCATGAAGAGTTTTGAACATATCTACTTCACAGCTTATATTCCTAAGTGAAGTCAAATCCCGTCCATCGCATCTATAGTAATAAAGGAAATGAACATGAAAAACTGGTGGGAAACAGAAAAATAAAATCACATATTAGCCGTTTTTGCCAGGAAATTCTCAACCCAGTTGTACGTCTAAAACATAATCCTTGGTAGAACTTTATAAAAAAATAATACAGATCGTTGATCCCCACACTAAATCCACTGAAACTGGAACTTCTGGGGTTGTGACCTACATACTTGTCTTATAAAAAGCTTTGTATGTGATTCTAATATGCAGTCAGGGCTGTGAAACGCAGCTCACGAGGGACAGCCCCATACTCTTTGTTCAACAGGAGACTATTTCAAACAAATAAATTTCTTTATTGTTCACTTGAACGAAAAAAGCTAGTTTCTTCCTTTGAGCAAGTTGCTACTCTAAAGGCAACTTGCAGAGACAGAGCATGTTTCAATTTTATCACAAAAGCTTATGTTTACCTCTTGTATTCATTCAAAATAATACTTCTAAAAACCTCCTTTGCGACAACATTGAAGGATTCTATTATTTCATATGGATCAACTTCAGGAAATTTTTCTATTAAAAAAAAAAGACAAAACAAATTTTTTTTCTTTTTGGATGAAATAATTTTTCTGACATTCACAGCATCAAATCAATTAACCATTAAACCAAAGGAGTTGAATTTAACATCTGTCCTAAGGCCAACAAAGTTACTAAATCATGTATTGATCTGAAAATACTGGGACACGCAGTATTAAATACCCCAGATGTCCTGGTACTGGAGATTGCTTTCTACTAGAACAACAGTGTTTTGCAAACAGCTCTCTCATGGTTTTTGACAAATCCAGCTAACTCTGATAAGATGATCTGAGTCACTCTCATTCTTTTGCTTTGGAACTTTTAACCCACAAAATGGTGAGGAAGCAATGTTCTTTATATTTCACAAATTCCCAATGACTTTTTTTTTTTTTGAAAATCAGATTTTTACAGAGTGAAGGAGTGGCAGAGAGAAAGATCTTCCATCCCTCGGTTCACTCCCAGGTAGCCTCAGTGGCTGGAGCTGAGCTGATCAGATGCCAAGAGCCAGGAGCCAGGAGCATCTTCTGAGTCTCCCATGCAGGTGCATTGTCCCAAGGCTTTGGGCCATCCTCAACTGCTTTCCCAGGTCACAAGCAGGGAGCTGGATGGGAAGTAGGGCCACCAGGACACAAACCGGCATCCATATGGGATCCCAGTGCATGCAAGGCCAGGACTTGAGCCACTAGGCTACTGTGCTGGGCCCTAAACTAACTTTTTTTAAACTAAATCCTGAAATTGTTTTGTTAGGTACTTTACTGGTGTTTAAAAAACAGCTTTAATTTTCATAATGATTCATGAGGTACATTCTATAACTATCATTCTACAGAAGAACAAAAGCTTTAAGGTAAAAATGTGCTGAAATTCCACTGATCAGCCATGACTTGAATACAACTGTCAGCCTCAGGACTTGGCCAGGCTAAAAGCTAAGAGCTAGGAACTCCGTAAGTGTCTGCCACAGTGATGGTGGGGACCCAGGTACTTGAATCATCATCTGCTTTCTCCAGGCACATTTGCAGGAAGCTAGATTAGAGTGGAGGTAGTGTCAATCTCAGGCACTCTGGTATGTGATTCAGGCAACCCTGGCCATTGCTAAACCTGCTATGCTGTACTGCCCACAAGTGTTGGAATTTCATAGATCAAGAACCCAAGCATTTTAAAGAATATCATTCCGACTTTCAAACAATATGACACAAGGTTACCCAACTTAGAATGAAATAGTCGGAAGCATGGAAGCCTAGGTGCATTTCACCTTCTGCATTTCTGGGTCACTCTCTAGACCAAATGCACTACCAGTAACATTACTAAAGTTAGCAGTATTCCCGTGATATACTACTGCCTTAAGTTTACTGAAAATAAAATCAAGGAGTAATGACAGTCACTGTTTTTTTCTAGGTGTTACTACCCAAAATTTAAAAATCAATTATTTACTTTGAATTTTTAATTAAAAAAAAGGGAATCTACCTTTTAGTTGTTCCTCTGTATCTAGTCTTATCTTGTTAACAGCTTCATCTCTGGATATCTAAAAGAAGATTTAGGATTAGTTCATATATATATGTATATAGCACTTAATATTTCTATTTTTCAGACACTGTAAGAACAATCAGATTTTTCTTATACTAATAGTCTTCCTTGAGAGATCAGGACGGTTATGGACTTATAAGAAATAACTGCCTAATTCACACAAACATAATGCATACCTTCTTAAAACTTGCATTTATCAATGAAAGAATCAAGATGCAAATAACATTTTATTTAGCCTTTTGAGTACAGATTTTTAATAAAAATAGCATTAACAATCACAAGTGAAATTATGTGAATTATGACAGAGAAGTATTCCTGGGACATTTATATATGACAAAATTCAAGTATACCTACTTTATCATGTTCATAGTTTGTAAAAACAGCATACAGTTTCTCCATGGCAAGTCTATGTAAAGTACAAAATAAATATTAACATAAAATATTGGGAAACATAAGGCAGTTGCCACTATATATAAAACTGAACTTTAGAAAGCTAAAAATTTAAAAAATATTTCATGGAGCACTAAAAATATATAAAAATATTGCTTATAATGGCTAATCCATTACTTATGATATAGAACATACATTTCTTTTCCCTCACCCCTCACAAGAAATCACTCTCACATGGTACCGTGCCCCTTTTCTTAAATGGTTTAATTCCATATAGGACTTATTTGTAAGTATAGTGTGTATGTGTCACGCACTATTTCAAATACTGTTGAAGTATGGTGATAGTTATACTTGATTTTGTTTTGGCAATCTCAAGTTATCTTTGATATTCAAATCTCTTAGGATTTCTTTTTCCCAGCTACAGGTATACATAGAATATATAATTCCTGGTCAGTGAATATACTGTTTCTGTCATTTGAGATTCAATCTGGCTCTGTACAAGAAGATTTTTATATATATATATTTTTCTTCTACAAGAGGATTTTTTATGTATTAGACAAATATTTATGGCAAGTGATTCTCTAAACAGGAAAGTTTGATTTAAGAAATAATACATAGGAGTGCTTTCAAAGAAAAGTTTTTTTCTTCAAAGGAAATTAAACCTGGGAACAATTTCATATTTTCTTTTGTATAAGTGTTCTTACGTATGAGCATATTTCACAATCTCTGGCGAAGGGGTGAATAACTTCTGCGGTGTCCTCTTGGAAACACCAATTTCTCTCACCAGCTGCTGGATGCCCTGGATAATTTGTTGGGTATGTTTCATTCCCACTTTGATAGCATGGCAAAAGTCCTGCTGTAAAATGTTTTCTGCAGAGGCTTCCAACATGACTATTTAAAGAAAAGAAGAAAATCATGATTGCCATTGGAATTTTATCAATAAAGCATTTTCAAATACCACAACATGACAAACACTTATGGAATGATTTCATTTTTTAGTGATACATTCACGGATTGGGTTTCTTTCCTCAAAAAATCAACATACTTTCAAAAGTAGACAACAGTAAATTAATAAAGAAATCTTTATATTTCAATTTAGGTGTATACTGTCCTTAAATTTAATGAGATTTTTCCATAAAAATGAAACAACAAAGAAATCAAGGAAACTGTTCCTTCTTTGCAGTCAAGGACACATTCAGGTGACACTGTCCTGGCCAGTTAGACGTAAATGGAACCTGCTGTGTGAGAAATTCCGAGAAAGGTCCTTAAAAAGGAGAGTTACTTACTCCCCAGGCACACATGTTTTTGGTAATCCCTCCTTTTTCCTTCCTCCTGCATGAAAGTCAGAGGACCTAGCCAGAGTTCTGCTGCCAATTCCCAAGCACAAAGATAAGGTCACACTTGAGAAGGTAACAGAGCTAGAAGAAATTTAGGTTTATTAAGAAATCTTGGAAGCACTACCACTTGTCTGGGATTCATATCTCTGTATTTCTTTTAGTTGAGAGAAAAGCAGATTTCTTTTTCTTTTGGGTAAAGATTTATTTATTCATTTGAAAGGCCAAGTTACAGAGAGACAGAAGAGATGAAGATTTTCCATTCCTGGGTCACTCCTCAGTGGCCACAACAGCTGGAGCTACGCCAAGCCAAAGGTAGGAGCTGGGAACTTCTTCCAGATCTCCCACTTGGGTACAGGGGTCCATCTTCCACTGCTTTCCCAGGTGCATTAGCAGGGAGCTGGATCAGAAATAGAACAGCCAGGACTTGCAGTAATAATACCCATTTGGAATGCCATATGGAATGCCAGTATCAATGGTAGCAGCTTAATCCCTCAGGCTAGCACACTGTCCCCAAATTCCATCTTTTTAAAATCTTGTTATTTCATTTGACAACACACTCAAGTAATATGTAGACTACATAAAACCCCTGTTACATCTGTTTCCCTATTATCATATACTACCTAATTCTAACTCAATTACTATCAGCATACCAGAACCAGAAGCTGGAAATGAGGTGCTTCACATAATGTTACATTGAAAGTCTAATAGTTCACTTTATATTTTATCAAAATGTTTACATAACAGAAGATGTACCTGAAAAGTCAAATCCCACATGGTAGAATAAAATCAATGGTAAGTTCAGTTTATCTGCCTTAGTTCATAGTTACAAGTGGTAGAGTCGGACTGCAAAGTCTGGTCATTCTGATTGCTAAGACACTCTCCTTCCACAGAATAAGGCCCTATTTTTCATTCATGCAATTGTGTCATTTTTATTATACAAAATAAGTAAAAATAACCCAAGATCAGTGCTTTTCTTATTCTTTATTGCCAATTTTTTACTCACCATAAACATTGTCGTTTCTTGGATAACACCAACCAGACTTAGTATCATCTAAATTAAAACATTTAAACTAACAAAGTAATTCATTTAAGGTTTTACTTGATATGAAGAGTACTTCAAAACAGGACAGGGACAAAACTATTTGGAACTATTAACTACATAGAAGTTAAACACATTTTTAGGAAGTCAGAACTTCAATTTTTAAGAAATACAAAATAAAAGTGGTATTTAGCCCAATCAGCACATGCAAGACCCGGAGGGAAGGGATAAAGCTGGTAGGGGAAATGTAGAGGGCTCCCCTGCTGGAACATCATTCCCACTGGAGAGCGTGAGTTGGGATGGGGGTAGACCAGACTGGGCAGAGAGCTATAACACTTGTGGGCCTCATGTGAGGTAGGTCAGGGAAAAGTCAGGCTAGGTTGACTGTTCCTACACTGTAAGCATAAATCAGAATGGGTTAGAGTTGGCTGGGCTTTGCCGCAACTTCAGCTGGCAGATGCTGGCACTTGGGGACTAATTCTGTCAAGCTAAACTGCAGAACTACCTAGAAAGTATATGATCTGGGAGTAGGCCCAGTAGGGACATAGTGGGCACTTCCCTCTTGGGTTATCACTCTCACAGGAGAGCATGAAAACCAGGACTGTGGCGGACATGGTTAGACAGAACGGCACCCACCAGCATATGTGTGGGCTGGATAGTGGGGATGGTTGGGTTGAACTAGGATTCAATGCCCATTGTCATATAGGAGAGCTGAATGCAATGCGGGACAGACTAGACCAGTCTGCTGTACATGCTGGCAGGCATGGTAACCAGGGCAGGGGGCGGGCATGGTGGGGGTTATTGGGATTCGCCCCGACTAGGCTGCCCACTGGTTTGTGTGAGGGCCGAAATGTGTGCTGGGCAGAATCAGGCTGGACTGCAACATCTATTGGTTTGTGTGGAAGACAGGGCTGGAAGCAAAACTGACCGAGCAACTGCAACCACCAGCACAGGCATAAGCTGATTGGGGTGATGGAATATGCCGGCCATTGTACTGGCAAGCACACACAAGAATCAGGTCTGGGATCACCTCAGACGAAGTTTCTCTGGGGATCACTCCAACTGAAGTGCCGGACTCAGAACCCCAACCATGAAGAGAAGTGCAGATTCCATGGACTGACCATGGAGTGCAGGTGTCAAAGCTGAGCCTCGTCAGAGGCTCACATGGAACAGTATACAGCAAATCCAAGTGTACATGGAGGATATGGCAGTCTATTAGAACCTGCAGAGGACACCTGATACCACAACAGGATGGAGGACAGAACAAATCAATCATCTACCCCAGCCATGTGTTGGCAGTGAAAATCTGGGCTAATGGAAACTCTAAGGTAGGTTGTAACAGCCAGTAGATTCTGGAGAGATTTCACTGTACTTGGAATGGCAAGATTGGCAGCAATTCAGAACTGTTGGACTATCAAAACCACTTGAGCAGGACCCTCAGAGCATGCCTCACGACGGGGACCTGGGATGGGTGGGAGGCTGGGTGGGCTTCTCCATTTATCTCCCCCCTTACCCTGAAAAAAAAATAATGTGGAAACAGTGGTCTTACCCACTTTCCTGTAGCCCTTGACCATTCGTGCCCTAATCAACTATGAAAAGAATATTAAAATAATATTAATAAGAAAAAGTGGTATTAAGTCACTTACCAATCTGACTTTTGGGTGCTCCAGCAACTACTAAATTCAAAGTGCTAGAGGACATTTCTTTTCGTGTTGGGTTAACAACACATTCTCCATCAATTATTCCTATTCGTACTGCCCCTGAAACATTATAAAACGACATGTTTTAAAATGAAAAGTCCCATTTTCAATAATTATGCCAGTGATGGCTTCTATCATATCTTTGATTGTGATTACAGAATAAAATTTCTAGTCCTGCCAGGTTTTGAAGGCTCACAGTGCATTATGTGTCATCCTATTTTCTTGCCTCATTGGAGCACTCCGGAATGCTCTGATCATTCTGTCCACATCCCTGCATTTATGCTTCATATTCTTCTCCTGATCTAGACTTCTAGGACCAGTTTAAAATCTGACTACTACCAGAAGCCCTTCTTGACAACCTAAGTCAACAAAACTAAGCCAGTTCTTTATCTTTTTTTTTTTTAGTACTTTGCCTATGCCTTAATAATACTGCTTATAAATAATTATCTTTTCTATTATTAATTCTGAACATAAGAACCACCTCTTTCATCTTTGTTTTGCTAGTGTGAATCTGCCTTTGTTCCTTCAGTGCTTGGCTCAGTCATTAGTGGCATTTAATACCCAGTAATTATTTGCTCAATGAATGACTTTTATATTATATGATTGAAACATTAAATAAAAAAGATTTAGTTTTTGACTTGGAAAGTCAGAGTTATAGCAAGATTTTCCATTTGCTGGTTCACTCCCAAATGTCTGCATTAGCCAGAGCAGGGCTGATCTCAGCGAGGAGCCAAAAACTTCTTTCAGGTTTCCCATGAGGGTGCAGGGACTCCAGGATTTGGGCTGGGTCCCTTGCTTTCCCAGGCAATATGCAGGGAGCTGGACTGGGAAGTGAAGCAACCAGGACATGAACTGGAGCTCATACAGGATTTGGCGCCAGTAGGCAGATGGTTAGCCTGCTATACCATTGTGCTGGCCCCAAGTAACTAAAACTTTTAAGAGTTATAAGTTAATAAACACAATTGTTGTCTCTTGAAACTGCATGTAGTGAGGTAATTTTTTGGTCTTCTAGCAGCAAACATATAACTAAGAAGTTAAAATATCTAGGGCTATATAATCTGTAGCACCTTAACATTCTGTAATTGGAAGCAAAATCCAAGACAAGGATGCAAACATCTGAATGACCCGAAAGGAGTCTTAGAATGCCTGTTTCAATCTCTAAGATGCAATACATCAGAGTCAACAAATCAATGTCCTTGTTGTAACATGTTCACTATTATTTATTGACAAAACATGAATACTTTCTTATCTTTAAATCCTAACTTACCAACAGGTCCATTCCAAGGAATATCTGATAAGGAGAGGGCTACAGAGGCTTAAAAAAGGAGAAAAATAAAATCTGAAATTAAAACACATAACTGCTTAAAAAAAATCAAGTGATAATTTTAATCTCTATTTTAATACTTACCACCATTAATTGCAAGGACATCAGGTTCATTAATACCATCTACTGCTAACAGATTACAAAGGACCTAGGTAAAAGAAAAGATTCAAAGCACTTTAAAAGCATGTGCTTTGTAGCAAAACTCTTAATTTTGGCTATCATTGAACTAAATGCTTGACACTGGATATATAAAATAAATCTTAAAAACTTCCTCATCTTTAGCAAAGAAAAATGACATCTTCCTAAAAGGTTACTTTTCAAATTACAGAAATACTTTGTGTACAGTACTTACCAACATACTGGGGGTATTGCAAATAGGAAATGTTAGCTAAATTATTTCTACTATTAAAAAATGCTAACTTTGTTTATAAACACAGGTAAACAAACCAATGAGTTACTTTATACTGTAACCATATGCCTAAAGTTGTTTTTAAGAAAATTACTCCCTTGGTGGTCCTTGCCATGGCACAGCAGGCTAGGTTGCCACCTGTGATGTTGGCATCTGATATGGATGCTGGTTCAAGTCTCAGCTACTCTACTCCCTATCCAGTTTCCTGCTGGTGTGCCTGGGAGGGCAGAGAGGATGGCCTAGATGCTTGGCCCACTATACCCACTACATGTGGAAGACCTTGAAGAAGCTCCTGGCTGTTGGCTTAGGATCAGCTCAGCCCTGGCCATTCTGTGCATCTGGGAAGCAAACCAGCAGATAGATCTCTCTCAACCAGATGACAGATAGATAGATCTCTCTCTCTGGGACTTTGCCTCCCCCCCACAAAAAAATGTCTCAATTAGGTAAACTTAAAATTTATGTGCTATTACGGTGAAATAAAATAATACTCAGAAATTTCTGTTAATAAAAATGAGTTGTGCTGATCATCTTGGTATGTTACTAATATGACCTGTGACCTAGTATGCTTACTATACCAATAATCCAGCCTGGCTGCTCCCCATCTATGTCAGTCACCCTGACTTTTCAAACCCAGTAGTTTCTTCCCTGCCTCAGGGCTTTCTTGCATCTACCTCGAGAGCTTCTCCAATAATCCTAGTTAGGTAACCACAACTCACAGTTTAGATGTTAGCTTAAACTGACATCAATAGACGTTACCTTTTTAAAGTATTATGTTTTTTTCCCAACTTTTTATTTTATAATAATGATTACATGGTTGATTTTTTTTAAAAAGATTTATTTATTTTTATTGGAAAGGCAGATCCACAGAGAAAAGCAGACAGACAGAAATATCTCCCATCCCCTGGTTTACTCTCCAAGTGGCCGCATCAGCCAGAGCTGAGCTGATCCGAAGTCATGAGCTTCTTCTGAGTCTTCCGCATGGATGCAGGGCCCCAAGGATTCGGGCCATTCTCGACCTTCCCAGGCCATTAGTAGGGAATTGGCTGGGAAGTGGAGGCCATGTTAAGAACTAGTGCCCATATGGGATCCTGGCACTTGCAAGGTGAGGATTTAGCCATTGAGCCATTGTGTTGGACCCTAAAGTACTATCTTTCTTGGAAAAAATTAAAATATAACAGTATTGTCCATAGTTATTACTTTACATTTGTTGTGATGTAGGAAGTGTTAAAGAACTTTATTAAGTAACTTTTTTGCTAATCTGGAAACAAATCTCAAACAGAATTTACCTGGGTATCATAAAAGTAACCAGCTGGAAAGAGAGGCCTAATCGAACGATCTGCAGAAAACAAAACCCCAAAAGACATTAAGTAATAGTGACAAGGTTGTTTCAAGGATTGAAACTTTCAAACCAACATAGGTAACAGCTCAATCTTGGACTGATTTACCAAAAGGGATAAGAATAAATGTCAATACTTTTAATAATACAAAGGTACTTTACTAGTGTGGGAAAAACGGAGTTAGACATATTTCATGAAGATGAACAGTTAAGAGACAAAAATTTCTTTCTTTCTTAGAGCCCATATGTGAGTGAGAAGAGAGAACAAATAATCTCAGATGGTGTTAATGCAATGAAGGAAAATTTACAAATGGGGACAAGAAGAGATGAGACTACAGGTACATCAGAGACAATATCATTATCTTAGTATCTTACCTATGACACGACTTGTAAGAATTTCTTTGTCAGAAGAACCAATTTCTCTTCTAAGATAGTTTGTGGGAATTCTACCTGCTGCAGCAGCCTTCTGTCTGTAATCAACCTAAAAGAGCAATGAAAAAATGAATTTCATATGATTCTTTCTATCACAAACTAGAATTGAAGAACTGCTATATAAATACTAGTTCTCCCAAAGTTGCTTACAAAACACTTTAGAGTAAGGATACAGAATATTTTATTTTCTTTTAGCTTTTTACGTCTCTCGGAGAAAGTTGATAAAAATGTTTCAGCAACTAGATTTTTTAAAAAAAATTATTTTAATATTAGAGAGAGGTAGAGACAAATAGAGATAGAGGAACAGGAAGGTGGAGGGAGGCTAGAAGAGGGAGAAGAGAAGGGAAAGAGAAAGAAGAAAATGAAAGAGATGGAGACAGTGGGAAAGTCAGAGAGAGAGAGGAGGAGGCAGAGAAATAGATACTCCTCCACTGGCTGGTTCTGTCTCCAGTTGACTGGAGTGGCCAGGGCTGGTGTAGGCCAAAGTCAAGAACCAGGGATTTCATCTGGGTCTCCCAAAAGGGTGTAGGGGCTGAAACACTTGGGTCATCTTCTACTTGCTTTTCCCAGGCCAGTAGCAAGGACTGGAAGTGGAGTAGTCAAACATGAACTGATACCCACGTGGAATGTCAGTATCTCAGGGATCAACTTTAACAGCCATGCCATAGTGTGCGTTTCTCAGTAACTTGATTTTTAAAAAGCCTCACTTCGTGATCACATGGCTACCTAAATTCACTACTTCCCACAATTAGCTTATTATGGTCAAGTCAAATATTCCCTTTTTTGAATTAACTCTGTTAGATATAACTGTATTTCCCTTTTTAGAAAAGAAATGCACCATAAAATCCTAATGAGCTCTTTCTTTCTTTTTTGAAAAATTCTTAAAATTAATTACATTGCGTGATGTGACACGGTTTTATAGGTACTGGGATTTCCCCCACCCCTCCCCAAACCCTCCCCCCATGGTGGATTCTTCCACCTTATTGCATTACCACAGTTCAAGTTCAGTTGAGATTCTTTTGATGCAAGCATATAGCAAGCATAGAGTCTAGCATCTTATTGTCCAGATAAGTTCAACAGCTTGTTGGGGAGACCATCTCTGGTCTGAAGGTAGAGCTGGCAGAGTATCATCCCGATCAATTAAAAGCCCCAACAAAATGAGCTATTTCTTAAACATATACTTACAGAATCATACTGAAGGGAAATGTATGAGGGCAATGATATTCATTGCTTATTCAACATCAAAGTATTCATATGTGCTACTGTATTTGTCAGCTTATACACCAAGATATTCTCAAGTATGCTTACTTCTAGCACTACAATGAGCTATGGATAAATCAGTTTAAATTGTTTTAATGATGCAATATCAAAGAACCAAGGAATTTACTAGACACTGTAAAGATATTACTAATTCTATGTTTATGCCACAATACAGGCTATATCAGTTAATAAATACTTACCACCAAAGGCATGAACTGGGAAGGTGAAGGTTTTGTTTTACTGACCGCTGTGACCATCACTGCAGTGTCACCTGACTTGAACATAAAGAATACTGCTGAATTCTTTTGAAATAAAATGTTTAAGTAGCAATTGAATGATTCTTCATTCCACTTAAACTCAGGAAAAGAGATGTCACCCACATTACAACGAAAACAATTAGTTACAAATAGCCCAAACCTTGATTCCTTCTACGTAAGTAAGCTTCCATTAGCTATAGAGTTAGGATGGGTATTGTGGTATAACAGGTTAAGCCAATCCTTGGGACGCCCAGCTCCCCAGTTAGGACTGATTCCAATCTGGCTTCCTGCTAACGCACCTAAAAGGCAGCAGGTAATGGATGACTCAAGTACTGCCATCCATGTGGGAGATCAGGATGGATTTTATATATACCTAATATATAAAATATATCATTCAATATAAGTACATAATTAGGTCTGGCATATGCCCTGCCTAACTCTGATTGTTGCATACATATTTGAGGAGTGGAAAAATGCACAGTGGAAGATCTAACTTTCCCTCTCTCATTCTTAGGGTATTATAGCTTAGTCACATCCTATAAATCAAAGCATCTTTACTTTATACGAGAAAATTTAGGCTGCATATTAAGAAGTGTGTTTCTAATATTAGTACTGAAAAAAAATTACTTTCTCTAGAAAAGCATTACAGAATAAAACAGAACCCCAACTGTGGAAGGGATCTTAAATGTCACTAAATGTATAGTGACATAACTCTAGTTGTCTGGAATGGTTCTGGCACTAGAAATGATCTTAAAATCTGAATTAACTTTGATGTCTACAGTTCTAAGTGACATGATGTAAAATACTGAGTGCCAGTTTCCATAAGCATTTTGTTAAGATGAAATTTTTAAAATCTGGACTTTTTACCTGTACTACAGCACAGCCATCTGCAAATCTGGCCAGTTTTCCAGAGGATATTTCTAATTTTCTGTTAAGAAAAAATACAATATATAATGGCTTAGGTCATCAGTATAATTCTCAGCTTAGTACAAAATAATAAAAAATTCTAATACAATATAGGCAATTATGCTTTACAGGCTGTCCTCCATCAGCAAAAAGTATAGAACAATTAGAATTTATGATCCTTATCAAAGGGCAAGAGGAATTTAAAAGTCACGTAAACAATAACGTTAAGAACCAATATAAGAGGTTCATCCGAAGAACAGTATTTAGAGGATGCAGAAATGAACTGCCTTCCCATTTGCCAACACAGTTCTGTCTCTTGTTGTCCCACCTTGTTGATCACAAGAACCTTTATCATATATTGGATCATTTCTCAGGTTAAAATCTTTCAAAATTTCCCCCATCACTATCAGGACAAAATATAAACTCCTACATATTGCCTGTAGAGATCTTCATGTTTGACAATGATGCCAAAACAATTTAATGGAGGGTAAAAACAGTCTCTTCATTTGGGGAGGGGGTAGGGAAATCCCAGACCCTGTAGAATTGTACCATTAAAAAAAAAGTTTCTTCAACCAATGATAGAACAACTTGAATGTCCATATGTACAAAAAAAAAGGATTACCTCTCCATATAATAATAATGGATTCTAGGCCTACATATTAGCACTAAAACGGTAGCATTCTTCATAAATAAAATGAATAACTTCAAAAATGTGTGTTGGATAAAGTCTCCTTAGCTATGACATTAAAAGCATCAACTGGAGGTTGGCATTGCAGCATAATGTCTTAAGTGCTACTAGTGATGGTGGCATTCCATGTGGGCACTGGTTCCTGTTCGGCTGTTCCACTTCAAAATCAGCTCCATGCTAATGTGCCTGGGAAAGCAGTGAAGAAGAGCCCAAATACTTGGGCCCCAGCACCCACGAGGGAGAGCAAGCTGTTCTTGCTGGGCTCAGGCACAGCCCAGCCAAGGCTCAGCTGTTGTAGCCACTTGGGGGATCTCTCAGTCTCCTCCTCTTTCTGTAATTCTGCCTTTCAAATAAGTACATAAATAAATGTTTTTGTTTTTAAAGCAAACTGGACTTCATCAAAATGGAAAACTTTCATGATTCAAAGAACATCATCAAAAATAGAAGAAACCCAACAGAGTTGGAAAAATATCTGCAAATCATAGCTCTAATAAGGAACTTGCATCTGGAATATATAAGGAGCTCTCACAATTCAACAATAAGAACCCATTTAAAAACTGGCAAAATATTTGAATGCTCATCTCTCCATAGATATACAAATGGCCAATAAATACATAAGACTGTTTTCATTATCATTGGCCATCAATGAAATGCAAATGAAAATCACATAAGGTATTACTTTATATTTACTTGGACAGCTCCAATTGTAAAGATCAGTAGTGGGGCCAGCACTGTAATACAGTGGGTTAAGCCACCACATGCTGCACTAGCATCCTATATGTGCAGTGGTTTAAAGCCAGGCTACTCTACTTGGGATCCAGCTCTCTGCCAATGTAACTGGGAAAGCTGTGGAAAATGTCTCAAGTGCTTGGGCCCCTGTTAACCAAGTGTATGATCCAGATGAAACTGTTCACTTCTAGCCCTGGCTTGGCTTACCCTTGGCTTTGCAGCCACTTGGGGAGTGAACCAGTGGTCTCTCAAATATCTCTCTCTGCCTCCCCCAACTCTGTAACTTTATCTTTCAAACAAATCAATCAATCTTTAAGATAAAAACAAAGCAGAACAAGAATACCAATAGCAACATGTTGGTGAGGATGAGCAGAAACTGGAACTTTTACACCCTAATAGTAGTAACAGAAAATGCTGACCTCTTTTGGGAAGTAATCTTGGCAGTTTCAAAAAAGGTAACACAGGTAATTTGTGACTCAATAAATTCTTGCGGTTGTATACTTAAATGAAAACACACATTCATGCAAAAGTTTCCACAGGAATGTTCATAGTAGTATTCGTAATTAGCCTCAAATGGGAGAGATATCATTCGTTCTCTGGTTCACTACCCAAATGGCTGAAACTGAATTTAGGAGCCTGGAACTCCATCTGGGTCTCCCACACAGGTATAGGGATCGAGGACTTAGGCCATCTACTTTTTTCCCAGGCACATTAGCAAGGAGCTAGACCAGAAGTGGAGCATCCTGGAGTTGAATCTGTGCTCATATTGGATTGCTAGCACTGCAGGCTGTGGCTTAATCAGCTGCCTCACAATGTTGGCCCCTAATTGTATTCTGTCCTTCACATGCTAAAGGCATCAAGGGACAACCCTGGTACATCAGCACCTTAAGGACTTCTGCCTAAAGCTTGAGTTAACAAAAATCACGTGTACTTATTCAGGAGACCCATTTTGCTAAATTTCATATCAGAACAGAGCATATATATATATATATATATACACACACATATTTATTTTTTTAATGCATATTAATGAACATAATGTTTTTTGTGTTATCAGCTCTGAACTTGAAGATTTGAGGGTTTCTTTTTGTTACTACAGGGGACTATTTAGAGATTCTATTTGGGTTTCTGTTTTTACTAAATACAAATGTCCTAATGATACAAGTGTATGATAAAATGAGCTTTCGCTGATTGATGGCAACAATGGGTGGACGATGGGTGGAGTAAAGAGGCAGGTGCTGGCAGTGGAGCAGACAAGGGCATAAGGCTCAGAGACAGGCACAGTGTGCAGTGTCACACAAACCTGCATCTATCAGTAGGCCACATGTCCGAGAAGTCAGGATGAATGTTAAAACTTAGACATCACCTCGTCTAGGGGTCAGATTACAGCTTGTATCCCTTTTCTGCGCAGCTATTCATTAAGCATGCTTCTTCCATTTTAAGAGGGTTTGCAAACACACGCAGTAGGTAGTGCAAAAACTTTAACTATTTACTAGCTGGCCCTTTACTGAAATGTTTGCAGACCTCTTGATCAAATTCAAATACCTCATGCTACACACGTGGTGAAAGAATGTGTTCTAGTCAATCACGGAGAAAAGGTCTGATTCAAAGATCTTTTTTTTATAAGCTGGGGTCAAAAACATTTCAAAGTGCCACTAAAAACTTAGGTATATAAAGTATGAATTAACAGATTCATTTATTCTAAAAATAGATCAAGTATGTTTCTTGGGAAGCAGTTTTTAACATAAATTCTGGCAAATCTCTGAAGAAAGCGTGGGATTTGTCAACAAGAAACCCAAATCCACTTAGATCCACAGGACTAACTTTTTGACTCTGAAAAAGTTCCTTAAATCTTTTTTTTAATCCTTTGATGTTACAACTGTAAAAATAGAAATGTATGTTAACACAGGCTTTAAAAGGCTGCATATATCAGACAACGGCTCAATTAAACGACGTTTCTTTCCCTCTCCCTTCCCTTCCTATTCAGGGTCAGAGAAGGTCAGGAGGATGGAATCACGCATACATATGTCAGCTCATTCCGAAGTGCAATGCTTCCTACGTCAGAGCCCGAAAAGCGCAAAAATCAGGGACACCCTAGGCTAGAGAAAGGGAGCCCCGAACACAGCAGCTGGGAGAAGCCAGGAGCACGAGGCAGTGCGGCAGGGTAAGGTCTCAGAAGGGGAAACTCCAAGCCCGTTAAGGAGAACCGGGAATGTAGATCTGGGGTGGAGATGGTCAAAAGACCTGTGCGGCAGGATTCGCACCCTGGAAGGGGAACGCACCCGGGCTGGCCAGGCAGGAAGTTTGGCGAGGACGGGGAACGCACGCCGTGTCTTACCTGTTGCCCAAGTCCACTGCCACGGCTCGGGCCCCGGAGCCACCCCACAGCGCTCGCACCTGCAAGTGTGTGAGCGCTCGATCCCGCCCCGGCAGTCGCAGGGAGACATCGCCCAGGGGCCGGAGCCGCAGGCAGGAGCAGCAGTGCCTGCACGCCGCCATGACACCTGCCCGCGATCAGCCCGGGCTGTGTCCTCATTGGCTCACCCGGCCCCGGGGGGCGGGGCCTGGGAACGCCGGGTAAACGCACACGGGTCGCTTTCTACTACAGCTGAACAGGGTCATACCCCTCAGAACGCGATCGCCTTGTAGCTGCCTTTTTCTGTTTCTTTGCCAGTGAAAGGCAAATAAAGAATGATGGGGGCGGCGGAGGGAATGCCGTCGTTTTAGAAGACCTAGAATAATGTAAATCTATAAAAGTTTGGTAAATATAGTAATAATAGAAGTAACTGGTCAAAAACTTATGAATATTTACCTCCATGAACTAAAAATTATCAGAATGTTTGTACTGGGGTTTGGAAAGAGATCTCCTTCTTCCCACCTCTGCCCTGAATTTTAGTTATAAATTTCACACAGCGCATATATACTGCAGTTGTTTATGTTTACTGATTTGTAGTAAATTAATTTCATTTCTTATGGACTGATAATTTTATATATATATATATAATTGATTTTCACTTCCACTGATTTATTTCTTATAATTCAGTTCTCTGCTTGTTTCAGTCAAACATGATTTTCGTTTTTGTTTTTTGAAAATATATTTATTCAAAAGGGAGGCTTACTTCCTAGATGGCCACAATGGCCCAGCCTGGGTCAGACTAAAGCCAGGAGTTTCATTTGGGTCTACCTCGTGGTAGCAGGGTCCCAATCACTTGGGCCATCTTCCACTGCCTTTCCCAAGCCATTAGCAGGGAGTTGGATTAGAAAACGAGCAGGATACCCATATGTGATGCAAGTGTTGCGACTATACCACAATAACAGGCCAAGCTTTGTGATTTTTTAAACCATTTTTTAAAGGATTTATTTATTGTTATTGCAAAGTCAGATATAAAGAGAGGAAGATCTTCTGTCTGATGGTTCATTTCCCAATCAGCTTCAGTGGCCGGAGCTAAGCCAATCCAAAGCCAGGAGTAAGGAGCCTGCTCTGGGTCTCCCACGCAGGTGCAGGATCCCAAGGCTTTGGGCTGTCCTTGACTGCTTTCCCAGGCCACATGCAGGGAGTTGGATGGGAAGCAGAGCTGCTGGGATTAGAACCTGTGCCCATATGGGATCCTGGCACATGCAAGGCAAGAACTTTAGCTGCTGAGCTGTTGCGTCTGGGCCTAAACCAAATCTTAACTGCAAAATGCCATGTACTATTTGATGTTAAACAGTAGCAGTTGAGGATGGCCCAAAGTTTTGGGATAGTGCACCTGTGTGGAGATGTGGATGAAGCTCCTAGCTTCGTTGTTATTGGCTTCAGTATAGCTCAGCTCTGGCTGTTGTGGCCATCTGGGGAGTGTACCAGCAGAAAACTTTCTCCCTCTGTCTCTCCTTCTCCCTGTGAATTTTCCTTTCCAATTAAATAAATTTTTATAAAAACGTTTGATATTTGAATTTTATAAATTTCTAGGGAGTGGAACAATTTCGTCCACTCCTGGTACTTCAGTGTGTTAGATGCTTTTGGTGTTGGAGAGGCAGTGTAGTTAGTACAGCAGGTTAAGTCTGAGCTTGGGACATTCATTTCCCATATTGGAGTAATAGGTTTAAGTCCCCAGTACTTCACTTCCAACCCAGCTTCCTGTTATTTGATTTTGTGAGGTAGCAGATCCTGATTGCTCACATGCCACATCCACATGTGGGACAGGAAGGCTCTGGCCTGGCCTGTGCTTTACTGTGGTCCAGCAGAGAACATCTCCATCTCCATCTCTGTCTCCAAAAGATGTAATTGGAAAGCAGCTTCCTGTCATGTCGCTTTCATGAACCATGTGCTATGGTGTTAAGAAATGCACTCCAGTATTTCTAGCTGGATGAAAACCAGCCGATTCAAGGGATTCTGAAGGAAAGAAAGTTGCTCAGTGCCTTAAGGAAAGGAAACTAGAAGAAAAAGTAGGACAAGCTTGGACCAAAACTGAAGTTTGCATTTGAAAAATTTCAATGTGACAATTTGATAAACATCTTGTATTCTCTGTTACACTTAATCCTTACAAAAATTCAGTGAGGTTCATATTATCCGTTTTTATACATGAGAAATGAAGTAATTTCAATGTCTATAGAGAATATTAACATTTCCTCTGGTAGTATGGGTACCATCACACTTCAGGGTTATTCCTGAGCTCTCATACCAAGAATGCCAAATCTTTTGATGCTCAAATCCCTTATATGAAATGCCATGCCATCTAGTACATTCTTCTGAATACTTTAAGCAATTAGTAGTTATAACATGTAACATAATGCAAGTAGTTGGGTTTTGAAAGATGTACATATTGATTTAAAAGAGAAAGTGAAACAGGATGTGGGTAGATGAGTCTTCCATCCATTGGCTCACTTCTTACTTGGCTGCAACAGCTAGGGCTGGAGCGGGTTAAAGCCTGTAGCCAGGACTCCATCCTGGTCTCCCATGTGGCTGGCTGGAACTCAAGTATTCAAGCCTCCTCCTTCACTTCCAGATACATGAACAGGAACCTGCAAGCAAAGAAGCTGGGCTCAGATATGGAGTGTCAGGATCCCAAATACGGCCTAACCTACTAAGCCATAACACAGATAGTTGTTACAGTGCATTGTTTAGTGCTGAGAAGAGTCTTTACATGTTTGATACAAATACCAAATTTTTGAATATTATTTGAAAACATCTCATTAAATTCACAGATGCAAAAAATTGTAGGATATTTAGTGTTAAAATCCCCCTTTTCTCTTCTAATTTTGACTTTGAGTTGCTATTTTTTCAAAATCAACCCACCAAAACATCTCATGGAGATGAACCTATCAAAATTGACTTGCCGCAGTTGAACTTCACTGTGGGTTTATACAATAAGAACATTAGAGGCAGATTTGGCTCAGTGATTAAGGCATGCTAGAGATGCCCGCTTCCTATGCTGGTGTGTCTGGTTTTAACCCCAGCTTTGCTACTTCATATTCCAGCTGGGTGCTAGTATGTACCCCAGGAGGCAGCAGGTGGAGACTCAAGTACACTTAGAAGGCCCTGACTGAATTCCTGGCTCCTGACTTCGACACGGCCCAGCCCCAGCTACAGCTGTTAGAGTGAACCAGCTGATGGAATAGCTCTATCTCGGCATCTTTCTGTCTCCAGCTCTCTGTGTCTTTACATTCAAATGAATGAAAATAAATATGCTTTATGAATCCCACAGGATTTCTACAAGGATTAAATACTACATGTTTGTCACAGGGTCTGGCACACTATCAGCACTTGATAATCAGCTTTGATTCAATATTTCATTTTCTTCTCTAGTTTCCTCTCATCTTTCTTTCCTTAAGAACTCCTGAATCAGCTTTCATTTAGCTGGAAAGGTTGGAATACACATGATATTCCAGCCTACTCACAGCAATCCAAAATAAATTTAAACACTAGTAACTGGGTCATAAACTGAAAAGCAAATATGGGCACTGAAATCTTATGGCAGAGCTTTGTTATGAAGTACTCCCCCTTGCAGTGCAGCAAACATTTATATTATGCCTTTTATATTAGAATAGGGACAAAAAATATAAAAAATGTAAATTCTTGTGATTATTACTATGGAGGCTATGATCTGTGAGGTTCAATTGAGGTGTCACATTCTGGAAGTATAGCTCTGCCATAGTTTGACAGCCAAAATGTAATTACAAAGCAAATGCTTTACCTGTCATTCTTGAAGGACATTAAAATGATCCAATTTAAATCTACCAGCAATATCTCCTTTTCTGTTTTTTTCAATTTCCAGTGAATCTGCATCACAATAATTAATACACTTCATGGTTTTCATAGCAATTTCACTTAAGTAAAACATTGCACAAAATACATGTGGTTTTGTCAGTTTTGTCAGACAGTCTATACACATGCTTTAATTTTATCACTGTCTAAAGACTACAAGATAAATGATATTGTATCTTGGTCTATATTTTTAGAAATTTAAGTAACATTATATTAAAATTATCATAACATTAAAGAGTGTATTAGACTTTTTCTTCTCTTTAAGCAACATAGCCTGCTTAGCTTTAAGAGACACTGCTGTATACCAATGCCAGAGGGACCTTTCTAAATCACAAATATAATTCTGTTTATACCCTGATTAGATTTCTTCAGCAGTTATGCAAGTCTAATCTATAGGACAATCTAGCCGGACTGATGTGGTTTCACCCTTTCTGGTTAGCCTCATCAACTTCTTGCTATACTTTCTACTCTTATTTACTTACACCGAGTGCCATATTCCTTTGCAGCATATCACTCTATCTCCTACCTGAGTGCCTGTGGGCGCATGGTTCTCTATGCTTGGCACAACAAGCATAGAGATTGTATCTGCCCATCTGTGAAATTCTGTCCTTAGTTTGATTCTCTTTGACTTCTGTATGCAGATTTATTTGTACAATCTGTGTCTGTCATCCTACTTCATTAATTTAGTTATATTGCCACAAATTTCTATATGAAAGTAAATATGTAAGTATTGCTTACTGATACCAGTGCTTCCTCTGGCATCAGAGTGCTTGGGTCTTACCTATTCTATCTTCTAAATATCTGATGAGGCTGAATTGCTTACCCTTTTTATGCAGTAGGGTCTTCATTTGTAAAATGGCAGTGATAATGCCTCCTCCTTAGGTTTGTCGTGCATATTTAATTTTGGTGAAAGTAATTATTAACTGCTACAAGGAAAACAATGTATTATTGTAGTATTTACTGAGTATCTACTGTATTAGAGTTCTCTGGAGAGGCAGAACCAATAGGAGGTAAATGGACGATGGATGAAGGAGGACAAATTAGGGGACTTATTTGAGAAATCCACCTGTCTGAAAGGTGGAGGCTCTTGGATGCTCCAATTTCCCAAACTATAGGATGAGGTAAAGCAGTGGTGCAGTTCACAGTCTGCCTTTTCCACATTGATAGATGTCTTCCCCAGGCCGCACAGTGAGGGACACTTTCTCAGGTCTTTGCCACTACCATACTCTTACTTTGAGAGTGCTCAATAACAAGTTTTCTCTTGTGTCTGTTGCTACTAGGGGTCCAAGACTTTCTGTGTTTCTGTTTTGGTTTGCTTGGACAGGAACACCATAGATGAAGGCTTAAATAGTAGAAATGTATGTTTCATGTGTGTGAGGGCTGGAAGTTCAAAAGGCAGGGGCCAGGCCACTTTCCTACTGGAAAGAGTTCTCTTGGCATCAGAGTGCTGTTTTCGCACTGTGTCCTCACCTGGCAGGGAGTGAAAGTGACAGTGCTTCCTGGTCTCTTCTTACGAAGTGTTACCCAGGATAAGAACCCTACCTGCAAGACTTAATCTGAACCTAGTTGCCCTCAATGAGCTTCATCTCCACATTCCATCACATAGGGGGTTAGGTTTTAAATTGTAAATTTTAGAAGGAATATATTTTAGTAATATATACAGCAATACCCATAGTTTTTTAGTATTTAATGTACATAGTTGAACTCTTCCTACTGATGTTTGATGGTAACTGTACCAGGTAAGCAAGATCAGATATCCCAACTCTCTTTATTTTATGATTGGTTGGTTGCTTCAATGCTTCAACCTTTGATGAGTTCAAGAAGAGTTGTGAATTTTCAGACCATAGATCCGGTTGGTTGGAGTTCTGAGTCCAGTGGTTTTAGTTGGGCAAATCCCCACAGAAATCTCGTCTGTGATGATCCCAGACCTGACTCTTACGTATGTTTGCCAGTATTGGTCCAAGCTCAGTTTTTCATCGCTGTCAGCCTACACACACACACACTGGTAGTTGCAATTGCTGGGTCAGTTTTCTCTCCAACCAGGCCTCTTACGTAAACTAATGGATATTGTGGCCCAGCCCAACCCTGCCCACCATACACTTGATTCTGATGTTTATCAGTGGGACATGCAGCCTAGTCTGGGTGGCCCCCTAATCCTGTTCACATGCAGGCCAATAGGTGTTATGACCCTGCCCAGTCTGGTCTGAACTGGTCCCAGTTCTCAGTTTCACCAATGGAGGCAGTGGCAGAGCAGGAGAGCCCCTGGCAGTCCTCCACCAGACTTGCACTCCTCCCTCCCCTTCCAGATCTCATGTGCACTGGTGGGTGCTGCAGTCTTGTCTGGCAAGGCCTGTTTTACATTGGCATCCACCAGTAGGTGCTGTAGCCTGGTCCGGCCTGGCCTGCCCCAGTCTACCTCATGCTGGCCCAGCATAGACAGGCCCCGTCCTGGCCCTAGTGTAGACTGGCTGATGTTGCAGCCCAACTTATCATATCCTGCACCTAGTCCTGATTCTCAGATCTGCCAGTGGGTGCTATGAACTGATCCAGCCTGGCTTGACCCCTGATGTGACCCACATGTGTGGTAGTGGGTACTGTAACCTGGCCTGTTCTAGGCTGCTCCCAGACTTGGTTCTTGTGTTCACCTGCAGGGACTGCATCGTTACAAAGGAGTTTCCTTAGCTTCTCTATCAGGTCTCCTCCCAGGGGCAGATCTCACACACACCTGTGGGACCTTGGCCTAGATTGACTTAGTCCACCTCCTGTTCTGGCAGGAACAGTGGCCTTGCTCAACCAGTCCACACCCATTCCAGTTCTTACTGTTGGGTGTTATAGTCAAGTCACAGCTGACCCACACCCAGACACAGCTCCCATGTGCTTCAGCGGATGCCAAGACCTAGCCTAGCCCACCCTTATCCACCCTGTCTCTCACAAGCACCAGTGGGTGCTAGAGTCTAGCCCAGTCTGGCATACCCCAGACCCAGTCCACACCCATGCCAAGGGGCACTGCAGTAATGCCCAGCCCATAATTCCACCCCCATTCTAGTCCTTGCACTCCCCAATGGGAACCACAACCTATCTGGAGTGTCCATGTATCTTCTCAAACAGTTCTGTTTCCAGCTACAGACCTTGCACATGCCAGTAGCTACTCTGACCCAGCTTGGCATAACCCATCCCCTGTCTTGGTTTTTAGCATTGAATGCTGTTGCCTAACCTGCCTCCAGTCCTAACTCTTGTTGGCAGATGTTGCAGCCTAGCCCTGCACAGACTGCTCCCATCCCTGGCTCATGTAAAGCCATAGGTGTGATAGCCCATCATGACGCACACTCCAGTCTGGCTACTGCACATGCCAGAAAGTTAAGGTTGGTCTGGCCCTGCCTGGCCCACCTCTCTCCAGAACCAACCCACACACTTGCTGACTAGAGGAACTAGCTTTCCTGACCTGACCAATGCCTTGGCCTGAATCACATGCTTACCAGTAGGAACTATGATCAGCAGGGGAGCTTCCCAAGTTTCCCCACTAGGTCCATTCCCAGACACAGACGTCACATGTGCTGGCGGGTACTAGGCTCCTTTTTGGTATAGTCTGCTCCCTTCATCCTGGAACTTTGTATGAACTTGTTGATGTTGCAACCTTACCTGCCCCATACCCTATTCTTGGGTGCCCCTGTAGGTGCTGCACGCCTGGACCAACCTGGTCTGTTCTCAACCCCAGTATCAATGAGTATTGGAGGGTTCATGGTCATGCCTAGCTTAGCCCATCCCAGCCCTTAAGCTAACCAGCAGAAATTGCATTGCAGTTCCATAAGGATGGGTCCACATATCCCCCACAGAATCTGCCCCCAAAACCTGGTTCTCTCACATGCTGGTTTGTGCCATGGCCCAGCCTAGCATTACTCATCCCCTGTTCCTGACTCTCACTAGTGGGTACTGAAATCTAACCCTGCCAGGTAGGCCCCCAGCTCTAGCTTTAGTATGTACCGGTGACTGGTGGTCTGCTGTGGTTCATGCTAACTAGCCCAGCTGTGATCTCCCACAAGGGCTGGTTCATCTGTCTGACCCTTAGAAGTCCTGCTGCTTCCACCCTCCAAACCACTCAGTCTCAGCCCCCTCACCTACCTGCAAGTACAGTGGCCTTGTTGATGAGAGTCCCTCAGAAGTCATTCCTTGTCTGCAACATATTACCTCAGCAGTCATCCTTGCTGTACATTCTTCTTACCCTCTTCCCTTATCAATCCATGGACAATGCTAGTGGGGAAATCTCCAGGCTTGTTCTGCCTGCCTGGATGCAAGACTGCCCCTCCTGTCTCACTAGCCACATAATCCCCAAGGCCTTCTACAAGCCTGCACCCCAGGTCACTACGAGTGCACCCCCTGAGCAGCCAGCTGCATGGCAGTTGCTCCCTCCACAGAGTGCCATAAATTGTTTTGTGGGACAATTTTCTCAGATGCCTCTTAAGAATCCTTTTTTCCCCTATATTTCCTGAAGATTAGAGCGTATAGTCATAAAAAAAATGGTATTGTGTGCATAGTTCCTTGGAGACTCTTTGAATGATAGCAGCCTTGAAAAAGAAGCCCATTGTATATTGTATGCTTTTAGGAAGCCTGATTTGAAGGACTATTTTTGAGAAAAGAACTTTAATCACCTCTGTGGTCTTTTCAGTTCTGTAGGAAAATGCCTTTACCCAATTAGTAAAGCTATCTACCCAAACTAGAAGATATGAAATGCTTTTAGTTTTTGGCATACATGTGAACTCTAGCTGTCAGACTTCCCATAGATAGCTTCCCTTTCTCAGAGTTCAGGGAGTGGAAACCTTTGGCTTGAAGGATTATTTTAAAGACAAAGTTGATAAGCCACAACAATATTCTTGTCTCTTGGCAGTTTCTTCCAATTAAAAAACTGGACCATCCCTAGGGTTTTATCTTTTCTTGGTTAGAAGACATGATGGAAGCTCTTAGGGACCTTTCACTGGCTTGAGGCAAGCAAATGAATCCTTTCCTTTCCCAGAAGGGAGTCATCCAGAGAGCTGGTGGAGATTATGACCTTGGTAAAGTGTTCAGTGGGTCTCTTTAGATGACCTTAAGGTGTTATCTCTAGTGAGTGTCCTCTAACGTAAAGGAACCTTCAAGATCTCCAGGGAGATCTTAATTGCTCTTAATTGCTGATTACAGTGTGAAGTCTGTCAGTCAATTTCCCTTGCTAGTTTGCCTGTCTCCTGTTTATTTAACATATGGTCATAGAACACTAAGTAAACACATTTAAAATTAGTGAATATAGATATTCTTTTACTTTTGCTCAATGTGAGGGCTCTCATTGGAGCTGTTGGTTTTACTAGTTGAGTATTCATGCAGAAAGTATGACAGAATTGAACTTTAGACTTTGGAACTTTACAGTCTCTCTCCACCAGGAAACTGAAAAGGGCCCTGCTACCCTTTTGGGAATCCCCTTCAGATAGAATACAGAGAATGTTATTTACATTTTTGCAGGATAACGACTTGGGAATGGGAAAACTCAGAAGTCTTTGGACAGGGCCTAGCTAAACAAATAGAGTCTGTTTCATTAACTTTGGGGTAGTACAATCTAAATTATCTGGGAAGACTGAGAGGAGGGTCCTCCAAAGGTTTAGAGGTATACATAGAAAGACGTATGTTAAAACCCAAACTGTAAACCAATTAACTCCCTCAAGGATCTGACATAGTGACTTGTAACTGTTAGGGATCACTGAGTGAATGGGGACTGTAGCCTCATTGGTAAGGTGCAACTCCCATGCTAACCTCCATTCCCCATCTGGCTTTTGTATTCCAAGGAATGGAGTATTGCTAGGGCTTTTTCAAGGCCATTAAAGCCCCTGTGACTTCAGATTATCTATTATGGCTTTTAATCATTGTTGGATCTCTTGTTTTAAAGGATATTTTCTCTGATTGGGAAAACAGGCGGGGTAAGATGAACCTGGACTGCTTGAGCAGTTACTGCTTAGCCAGGTCTTCCCTAGGTTGCTCAAACTCCAGGGTCAATTTTTGTTTCAATGAAGGGAAAGCAAATGGGTTGCCCTGGGCCCCATGAGAATAATAGTTTCCATTGAGGCTAAGGAGATGCTTCACTGGGAAGGGGGTAAGATTCTCCAGTTTAACCGAGAATGCATATGAAAAAAAAAGTTATTCCAACTGCAGCTTAGGGACTAGATGAAATATTTAACCAAGGACTTTCCTGAGATACCCTTCATAGACATACTAATGGAGAAGGGGAAATTCAGACTTGAGAGAACAGGGAAGGCAGCTGTGGTACCTAAGAGAAAGTCAGCTTCCCTCACTAGATATAAAATAGTTCAGACTACCCATGTTTGGTGTGTGTGTGTGTGTGTGTGTGTGTGTGTATTTAAAGATTTATTTTTATTGGAACGGCAAATGTATAGAGAGGAGAGACAATGAGAAAGATCTTCCACCTGCTGGTTCACTCCCCAAATGGCTCCAATGGCCAGAGCTGAGCCAGTGCAAATCCATGAGCCAGGAGCCCCGCTACTGGGGTGTCCTATGTGGGTTCATAGCCCCAAGATGTTGGACCCTCATCTACTGCTTTCCCAGGCCACAAGCAGGTGGAATGAAAGTGGAGCAGCTGGAACATGAACCGGAACCCATATGAGTTTCTGGCATGTGCAAGGTGAGGATTTAGCCCCTAGGCTATCACACCAGGCCCCAGTGCCTATGTTTTGGGCTATGGGAGCGAATAAGTCAAGCATGGGGTCATTCAGTCTGTGGGGCCAGTGGAGAGGACTGACCTCAGGGATAGTTTTCGGGCAGTTGACCAGAGTTCACCACTGCAAACAGGACAGGAACATAGGGATCTCTTTTACTCAATGAGAACACACCTTTCTGAAATGTCCTCACCACTGTTGCAGCTCCTTGGCCGTTCCTGGAGCCCCACTAAAGCCATGGCTTTTGTTTTACTCACTTTGTTCTTGTTGGGTCTCTTCCTGAACCCAATTTTAAAGGAGGTAGCAATCTTTAAAAGATTGTCCAGGGTACTCTCAGATTCTACTGCCTGTTTTAAAGTTTACTCCTGGTATCTAGAGCAAACTGAATTCTAAATTTGTCTAAGACAGCCTGCATCTCTATAGAGTGTGGTAACAAAGAGGTGTGTTTAAACAGTACCTCTCTAAGAAGACTATGGCATTTCATACTGGCCATTGGTCAATTATTGATGATTTTAAATAATTAGTAAGCTTGATCCATATTTCCTTGGGCTGTACGATGCAGATAATGAAATGTTTGCATTTTTGGTCATCCATAGAACCTTTTGGATTCCATCTAGGATTGGGTTCTTCTTGAGGAACAGCCTGTCTTTCTGTGTAGAATGGTCCAGGAGCTTCCTTTTCACAAGCGGTGTTAAATGTCTTATAAACTTCATTGCCAAAATTCTATGTTGCCTGGAGGGCTGCCTGGCTTTCAGTTCCTGTTAGAGTCTTATTTAACAGTAGCATTACATCCTTCCAAGACAGATCATAAATTTGAGTTAATGTCTGGGATGCCTCTATGCATTTGTGAAGCTCATTTGAAGATCTGCCCATATCCCCCTTTACCTGTCAAAGGTTCTGCGAAGAGAAGGGCCTGGATAGAAGTGGAGGTGGTGAGCTCTGCAGGAACCTTCTGAAGGGTAAACTGGAGGTTTGTCTCCAGTGTCTTACTTGCTCAGATGAGGGGCACATGAGGGGCAGGCATGGGCTATATAATGGGTTCTGCCGTGGGCAGAGGGGGAGAGTTTTTTTTTAAAAAACTTATGTATTTTTTATTGGAAAGGCAAATGTACAGAGTGAAGGAGAGCCAGAGAGAAAGATCTTCTGTCTGCTGGTTCAGTCCCCAAGTAGCTGCAATGGCTAGAGCTTGAGCCAATCCAAAAACCTCTTCTGAGTCTCCCACATGGGTACAGGGTCCCAAGGTTTTGGGCCATCCTCCACTGCTTTTTCAGGCCACAAGAAAGGAGTTGGATGGGAAGTGTGTTAGCTGGGACATGAACTGGCATCCCAGTGTATGCAAGGCGAAGATTTAGCCACTAGGCCATCTCATTGGGCCTGAGATGTTGGTTCCACTGATAATAATGGCTGTTAAAAGTGCTAACTCTACCTTACAGAGTTGACCAAGCTCTGGCCTATCTCATAGGTCAAAAATAATCAGATATAAGGGACCTCTGACTGTTTCCCTATTCTGTAAATAAAAGAAGTATAAATGGAGGATAAGGTTTAACTGATACTTCCCTTTGGAGGCTAAATTTCTTCACCCTTTGACTTGTATCTTGGCCATGCCATAGTGTAAGAAAAGATCAGGCATGTTTCTCTCAAGATATGAGGGTCAGATGAAATGCAGTGCCCAATGATCCACTGTAGAGGAATGTGTGCCTTGAATGGCTTGCTTCCATCTGAAACGAAAAGACAAAAATTACAAAGGCATCTATCAGTTTTCTTCTTTTCTTTCTGACTTGAGGTGTTTGCCAAATTTCCTGATTTTGGGATGCAGGCCACCCAGAGCCCACAGAGGGCAGGGATCAGAGAATAGGAGTCCATGGTTTCACCTTAACTTTCACTTTCACTCTCATCCTTTGATTCCTTGGCATGTGAATACTCTGTCACCTTGAGACTTACCAGGTTTGGAAAGCCCTATTCTGGAACTGAAACTCCAAAGAGTTCCTCTACAGAAGTCTTGAGAGTCAGTGTCTGCAGAGAGGGTGCATCCCTCTTATGCCAAGGTGACCCAGTAACAAGACTGGGGATAAGGGGGACAAGGGGACCTGTTAAGAAGACTTATTCCAAGGAGCCATCTCAAGGAGATAAGGTATGAAAAGAATATGACAGAAATGAATAAAAAAATAAGAGAAACCAGGACATGGGTCACTTGAGAGATAGCAATGGTAATAAGTGGGGAGACTGATGACTCAGGAACAAATGGGAAGGAACTAGGTACCTTAATCTGCACAGGGGGCATCTGGCACTTGATTGGGGACTGTGAGATAGTCTAGGAGGACCTAATTGAAAGAGGGAGGAATTTGAATTTGTGGAACCTGATAGAGGAGGAATGGGGAGTTTGTGTGGCAGAGACAGAAAGTGACCTGGGCCATGAAACAGAGGCAAGAGGGAAACTGCCAGCAGGAGATGGAGTTGGAGCTAACAGAGGAAAGAGTTCAGTTCTCTGACATTCTAACAAGCCATTGATGTTCAGGGTCAAACTGGGAATGCTTCTGGTAAAACCAGAGAATCACTTTCACCATAAACATTTGGGGTGCTTCCAGGCCTTACCCCATTCTCACGTGACAGACAGACCTCTGCAGAAGGAAAAACAGCATGCAGTTCTCATCCTGACACCCTGATTGTCCGTTGGAGTCTGGGGCTTGGTCAAGAACTCTCAATTAAAACAAGTGAATTACCCTGGCTTACAACCTTCAATTGCTGCAAGTTTGACCCGGTCTTACATCTTGGGCCAATCTCTGTGAAAGAAAACCGGAACAAGAAGACCACCAAGCATCCCTAATGCCCAGAGTCAGGAAGAGGGGGAACTGAGCTGGAACTGAGCTATTCCAAAGCCAGGAGCTTCTTCCAGATCTCCCACATAGCTGCAGGGTCCCAAGGCTTTGGGCCATTCTCTGCCACCTTCCCAGGCCAAAAACAGGGAGCTAGATGAGAAGCAGAGCAGGGAAGATATGGACTGATACCGACATAGGGTCCTGCACTTGGCAAAGGGAGGATTAGCCAATTGAGCTATTGCACTAGGCCCAGTTGCCTGCTGTTTTTAACTGATAGAAGATATGATGGATAATAAGAATTTTTTTGAAATAAAATATCAGAAGCAGCCAATTTTTTGAAAAAAAAAAAGTATCAGAGGAGCCCTCAAGGAAGTGATAACAGGAGTTTGGTGTCTTAGTCTTTTGGTTTCACTGTCTTGTGTGTACACAGATTAAGAGACATGGAAAAAGGAAGGGTAAGCAGAGATAGGAAATGCTTGAGAATTTTTTTAAAGATTTGTTTATTTTTTATTGGAAAGGCAGATATAAAGAGACAAGGAGACAGAGAGAAAGATCTTCTGTCTACTGGTTCACTTCCCAACTGGCCGCAAAGCTTGGAGCTGTGCTGATCCCAAGCTAGGAGCCCGGAGCTTTTTCTGGATCTCCCATATGGGTGCAGGGTCCCAAGGCTTTGGACTGTTCTCTAATGCTTTCCCAGGCCACAGGCAGGAAGCTGGAAGGAAGTGGGGCAGTTGGAGCCCAAACCTGTTCTCATGTGGGATCCTGTTGCTTGCAAGGAGAGAATTTCAGCCACTGAGATTTCATGCTGGCCTGAGAAAAGAAACATTTGTTGAAACAGATGAAAGCTCCTGTAGCACTTCAGCACAGCAGCCGTGGAGGAAAAGGTGGCCCGAGATGCTCTACCCTTGGGATTATAGAAATGTTTATATGGACTCCTTCACAAGAAGTTGTTTAGGGACCACATGTCTTCTCATTCTGGTGTAACTTCATACTGTCTGCTTATCCTCCATTCTTTCCGGTTGTTAAGTCTCTATTCCCAGGTGTCCCAATCTCTAGGTCTTTTTATTTTATTAATTTGTAATTCCAGACTCTGATGTTGGTTTCCTTATCTTGTTTTTGCAAAAACTTTCTCTTAAGTGTGGATTATCACTTATGTAAGGTAAGTCTACTTTTGTGTGAAGGTGTGTCTTTTATTCTCATGATATGTAAGTCCCTAGATTGTTTAGTAACCAGGCCCACCACCATGTAGCCACTTCTACTCTCTGCCTATGTCGGACTAAATACCTGTCTCCTAACTCCATCAGTGATAAGGGTTAAAGACATTCTTTCTCTATTTTCCCACCTTTGTGGTGAATGTATCTCATTTTTCTTCTCCATGTTTTCTCAAGACTTTCAGAATCAAGAGATTTCTGGCCAAAAAATAAAGTCACCTCATTTCCCCAGTGGATTCAAATGAAAATTGCTAAGTCAGTCACAATTTCAAGAGCAGAAAATGGAGAAGAATTAGGCTGGTTCTGTAAGAAATTGCACTTGAGTGGCACACATATTTATGTTTCTTAAGCATGTCAAGCTGATGATGTCACCATTCCCTAGACAAGTGGGCATGTTTAATAGGGAGTGGTGACTACTGGGTTGATTCAACAATAAATATGTAAAACATTTTGAAAAAGAATTAGCAGCCAACATTAAGAAGTGGATTTATGAAGTGGATTTGTATTTGGAGAATGGGGTGTTAATTTTTATTTCAGGTTCTTGTCTTGTACCTAGAGAAGCATACTAAGTACAGGCATGTGTACGATGCACAAAGGACAAAGTTTTATTCAAAAAGTGATAAAGCAAACACACACAGACACACATGAGTACAGGTGACTCTTTATACATATCATGTGTTTTGACTGTCATGACTCGACAATGTGTCCAGAAGTAGAGGAAGGGAGGAAGGAGAAAGTAAGCAAGCACCTCATCATCTGCTCCAATCGTGATCTCTTGAGGAAGAGAACTCTGCCCAGTTGCCTGACTCTTTTTATGAGGTTGGGGGTGGGGTGTCACTGTTTACATGGCCTCTGAGGTCTCAGTCAAAGGAGATGCATCACTGAAAGAGTGTTTTGATTGAAGTAGGAGGTTAAAAGGGGGGTTGCTTATGAATTCAGTTCCGTGATCCTAATCTGGATGACTACCTATCCCATATTGAACTTATACTCTTCTTATTCTAAGGAACATATGTCATATGTTCCTGAGAACTCTTATTGGCCATGGCTGCTACTTCATGAGAGCATAGGATGCTATACAGCTAAGTAATTATCTGTTTGGGAAGGGAGATGCCACTCTCCCTTATTCTCCACAAATGGTTCTCTCTTGGACTCTCATTGCTTGGTTCAGTACAGAATGGGGGTAAGCAAAGGGTGCTGTCTCTTCCTCCCCAAAGAAGAAAATAATAATGCCACATTACTGTCCTAGGCTGGTAACTCTACCTCAATTACTCTGCAATTCCACTTCCAAATATCTAGAGTTTTTCTTTTTTTTGTCTGGAATTGGTGATGGACACTGAAAATTATAGAACTTTGAGATCCTTATTACTGTTTTCAGTTTTGGAGTTTAACCAATTCTGATACTGTGAAGAAATTCCTCACTTGGTTTTGTGTTTTACACACTGAAGGAAAATTTTCATCACTGTAATGGGCGGGAATGTGAGGTTGGGAATAGAGGCAGATAAATTTCAAGGTTTGCTTAGGGAAGGATAAGAAAAATTCAGTTTCTAAAGAAGTTTGGGGTTAGGGTAATAGCAGGGAGCAAGTTAGGAGAGAAGGTGTATGAAGTTTTACTGAGAAAGTTATTCTTAGTGACAGAGAAGTAAGTCTACTCAAGAAACCGTGGAATTGTTAGGCATGCCCTTTGAGGTTTGTGATGATCAATTTCAAGGGAAAAGAGTCTGTATTCTGTGTTTTCACTTGTTTTAACATCACTAGTTTGATGTTGAAATGGAAAGAATGACTAGTGGCTTTCCATCTAGGGTGGGGTTTTACTAGGTGCCATTGACTTGAATGCATCCCTCCCAAGTTCATATGTTGAAGGCTAATCCCCTGTGTAACTGCACCCAGAGTAAGGAATTTATCAATGTTAGATGAGCTCATTCTATCAGGGTGGGTCCCTGATAGGATTAGTGTTCTTTTGAAAAAAAGATACCAAAGAGCTTTCACACTTTCCCTCTCTTCTCTTCTCACATGAATATGGAAGAAGGCAGCCATCTGTAAGCCAGAGAAGAGTTCTTGCCAGGGAGTGACTCAGCTGCACATTGATCTAGTGCTTCAAGCATGCAAATCTTTGAAAACATAAAAAACATAGATTTTGGTTATGTAGATCACCAGTTACGATATTTTCGTATGGCAGCTGAGGCTGACTAATACCACAAGAATGATAGAGAAAGTAAAGGGCATATTTGCAGGAGAGTATTTATAAGGATCAAATATGAAATGTAGACTGTGTTTCATTATGATAACGAAGTACCTGAGAAAAGCCTCTTACAAGGGAAAGAAGTTTATTTTACTCACAGCTGTGCAGGCTTAAGCCCAAGATCAGGTGGTGATATCAGTTTATTATCTGATAAGAGTAGTGGATGGCAGGCTGTGATGGGGTGTGTGCATTGAAAAGATCAAGTAAGGAACCAGAAATATGGAGTGGTTGGGTTTGTCTCAGGCTTTTGTAACAACCCTCTGGTGAGGATTACCTTCCAAGGGTATACCCTCATTACTTGAGGGCCTCCCACTAGGATCATCTCCTAACCTCCACAATTGCTCTAAGTTTTCATGCTCTGAAAACTATTAATTTGTATTTTTGAGATTTTAAATTCTGAATGATTTTGGAAGCCTACTTACGGCCGAATGATATCATAAGGATCTCCAGATATTAAGCCAGGAGAAGGAAGATGAATAGTGAGAAATGGTGGTTCAATGGATAGAGTGTTGTATTATAGCCATGGGATAAAAGATGGTTGTTTTCAAGATCCACTCATGTGGTGGTAAGAACCTGGGTATAATCTTTTTCTATTACCGTTTGTAAGGATGTAACCAATCATGAAGGAAGATAAAGCTGGAGTAGCATTCATTTGGGACTTTAAAACTGGTGGGGGCTGATTAGAGGGGACAATTAATTGTTGGATCAAGTTGTGGGACATCGGGCTGCTCTTTTAATTGGCCTCCAGAATACCTGTCCAGGATGTGAGCTGGCCTTTGGACTGGCCTAAGAGCAATTTTCTGAAATATTGTTTACTAACTTGTGTTGACTTTGCGCTAAGCAACCATCCCATCCCCCGTTGGTCTGATTGAATTACCTCCAATTCCTTTATTACAAGATAGCTTGACTTTTACCAGTGATAATTCTTTTTTTTAAAGATTTATTTATTTATTTATTTTAAAGATTTTATTATTATTGGAAAGCCGGATATACAGAGGAGGAGAGACAGAGAGGAAGATCTTCCATCTGATGATTCACTCCCCAAGTGAGCCGCAACAGGCCGGTACGCGCCAATCTGATGCTGGGACCAGGAACCTCTTCCGGGTCTCCCATGCGGGTGCAGGGTCCCAAAGCTTTGGGCCGTCCTCGCCTGCTTTCCCAGGCTACAAGCAGGGAGCTGGATGGGAAGTGGAGCTGCCGGGACTAGAACCTGCGCCCATATGGGATCCCGGGACGTTCAAGGTGAGGACTTTAGCTGCTAGGCCACGCCGCCGGACCCTAAAGATTTATTTTTATTACAAAGTCAAATATACAGAGAGGAGGAGAGACAGAGAGCAATATCTTCCGTCTGATGATTCACTCCCCAAGTGGACGCAACGGCTGGTGCTGTGCCGATCCAAAGCCAGGAGCCAGGCGCTTCTTCGGGCTCTTCCATGTGGGTGCAGGGTCCCGAGGCATTGGGCTATCCTCAAATGTTTTCCCAGGCCACAAGCAGGGAGCTGGATTGGAAGTGGGGCGGCAAGGACATGAACCGCTGCCAGTATGGGATGCTGGTGCTTGAAAGTAGAGGATTAGCCAGTTGAGCCAATGTGCTTATAGGCAGAGGAAAGAAGCAGATAAGAAAATGTCTGAATGTCACTTGCAGGTTTTATTTTTTTTAAGAATAAGGAATGCTCAGAACACATTTCAGCCTGTGTTTGTCACTTGGTGTACTGAAATTTCCCTTCATTCCAATAAAAGAGAATCAGAAAGGGAACTGCTGAAAATGAGATTACTTTAGGATTTTTCCATATCTTACAACAGTGGCTCAGTAGCTGCACTCTCATTATTTAGTGTTACTTTGATCATTGACTTCCAAACACCATTTTAGTGGCTTTTAATGTTTTTGCTCTTTGGAAATTTGGCTTTTTGTTACTTTGTTATCTGTTACTTGTTATCATCATGTTTGTCATTTTCCCCTGAGGATGGACTTTCCTGAATTGGCATAAGCTATCTTAGAGGAAGTTTATAGATTTTGTGATAAACAGAATCTACAAACAGACTTTTGTGTGTCATTGGGATTTTAACTAAATGTAACTCCCTCTCTGCTTTGGGTTGTTATTAAAATTTTTGTTTGGTTAATTGTCCTTAGTATAGTGGAATCATTGTTCCTTCTCAAGAAGTGATTTCTTTAAAGTCAGCATGAGTGAACAGTAATTAAGCGCAAAGCCTGACCTTGCCAACACTGTATTGCACTTTTAGTCAGGTTAGTTCAAACTACTATGGTTTATATTAACAGTGTTTGTCATTTGGAATTAATGTGAACTGAAATTTATAGGAGACTTTTGGCATTGTTTTTGGTTGATTATGCCAGTGAGAGTTTTAGACCACATTAACATTTACACTTATTCATTAGTATTCTGTGTTTTCTTAACAGAATAACAGTATCTTTGATCTGACTTTGGAATAGGATAGCATTAATGTTAGATCAAGAAGAATGGAAGCCACCCTTCACCCAGTTTTCTCTGGCTTTGATAATTAACACAAAAGATGGATCAAGAGAGAAGCAATCTATACATTTTAATTTTGGCTCATTGTGGGAGATGAGAATGTTGATCCAAATTTAGAACAGTTTGTGGTATCTTAAGGTTTTGCACTGGAACTCACATTCTTTGCTTAGGATGTGAAACAGGTGACTCTGAAGACCAGCATCATGCTCTTACTAATTAGTGGACTATTGTGTATGAAGTAGTTTTACATTGCCATCATTAATTCGCATTAAAATCACAAGCCTTTAGTTTTTCCCAGCTTGGTCTCTTTTAGAGTTGATGTTCCGGGTCAAGAAGTTTTAGTTGAAATGCTTACATTTAAAAGAGAATCTCTGCTGTGCTTCTACGTGTGTATCAGTTTTATGAGGCTTTGCAGTTCAGCAATAATGTTAATTTTAATATTTTGTTGACTTTCCAGTATTTCATATAGCCTTCAAAAATTAATAAATTCACAAAAATTTTGAGTATCCACATTTATCGTTTCTCTCTTTATAGCAATTTCGACTTTTTTTTTGGCTTTCATATGTATCATTCTCATCACCACCAAACATTTATATTGCCTAATCATGAGGAAATATAACAGTATCTTTAGTGAATGTACTTTCATTTTGTCCCTTTAAATGTAGATTCTCATGGACTCTAAACAATGAAATGAATGAAAAGGCCATAATGGCATTTCTTTTACGCTTCTGCCCGGTTCTCATTTAACTTCCTTTAAATTGCTTTTGGGCTTAGATACAAAGCCTTGTTTAATCTTCTTCCCCCCAGTATTTTCTAATGAATAAATTCAGTTTTTAATTGTTGGTAAAGTTTGGTTGTTTCGTAAGAAGACAAACTTTGGTACATTAAAATTTTGAAGACTGAGCAGACAACAATTCATGAACTGTCAATACCACAATGTGAAATGTTCAGGGCTCCATACAGGGAATATAATAGGTCTTTGCAAATGCAAGACAAAAAAATGTTTGATTTGTTAAAATGAAAAGTTCCTAGATAGAGGTTAGTTGGAGGTTTTCCATGGGTTACTCTTGAGTTACCTTTTACTGTTTACATTGAATTGCATTTGTCTTTGCTAGCAAGAACCCAAAATACTGGCGTAATCTCAGCCTATAAGCCTCCTATTTTTTTTTTTAACATTGTAACTTTTGAGGGAATATATTTCATTGAAGTGTTGAATTTTTTATACTCAAGTTAGTACCCTTTTAATAAAGAGGTTAATTTGGAAATGATACCTTAAGTAGTGGGGTTCATTTTCAAAAATAGTTTATTGAGTCTTTTGGTTATACATAGTATACTATTTGCATACTTTTGATTTTATTTAACTGTGGAGAATGGAGAGAAATGGCCACACAGATTTGCCTTATTTGATTTCATGAGCAATGTACTATCAGAAATTTAAATATGATAGACTCTGCCTCTCTTGAGAAATTTGCAAGGAGATCTTGAAATACAGCAAAATTATACCTTGAGATATTAACTTTCCTAACATTTCCTTCCATTTTACCGTTCTTTCGCACTTAGAAAGTAACAAGTGTACATTACTGTTACTTGAATATCAGCCCCAAAGATTGATGAGGCTCCCACCATTTTATACTCACTGCTACTTTAAACAGTTACTGTCTTAGGTTTCAGTTCCCCTAAGTTTCAGTTTCATTTTCATTCCTGTAAGTGTCTCACTATTTAGATACTCGCCCAGTTTTGTACCTGACAACCCTATCCACCAATACCCTGCAGTCCTGTATCCCTGGCCCTGACTACTGCCACATCTTCCAGTCCCCAAGGCCCTGTACTCCCAATACCTCCCCTATGTTCTTTTTCCCATTCTTTCTTTCACTCTCCTGTGGGCTCACAGCCCCCCCCCTCCTTCTGTGGTCCCTTGAAGTCCCTCTCCTGCTATTTTGTCAGTAACCCCCTCTCTCTTCCTTTCTCTGCTCTGTCTCCACTCCCTCCCCATGACCATCTCCCTCTGCCCTGCTTTCTTCCCCTTCCAAACATCATCCCTCTGCGCTGAATAAAGAGATATCTCCTGCCTGGCTCACTGGCATCTGGTGTCTTGCATAAATGGCAAAAATTCCTAACAATTACTTTTGGGGTTAGACCAGGTCAAATCTGGGAGCCTGGAACTCAATCTGTGTCTCCCACGAGGGTGGCAGGGACCCAATAATGTGAGCTATTACCTGCTGCTGGCCAAAGTGTGCATTACTAAGAGCCTGGAATTATTAGTGGAGCAGGAACACAAACCCAGGCACTTTGATGAGAGATAGGAGTATTCCAAGTGGTATCTGAGCTGCTATACCAAATGCTTACTCCTGGAGAGTTACAAAATTGTTAAGATGGCTAACTGACAAATAATTTTTTTACATATTTGTAGGGTACCATTTGATGTGCATTTTTTCATAGATTTTAAATTGATAGCTTAAAATTATCTTAAAAATTGTACATGTTCATGGAGTATGTATGAGGCATCTATATACATAAACACCGGGTAAGGTCTAGTCCGGTTAAGCACATCCTTAAACACTCATCATCTTGTTATGTTGAAGCCATTCAAAATTCTTCCTTCTATATATTTATGTTTTAGTTTTGGTGTTTACATAGTTGACAAAGATGCGTGCCCATGAACCTTCACATTGGACCCTACATGTCTGATTTTGTGCCAATATCAGGATGTTTTGATTATAACTCCTAAGGTATATCTCAAAATCTGGTATTGTGCTGCCTCTACCTGTCTTTTTGTAGTTTAAGATTGATTTAGCTATTTGGAGTCTCTTGTATTCCCATTTTAGTATTATTTTTTTCCATCTCTGAGAAGATGGTATTGACTTGGATCATGCTGAAATTGTAAACAACTTTGGGTAGCATGGATATTTTGATTATACTGATTCCTCCCATCCAATAATATGTTAGATTTTTCAACTTTTTTTGTGTGTTTTCTTCTATTTCTTTCATGTTTTGTAATTTCTGTTGCAGAGACCTTCTATATATTCTTGGCTAAATTTATTTAAAGGTATGTAAGTTTTTTTAGTTGTTGTGAATGGCTCTGATCTTACAAGTTGGTTCTTAGCAGTGGCATTGTTTGTGATTTTTATGTGTTGATTTTATATCCTGCAACTTTATCAAACTCTCTTATGAGTTCCAATAGTCTCTTAGTGGAGTCTTTTGATTTTCCTTTATATAGGAACATTCTGTCTTAAAACAGGAATAATTTGACTTTCTCATTTCCAATTTGTATTCTTTTGATTTCTTTTTCTTCCCTAGTGGCTCTGGCTAAAATATCCAGAAATATGTTGGATAGTAATGTTGAAAATGGGCATTCTTACCTGCTTCTGGATCTTAGTGGATGCTGGATATGGATTAGTCATTTATTGCTGTGATTGCAATGTTGTGATTGTGGAATGTTTCTTATATCCAATTTTCCTAAGGTTTTTATCATAAAAGGTGTGAGGGTGGAGGTTATGTGTGTATGGGGGGATACTGTTTCAATTTGTCAAATGCCTTTTCTGTACTTATTGAGATAATCATACAATTTTTATTCTTTAATTTATTAATGGGATGTATAACATTTATTGATTTGTGTATGTTGAACCTTCCCTGCATATAATGCATAAATCCCACTTGGTTTGAGTGAATGATCTTTTAATTAGCTGTTTTTTTAAAAAAGATTTATTTATTTTTATTGGAACATTGGAAAGACAGAGAGGAAGATCTTCCATCTGCTGATTCACTCTCCAAGTTGCCACAGTGGCCGGAGCTGAGGTGATCTGAAACCAGGAGCCAAGAGCTTCTTTTGGGTTTCCTATATGGGTGCAGGATCCCAAAGTTTTGGGCTGTCCTTGATTGCTTTTCCAGGCCACAGGCAGGGAGCTGGATAGATCCCAGTGTGTGCAAAGTGAGGACTTTAGCTGCTAGGATATTGCACAGGGCTCCAATTAGCTGTTATTTTGTTGAGGAGTTTTGCAGCATCAGGCATATTGGTCTACTGTTCTCCTTCTTTCTTGTATCTTTTTCTGGTTTTGGATTTACGGTGATGCTAGTCTCATAGAAATAGTTTGGGAAGATTTTCTCCCTTTCAATTGTTTTTAATAGATTGAGAAGAATTGGAATTAATTCTTTAAATGTTTGGTAGAATTCATCAGTAAAATCATCTGGTTATGGGATTTTTGTTTTTGGGAAGAGCTTTATTATTGATTTAATCTTTGTTTTAGTTATTGACTATTTAGGTTTCATATGTCATCATGACTCAATTTTGGGTAGATTGTATGTGTTTATAGCAATTCCTGATTAGTCTTCCTTCCCCACTTACCGTAATATTCATTGCAACATCTCCTTTTTCATTTCTGATTTAATTAATTTTGGTCTTTCCCCCCTTCTTTTTAGTTAATTGGACCAATGGTATATTAATTTTGTTTGTTTTTTTTTTTCTGAAGATTTACTTCATTTCCCTCATCTTTTATATTGTTTTGTTAGTTTCAATTTTGTTTGTTCTTTTTGAGATGTATTGTTAGAGATCATTTGATGCTTTTTCAATTTCTTTGCTCTTAATATTACTTTTCTCTTGCATTGCGATATTCCATGAGTTTTGATATACTGTGTTGTCATCTTCATTCTTTTCTAGAGAGTCTTGTTTTCTCTTTTGATTTCTTCTACAACTGCCTGCTTATTAGGTGTATATTGTTCAGCCATATGTGTTTACATGCTTTGTGGAGTTTCTTAAGTTGTTGATTTCCATTGTGTTCAGAGAAGGTATGTAGTATAATGTTATTATTTTGAATTTGCTGAGACTTACTTTATGATCTAGCGTAAAATCTATCCTGGAGAAAGTCCCATGCCTTAATGAAAATAAGTGTGTTTTGTGGCTATGAGATAAAATGTTCTGTAGATATCAACTAAGTCCATTGGTCCGTACTATAGATTAGCTCTGTTGTTTGTTAATTTTTTGTCTAGTTTATTTGTCCATTGATGAAAGTGAGGTGTTAAAATCCCTCATTATTATTGTACTAGAGCCTGTGTCTTCCTTTCGATTCATTAATACTTTTTAGAAATAACTTAGTGCTCCAATGTAGGGTGAATATACATTTACTATAGTCATATCTTCCTGTTGAGTTGATCTCTTAATCACATAATGACCTTTGTCTTTCTTTAAGAGAAAACTTTTCTCTTAAATCTAATTTGTTTCATAATATGATTGCCACTCCTCATTTTTGACTTCTATATTCTTGGAATATCATTCTCCATCCTTTCATTTTTATTTTGTTTGTTATCTTTGTTGGTGACATTTTTTGCTTGTAGGTGGCATAAACATGGATCTTACCTTTTAATCGATTCAGCCAAATCGTATATTTTAATTGGTGATTTTAAGTCATTTATATTGAAGACTATTATTGATATATGATTATTTGGTTTTATAATTTTCCCATACATATTACTTTTGTTTGTTTTAGATACTATTTATACTGTTGCTAGAAGGTTTGCTGTCTTCATATTTTGTTTTGATGTTGATTATCTCTCTGTTTCAGTGCATAGTATATCCTTAAGTATCATTTGTAAGGCTGACTGGTGGTGACAAATTCTTTCAGTTCTTGTTTTTAAAAAGTCTCTATTTCACTTTAACTTCTAAATGAGAGTTTTGTTATATGCAATACTTCAGGCTGATTTTTTTTTTTTTTTGAGAACTTGGGTGGTATCTCTCTGGTCTCTTCTCATCTGTAGGGTTTTTCATGAAAAAAAAATCTGCTGTCAGGATTAAAGGTAACATAGTGTTTCTCTGTTGCATATTTTAGGATCTTTGTGTCTTAATTTTGAAAGTTTGAGTGTAATATATTATGGTGAAGATCCTCTCTGATCATGTCTATTATGATTCTATGTGCTGCCTGTACTTGATGCCTGTATTTTTGTCCAAATTTGGGAAATTTTCTGATATTATTTTCCTGGATAAGATTCCTTAGCAACCCTGCTTTTCTACTTCCTCAAGAGAGAAACATGTCGGGCCCGGCGGCGTGGCCTAGCGGCTAAAGTCCTTGCCTTGAAAGCCCCGGGATCCCATATGGGCGCCGGTTCTAATCCCGGCAGCTCCACTTCCCATCCAGCTCCCTGCTTGTGGCCTGGGAAAGCAGTCGAGGACGGCCCAATGCATTGGGACCCTGCACCCGCGTGGGAGACCCGGAAGAGGTTCCAGGTTCCCGGCATCGGATCGGCGCGCATCGGCCGGTTGCGGCTCACTTGGGGAGTGAATCATCGGACGGAAGATCTTCCTCTCTGTCTCTCCTCTGTGTATATCTGGCTGTAATAAAATGAATAAATCTTTAAAAAAAAAAAAAGAGTAGAAACATGTGTACTTGTAATCTGATGGCATCCCATAACTGTTTTCCTTTTTTTCTGTTTTTTAAAAATCTGACAATGCTATTTGAGAAGCTTTGGCTTCCAGCTGAGATATCCTTTCCTCTGTGTTACCCAGTCTGTTGATCAAGTTTTCCACTACATATTTTATTTGATATATTCAGTTCTTCATTTCTAATATTTTAATTTGGTTGTTCTTCAACATTTCTGCTTACTGGCTAAATTTCTCATCCCTGTAGTTCATGGATTTCTTTTTTAAAGATTTATTTATTTTTATTGGAAAGTCGGATATACAGAGAAGAGAGGAAGATCTTCCGTCCATTTATTCAATCCTCAAGTGGCCGCAATGGCTGGAACTGCACAGATCTGAAGCCAGGCGCCTGGAGCTTCCTCTGGGTCTCCCATATGGTGCAGGGTCCCAAGGCTTTGGACTGTCCTCGATGGCCACAAGCAAGGACCTGGATTGGAAGCAGGGCCACCAGGATTAGAACCTGTGCCTATATGAGATCGCTGCACGTGTAAGGCAAAAACTTTAGGCGTTAGGTTACCTATTGCACCGGGACCTCGTGGATTTGCTCCCTTAATTGATTCTCTGAATTTCTTTTCAGGCATTTTATCAATGTCCTCATTTCACATTCTAATATTGAAGTAATATTGTATTCATTTTGGAGAGTCACGTTGTATTCTTTGTTTGTGTTTTTTGTATCCAGACATGTGCATGGGTGGGAGCAGGCCTTTGACCAGCATTTGTGGGTAGGGTAAAAATCCAGGGTCACCCCCAAAATATGTGTGGTACTCAGTAGAGGAGAGATAACCACAACTGACTGGCATGATCACTGCCTTCACCCTTCTACATGCCCCTACTCACTCAGGTGCATGAGTTGTACAATCTATGCCCTGTGTAGTGTGGGCATGGAGTCATGACTCGATTCTGCTGGCCACAGCATGCAGGGTTCCCATAGTTACCACCTGTAGGGAATCCGTCTTATGCTCTAGGTGCTTCTCTGTCCAAAGAGAGCTGCTTCATTCCTGAGCTGGGCCTCTTGGTGGATATAGGGGAGGAAATCAATGTGCTCACAGTTCACAAAGTTAAGTGTGCATCATGCTCCTACTAGCTCCTCTGCTAGAATCAAAGTCAATGGGATGGCAGATGTTTTTCCCTCTGACAAAAAACCTCAGAGGAGCTAACACTTGCTGCAGGAACTGCTGGTGGTGTCCTTGAAGCTGCTGTATGTCTGTATCAATATCAATCCTTGCTGCTTCATGAAATCCTTCTTCTTACTGCAGGTTTTCACTGAAATACCTCTCCAATTTTTGTGCAGGAACACCAATACTCCTGTTTCTTATATTTTTCTATGATTAAAGTCAGCACACTTTTCTGTACTCAACCGTTTCATAAACTGTACATTTTTTCATGGTGAGAATTTTTTCATACATCTGTTGGCCATTTTGTCTTTCTTTAAGAAAAGTACTTGAGACTGTTACTCAGTTTTAAATGGAATTTTTTTGTGTTTTTAATTTGCTTTTGAGTTATTTGAGTTCCTCATATATTAGTCAGTAACTTTTTGTCAGATGTACAGTTTGCAAACATTTTCTCTCATTCTGTAAATTGTCTCTTCACATTGTCAGTTACTTTGCGTAAGTCCTACAGTTGATAAAATGTTATTTGTCTATTTTTGCTTTTGTTTCTTGTGCTTTTTGGGTCTAGTGCAAAAAAATCCCTTTTTATTTCCTGTGTTGTAAACAATTTTGCCTGTGTTTTTTTCCCACAATTTATGGTTATTCATAGCATTTAGTGTTATAGTATTTTGGAAGTTTCAGGCCTTAAATTTTGATGTTTAAGACATTTTGACTTGATTTTTGTACATGATGAGAGATAAGGGTTAATTTTGTTCTTTCTGCATGTGGATGCCCAATTTCTTGCAGTACTATTTATTGAAAAAATTCTTCCTCTTCAAGAAGATGTTATTAGTTGTTTTGTCAAAAATCAGTTGACTAGCCAATAGGGACATGAAAATAAAAACACCAATGAGATATCATCCCAATTAGATTGGTTATCATCCAAAAGTCATAAAAATAACAAATGCTCGTGAGAATGTGGGGAAAAAGTTACACTAATTCACTGTTAGTGTGAGTGTATTCTGGTACAACAATATGCAAGACAGCATGGAGATTCCTCAAGAAACTAAAAATCTATCTACTGCATGGCTCAGCTACCCTATTCCTGAGAATATATATAAAGAAAAATGAAATCAGCATATGAAAGTGTTACTTATATCCCATGTTTATAATTCAGAATTATTCATAATTAACTAGGATATGAAATAAGCCAAGATGCTCATCAGCTAATGATTAGATGAAGAAAGTTTGGTGTATGTACATGATGGGATACTGCTCAGCCACAAAAAGAGTGAAATCCTGTCTTTGTAACAAAATGGATACAGCTGGATGTAGGAGACCAGCTCCGGCTGACTCAGGAGCTTGCAAAGGATGCATGGATCGGCAAGAAGACAAGAAGAAGAAGAGACAATGTGGACCATTACAGCATGATGCTCTTAATAGACAACTCAAAAAAACTGCCTTCTTTATTTATGCACAAATCATCACAAGCGTTTGCACAACATCCAATTGTTTTATTTTTACTTCATTATAAAAGAATGATTACAAAAATAATCCTAAAAATCATTATTATTATTTCACCTACAGAGAAGATATTTTCATTCAAACCTGCAGTGACCTGACTGAAGCCAGGAACTCCACAGTTGGCAGCACATGTGGTTACATAGTGACAAGTGGTTTACTTATATCTAAACCTAAACTAATATTACTTAAAATATTAAAAATACACAGTAAAAACGAAAGCTCATAAATGAAAGGAATTTATAAAGGCATGTATCATAGATTCTTTATTAAATCTCTTAGTCAGTCACATACTAATTGCCATCACCTTTACCTAGTACTGACTCAATTATTTTTTGTGCTTTTGTTAAAGGGCAGTGAAAACGATAAGGGCAACTCAGCCTTTCTACAAACAGAGGGGCTTTACAAGAAGCTTCTTTTTATCTTTATAAACTGTTTTCTTTCCCTAAATATAAGTGGCAATATAAGGTCTAACTTTTAAGCCATTTTTCTTTGGGGGTTCACATTTGTTTCCCTTTAGAAGATGTCCCATATACTTTATGCTTTCTGTGGTGAGAAACCAAAATGCATCATTTCATATGTTGTAACAGTTTAAGGCTGGATGGTAAACAAATTCTTTGTGTCTCCGTGATTGCCATCTGTTCCAAGATATTATCAAGCCATTTCATAAGGAAAACATTACTTATAATTAGGGCAAATTCCAGGACAAAGGTGAGCATGTAACAGGATGTTTGGGGACGATGTGAGTTCAATTGTACTGTTGTATGCTTTTAGCTGTATGTCATTGCCTTAAGTTGCTAAAGACCCTTTTCCCATAATGTGATTGATCAGTTTGAGGTGTTACACCAGTTACAGGAATCATTTCATATTTGCAGAAAAACAACAACACCGTCAGGAGAATTCTATGAAACCTCAGAGAGGTGATTGAGTGTCCATACAATGGGGTGAGGCAGCAATGAGGTGACCAGAGACATTCTGCCTGGCCTGGTCACGCAGCCAGAAACTGCTTGCAGCCTTGTTAACCGAGGAGCGGTGCTAGTCACACCCTCGCTCCATCAGCCCCAACTGCCTGGCTTCTTGCAGTTGGAGACCATTATGTTTAGTTAGTGAAGTAAATCAAACATGTATTTTCTCTGATTTTCTGTAGCTAATATAGAAAGTACAATAAATAATTAATGTGTATGTTACATATATAATGTGTATGCATTTATTTATTCAGTGGAGCATTGAGCCTATGACTCTTGTGGGAGACCTGGAAAGAAGCTCTTAGCTTCTGACTTCAGGTCAGCTTAGCTCCAGTGGTTGCAGCCATTTGAGGAGTGAACCTCAGATGGAAAACCTCTCTGCCTCTCTGTAAAATCTGCCTTTCAAATAAAAATAAGTAAATAAAAAAATGCATGAGGATCTAGGCTGGAAGTTTCAGCTGCAAATATAAGTCAAGGAATTTGTTTCAAGACTGGTAAAGGGAGAGAGAAGCCTTTTTTTTTTTTTTAAACACATTTCAGTAAGGAGTGGTTCATGGAGTGAGGAGCTCAGACCCCAATCTAGATCGCCCTCTTCTGTGGCAGGGAGTCAAGTCCTTGAGCCATCCATCACCTGCTGCCTCCTGAACTGTGTCAGCAGCAAGCTTGATTAGAAGCAGAGGAGTCAGGGCTTGCGGCACCTTTGAATGATAAGAACTCAGTTACCACTAGAGGGTGCTCAGCTGTTACTTAATTCACTTTTACAGGTTTTGGGACCTCCTTTGTTCATGGAAGTGTAAAATGGAATTTTTTTTTATTATTATTCTTTTTATATTTCAAGGTGAATTTAATTAGATATTTTGGGGTCTTTTACATCTTGGGTATGTTTTGGTTTCCTTTCAGTTAATTATCCAAATGATGTAGCGATCAGAACTCCCTCCAAAAAGGATAAAGAAGATTCAAGTACACCTCCTTCCCTCCCCAAATTGATTGTTTTGAGTGCTGATTCTTTGTAGCTTTGGCCATCACAGTGTTTGCCCATAGTTAACTCTGTGTAATAAGATTATGGCTGGGGCCCGGCACGATGGCCTGGCGGCTAAAGTCCTTGCCTTGAACACCCCGGGATCCCATATGGGCGCCGGTTCTAATCCCGACAGCTCCACTTCCCATCCAGCTCCCTGTTTGTGGCCTGGGAAAGCAGTCGAGGACGGCCCAAAGATTTGGGACCCTGCACCTGCGTGGGAGACCTGGAAGAGGTTCCTGGTTCCCGGTTTTGGATCGGCCGGTACTGCTGTTGCAGTTACTTGGGGAGTGAATCATCGGATGGAAGATCTTCCTCTCTGTCTCTCCTCCTCTCTGTATATCTGACTTTGTAATAAAAAAAATAAGATTATGGCTGGTGCTGTAGCAAGATCGAGGAACTTTGTTTCAGGAGTTAGGTGCAAGATGCTGACACTCCTGTGAATTCTGCTTACCTCTGTGGACTTTCTTTCTCTTTCTTTCTTTCTTTCTTTCTTTCTTTCTTTCTTTCTTTCTTTCTTTCTTTCTTTCTTTCTTTCTTCTTATTTTTATTGAAAAGTCAGGTATACAGAGAGGAGAGACAGAGAGGAAGATCTTCTGTCTGTTGATTCACTCCCCAAACGGCCACAAGGACTGGAGCTGCAGTGATTGAAGCCAGGAGTCAGGAACCTCTTCTGGGTCTCCCACATGGGTGCAGGATCCCAAGGCTTTGGGCTGTCCTTGACTGCTTTCCCAGGCTACAAGCAGGGAGCTGGATGGGAAGAGGGGCTGCCAGGATTAGAACCGGTGCCCATATGGGATCCTGACATGTTCAAGGCAAGATCTTTAGCGCCTAGGCTACAGCGCCAGGCCCAATCCGTATGTTTTCTAATACATTTGAATAATGTCAGGTACTGTGTAATTATTCAGAAATACTACGCTCTATTTAGGTCCCTGCATGATCCTATTCTCTTTGGCTAGCAATAATACAGCCATAATCACACCTTTGGCAGTGCTTATGAAGGAATATTAATATAAACAATTCATGTCATATTTGCTCATGTGATAGGAGTTCCTTTGGGGTCACACAGATCTATTCATTTTTACTGTTGTTGTTTGTGTTTTAAAAAATTTGCTTGAAGTGCCTTCCCAGGCTAATTGGGGCAGAGTTGGATTGGAAGGAAAGGAGCCGAGATTGGAAATAATCTTTATAGATAGATCCTTGCCTGCTCTTGTACCAGGCATCCTGGTGTCATTGTTGTGCCCTCTAAGAAATGGAAGAGGGTACAAGCTGTAGCACATGAGCAAAGAAGAAAATGAAGGCATGACCCTGGATTACACGTGGCAGGGCAATAATTAATACAGTCCTGGGCCAGTGCTGTGGTAAAGTGAGTAAAGCCGCTGCCTACAACATCTACATCCACTGGGTGCTGGTTCATGTGCTAGCTGCTCCACTTTTGATTCAGCTCCCTCAATATCCCTGGAAGAAGCAGAAGATGGCACAAGTGCTTGGATCCCTGCTCCCACATGGGAGACCCAGGAGAAGCTCCTGATTCCTGGCTTCTGGCCAGCCCAGCCCCGACCATTGAGGCCATTTGGGGAGCAAACTGTTGGTTAGAGAGTCTCTCTCTCTCTGTCTCTCCTTCTCTCTCTCTCCCCAACTCTGCCTTTCAAATAAATCAATAGGTCTATTTTTTAAAAAAGATTAGTTTGAAAGTCAGAATGACACAGAGAGGAGAGACAGAGGCTAAGGAGACTTTATATTTGCAGATGCATCCCCCCAATACCTGCAACAGCTAAGTCTGGGTCAGGCTCAAGCCAGGGGCCAGGAGTCCATCAAGGTCTCTTACATTAGTGGTAGGAATTCAAGTGCCTGGGCTGTCATCTAATGCCTCTCTGGTATATTAACAGGAAGCTGGCTTGAAAGTAGAGTAGCTAGGAATTGAATTAGCACTCTGAGTGGGGTCGGGTATCCCAAGTCACATCTTAGCCTGCTTCTTCTTTTCTTTTTATTTTTCCAAATGGGAGAGAGAGAAAGAGAGATTGATTGATTGATTGATTGATTCAATGCACTGGTTTATTCCCCAAATGCTCAGAATAATCAGGACTAGGATGGGTCCAAGTGGAGTTGAAGCAGGAACTCAATTACTTGAACCATCAGTGCTGCTTCCCAGCGTCTGCACTGGCAGGTAATTGGAATTAGGAGCCAGAGCAAGGAATTGAACCCAGGTTCTCTAATATGGGACTCTAGAAGCTTTATCGACATCTTATCTACTAGGGTAATGCGTACCCTAAAACCTGTTCTTTTAATGCTAGCTCTCCCACCTCAGAGGTATCTGATTTTGAGCAAATTATTTAACTTGCCTTTAAATTTCACTTTCTTTTTCAGTGAAATGATAATTATAAAACACAGCTCATAATGTTAGTGTGAGAGGAGGGAAAACTACCAGTAATTTTTGAGAATAAGGTGCTGTTACCTTTATGTTATATCCTGGAAGGAGTGTCACGTTTATGCTGGCCACATAACTAGGCTCGATATACTTTAGTTCTTTTAGAGCTTCATGCATCCTGAGTATTTGGAGCTTTTTTAAATCAGCAGAGGGAATTAAGTGTTGCTGTTTTTTCCAGCTTGGCACTCCAGCTCCTGAATTTCTGGAGTGTCCGAGGGAAGATTCTAATTCTTCTGTTTTCACACAGAGGCCTTTTGGATCACATTTTCTGTTTTGACTCTTTCAGACAACAAAGCCTATGTATTTTTTTCATTATAGAGAATTAAAAATGCTCAATGAAGCATCAGTGAGAAAATGAACATTGTCAGTCCCTTTCCCAAAGAAAACGTCATTATTGTTTCGGTACATTCCCAGCTAGGATTTTTTTCCCCTCTTTGCTTGAATAAAATTGCTGTCATCAAGTATATTCAATTTTCCTTTCTGCCTCAGAGCTACCAGGAGTAATTGTTTGCCTTGGGATGTTCCTTCTCCTCTATACCTTCCTCCTATCTCTACCATTCCTGTTTATTTGTTTTGTTTTTAAAATAAGGTAAGGACTCCCTGTTAAGCACTTTCTGAGCATATTGTGCTCAACTCTAGACTGCATGGTCTGGGATTACATGTGGACTCATGTGATGAAATGCCTGGTGTCTGTCTCTAGGATGGACCTGTATGCTCCAGGAAAGTGGGAATCCTGTCTGGTTTCCTTGTAGCTGCCTAGTGTGAGCACCATGCCAGGCACACGATTTACTCTCAGGAAGTGATTTTTGAGTGAATGAATAAGCAAATGAAAAATGTCCTAAGCATTCTTTCAGGATAGGCATGTTTTTTATTTTAAAGATTTATTTATTTTTATTGGAAAGACAGATTTACAGAGCAGGGAGACAGAAAGATCTTGATTCCATTGGTTTGCTCCCTAAATGGCCACAACGGCTAGAACTGAGCTGATCTGAAGCCAGGAGCCTGAAGTTTATTCTGGGTCTTTCATGTGGCTGCAGGGTCCTAAGGCTTTGGGCCATCCTCTGCTTCCCTCCCACACCATAAGCAGGGAAGTGGATCAGAAGTGGGGCAGCCAGAACATGAACTGGTGCCAGTGCTTGGGGGGCAGTCTATTACTGCTAGGATGATTCCTGGGCTGGGGATCACTTCTGTTCCATCAGTTATTCCAATCTTGAGCAAGTCACCAGTGAGCCTCAATTCTTTAGCTGCTCTGCAATCATGCATGGGAAAGCTCTTCTCAAGTTGCAAAGGGCCATTTAAATAAGTAGGCAAACTCTTTTAAAAGATGTTTTGTTTTTTTGGTAAGCAGAGCCACTTGTAAATTTTCACTGAGGCAGTGGCTTTCAGACTTGAAGCTCATTCAGTTCCTCACAAACTTCTGCTTTAAAGTTTATTGGAAGCAATTGTGAGACTGAATGTCTTAAATATCTGACATACATTAACTACTATTTTTACTACTTAAAAGGAGACATCAGAGTTTTTTTTTCTAACTTTGTTCTTAAGATTTGCAAAACAATTATATATTACAAAAAAAGCTTAAATTAGTTTTCTTTCAAATTTTGCTTGGCTGATTAAGCCAAAATATTTGTCAGGCTGGCCTATGAATGCAACTTGAATAGACAATTTTTAAAAAGTCTGACTTTTTAAATATATTTTATTCCAATGTATTTCATTCAAAAGGAAACAAACATTACCATTAAGTTTTGGGATTTTTGAAATAGGTCTGATTTTTGTGAGATTATTTCATGTTTGTATTTAAAGACAGTGTGGGAGAAAGCAAATTTTCCATCAACATCTTAGGTGTCAAGCATTTGGAATAGGTACCTTCAATAGTTAAACTTTGCTGGCTGATTCTTTGGTAATTTTAAAATTATATTTGAATTTTTTTCTAATTTTCTCAGCATTTTTGATATGCAGTAGTTGTGTTTTTATAGGGTGCAATATGATTCAATACATGTATGCATCCCTTTCCTTTTAAATCACGTGAAGGTGCTTGAAATATAGTTGTTGAGGAAGTAAAACATTCTGGAGAACAGATTAAAAACAAAGTATGATAGAAAGGAAGTATAGTTTTTTTTGGCTATGTGGAAATTTTAGGATGAAATGAGGCAGCTTACTGATTTTACATATGAATGACTCCAACTCACCCTGTTGAAAAGAGAATATTTTCTTTCTCTTTATTCATAATACTAAATAGTCAACATAGAGCATTTTAGAAGAGTAAAGTACTTTAAAAGTCTAGTATGCTTATTTCATAGATAACATCTAACATTTACAAAGGAATTTACAATTGCTTCCAGATAACATGATTTCACAGAATCTTTAGAACTGTCTTATTATCCTCAATTAAAAATGAGAAAAAGGGACTCAGAGAGCTTAAGTAACTCATGTAAGGTCACAGAGATAACAATAATGATGATGATGGATAACATGAGTTGAGCAGTTGCTCTATGCCAAGACCTCCTCATGCATGATCCCATTTAATCTTCACAATTGTCCTATTACCTCATACATAATATATAACAAACGGGGGGTTATAAATCAGTGTTGAGAAATTGGCACAACTGGTGTTTGCTTTTACTGAATATTCTTCTATAGACAGAACTCAAATACTGAATTGAAGTAATATGTGCTGTGATTTGTTTGTACCCCCCAAAACTCGTGTTGAGATTTAACGATTGCTGTGACAGTTGTGAAGGGAAGATGCTAAAAGGTGATGAAGTGACTGGATGAACATCAATGTTGCAGTAGTGGGTTAGTTACTGTTAGACTGGACTTTTTTTTTTTTTAAATAAAAGCCAGCTTTCTACATGCATATCCTCTCGCTCTGCCCATGTCTCTCTCTTGCTCTCTCTCACTATGTAATGCTCTCTACCAAATGATGATGTAGCAAGTAGGCTCTCAGCAGATGCAGTCTTTAGACCTTAAACTTTTCAATCTCCAGAACTGAGAGAAATAAATTTATTTTCTTTATAAATTATATACTCAATGCTGTTTTGTTACAACAATATAAAACAGACTTTATTCTTCTAGTCAATGTGTGTATGAAGCAAATTGGCTAGGTAAATATTATTCTCCTTTCACAGTTGAAAAAATGGACATGGAGATGTGGAAGACTCATGGAAGTATTGTGATAATCAGAAGCAATGTTTGAATTCTTCCCACCACACTAGGTTCCCCTTCCACTGATGTGGATCTCAGCATGTGGGGTGGCAGACTATATTCAGCTGGTAGCTTGACAGTGCTCTAGTGGACATCCCAGGGGTCAGGAGATCAGTAGTAAGTAATGCAAAGGTGGCGATTGAGTGGGAATAGAAGGTAGGGTAATACTACCACATCAGAAAACTATGCCCTGGGGAGACCCCCTTGTATGCCCCAAAAGATGTGTCCTATGGAAGAGTTAGTGTTGGGATACCCACCTCACAGAGGCTGATCAACTGCATCAGCTGAGAGGTCACAGCTGCTGTTCTGAAGTGAGATACTTCTCTTTCTCTCTCTGTTTTAATCTGTCTGTATTGTAAGTCTCTACTCTAAGTCAGCCACTCAAGAGAGAAAAGAGGAGGAAATGATGCCCTTCTCCATTTCATGTCCTGGACACACATACTTGAGCTATATAAAGGAAAGAGAGAAAGAGCTGAAAATAAAGTGTTTTTTTTTTTTTTAAGCTTTATTTATCTTGTCTGAAGGACAGTTACATAGAGTGTTGACAAAACAGGGACATGAGCTTTAATCATTTGAACCCCCTTCCTGAAAGCAGATCCAATCCCCCAAAGTATTCTTACTTGTGCATTCTTTCAAAAAGCCAGCTTAATCCCACACCTTGCCATTGTTTCTTATCCCACTCTGCATTATTTTCCCAGTTTGAAAGTCTTCAGCAACCTGCACCAACTACCTCAACTCTGCCCTCTCTTCAAAACTACAAGCCCTTACCCCTCACAAAGCTATACAAGACTCTCTGCTATGTATTTGCTCTCTGTGCGTGCTACCAGTTAGCTACCTCTATGAATTATTTCCCTTCAATCAGTTTGTTGCAAGCTGTTAGTAAGTATCCAGTCTCCTCTATTTTCTTCTCACCTTTTTCTTACAACTGCAATGATCCAGACTGGGGCAGGACAAAGTAAGAGACTGGAAATGCACCCAAGTCTCTATGAGGGTGCAGGACCCAAACACTTGGAACATCTTCCAGTGCATTCCCAGGTGCATTATCAGGGGATGGGTTGGAGGTGGAACAGAGGGGAATGAAACCAAGAAAACTTATAGCAGTGTGGTGGAGATGGTGGAGAATAGTTTCTTCCCATATGGGCTGTTTGTTTTTCTTCTTTCTTTCTTTCATTCTCTCTCTTTTGACATGGCATCTGGCTTCTCCCAGAATAATTGATTTTATATATATATAAAAATATATATATATAAATATATAAAATATAATATATATAAATATATAAAATATATATATAAATATATAAATATATATATAAATAATTATAATATCATCACAGATGATATGCCATCATTTCTGCCTTCCAACCCTGGGGCATTGCAAGGGATGTTATTGAAGTTTATAAATAGCAGGAGGTTGGAATTATTGGAAAACATCTTGGAGGTTTGAACAAATAAAGATATATGTGTGGATTGATGTACCCAAACAGCATGTTGATTCATAGAAAGGGGTGGATTGTGGTGAAGGGAAGGCAACCACCAAATCCTCTGCTGTATAATGGCTCAGCATTCATATGAACCATTTTCCCTACTCCCAAATTGGTATATGCATCATGTTTACCATCTCTTCACAGTACAGAACTCACAAGTCTAATTCAAGATTAAGTCCAGGATGGTCTAAGGATCTAGATTCTGATGGATTTGTGGAGAAACATCAGGATAATGGCAAAATTCTCACTGGAAAAAGAAAGGCTGGGACATGATATAAGGCTATCTCTGGTCCCCGGTACACACCATACCCTACCTATGTAGAAATTTTACTTCATGTTACATTTTTCATACACAATTACTATGATAATATTAATATGGAAGTATTGTGCAATGTATATCCATAAATCTTAAAATAATGGCCTTGTAACAAGTTTCCTCATATGAACTGAAAGTGGTGCTTGAAAAAGAAGTGCTAACAGATTCAGCAGTAAAAGTCTACATATAAGCCAGGTTTGTCTTTTTCCAAATAGAAATTACAAATTGTTTCTAGGTAATTTCATGGATTAAGCAGGGTAGTTTTGTTATGTCGTTCCTCTGGCATTAAGTCTGAACTATAATGAATAAGCTTTTAAGACTCTTTTTAAATGGTTTATAATAGAAAGATGGGACTGAGTTTAGATAGAAAAAAGTTAGAAAAATACTAGAGAAATAATTTTTTGAAAAAGATTTATTCATTTTTTAAAGAAGGTTTATTTTTATTGCAAAGTCAGATATACAGAGAGGAGGAGAGAGAGAGAGGAAGATCTTCCATCTGATGCCTCACTCCCCAAGTGACCGCAATGGCCAGTGCTGTGCAGTTCCGAAGCCGGGAACCTGGAACCTCTTCCAGGTCTCCTACGCAGGTGCAGGCTCCCAAGGCTTTGGACCATCCTCGACTGCTTTCCCAGGCCACAAACAGGGAGCTGGGTGGGAAGCAACGCTGCCGGGATTGGAACCAGAGCCCAAATGGGATCTGGTGTGTTCAAGGTGAAGACTTTAGCCCCTAGGCCACTGCGTTGGGCCCGAGAAATTACTTTTTGATAATCATAGACCATGTCTTGCTTAAGAATAGTGGAGAACATAATATAATATGCTGTTAATTTTTTTTTTTTTACCTGCTATCAATCCTATATAAGTTAAATGGTTAAACGTTTCAGTGGACTGTGAAACATCTGTAGTTTAAAGAAGGATCTACCATGCATTAAGTGAGGCTGTGTGCTACCAGCTTAACCTGTTGTTGTGAGGGGCTTTTCCTAAATCAGAATAAGAAGGAATATCTGCTTCATGGTGACTAAAGCCTGACAGTTTGTTCTTCAGATGATTTGGAAAGAATCCAAGATGAAAGATAGTAAAGACATGGATTATTTCTACTTGAAATTCATGATAATAAGATTTAATTTGCTTTTTATTTATTCCTGAAAAACATGGTAGAAATACCACCAGAATAAAACTATATTTCTCTCTTTTACCAACTTGGGTATGGGCGGGTGAAACGTATAAAACATTTTCTGAGGTAGGAATAGATTCATCATTGAGTTTCCCAGCCAAATTCAGAATTAGATAGTGGAAAAATTCTATTTATTTTGAGTTTGTGAATTTGCCAGTGAACTGTTGGGAAAAATAAAGACAAGCCAAATGAGAACTTGGGTTATGGAATGAAGCATAGATGACATATGACTGAGCATTTCAAGAGTTTTTTCCTATTTTCCCCTACCTCGATTTTAGTTTAGAGTTTAATAACTTTGATTTGTAGCACACATTTTGGATGTACTAAGCTATAGCAGCAAAAATGGAAAGAATAGTGTATTGCAGTGTTGAAATCAACTGTAAGGGTCAGGAAATTGAAAATATCATGTTTCCATAGTAACACTAATTTAGTCAGATCACACATGTTACTGAGCCATTAGTTTACTCTTATGATGTTAAAAGAACATAATATTTACTCTGTAATGTAACTAAGTTAATGTTATAATGTGAAGCAATTTCATATTTTATGAATACACAATCTTTTTTTAATGCTATTTTCTTTTTAAAAAAATCTATTTGAGAGGCAAATAGAGAGAAAATGATTAGCGTGAGCTAGTATGCTAGTTCTCATTTGCTGATTTGTTCCCCAAATGCCCAGAATGACTGAAACTAGGCCAGGCTAAAGCTGGGAGCTAGTGACATAATCCAGGTCTCCCAGATAGGTGACAGGTCCCCAGTTACATGAAGCATCCCTGCTGCCTTCCTTGATTCACATTAGTAGGAAGCTGGAATCAGGACCAGCACTGAGTATAGAATGTAAGGCCTTTAGCGTGGGATACAGTCATCTTGACCAGTGTTTTAACCCTCAGCCCAAATGACAGTACCTTTGAAAAAATTTTATTTATTTTTATTGGAAAGGCAGATATAGAGAATGAGATACAAAGAGAAAGATCTTCCATCCACTGGTTCACTCTGCAAGTGGCCGCAATGGCTGGGGCTAAGCTGATCCGAAGCCAGGAGCCAGGAGCCTCTTCTAGGTCTCCCATGCAGATGCAGGGTCCCAAGGCCATGGGCCATCCTTGACTGCTTTCCCAGGCTACAAGCAGGGAGCTGGATGGGAAGTAGGGCCACCAGGATTAGAATTGGCACCCATATGGGATCCCAGCGTGTTCAAGGCAAGGATTTAGCCACGAAGTGTTTTTCTCCCGAAGTTTAGGAGTTACCACAAAGACAATGACTTATGAAAGAGGGAAGATCTGCCTTATTAGTGATCTTTTTCAGTGTGTATATTGGGCATATTTTCATGACTGGCTGTTACACAACAGTCCAGTCTTGTGTATGGTTCAAGCTTACTTCTTTGTAAAATAACAAAGTACTACATGTATTATTTTTTAAGACATTATTGTCATACTGATCTTCAATAATTAGACAAACTTGATTCCTCAGATAAACTCTATTTCATCACAATGTGTAAATCCTTTTCTGTGTTACTGGGTTTGGTTGCTATATATTGTTGAGGATTTTTGTATCTGTATTCAGCAACAATATTGGTCTGTAGTTTTCTGTTCTTGGGATATTGATAAATATGATTGTGCTCTATCTACCTACACTCAATCTATTTACTCTAGTTAGTAAAAGTTAATTCAGCCTAGAGTGATAATCATATGTTTTTGGTATTGTGGCCATGAACACAACCTCCTAGGTTGACTGGATTATTCACTTCTTGCCCATTTGAGCCTTAAGTAATGGTGAGGCACTCAATTAAGTTCAAGAAGTGTTTACTGAATGTCCATTATGCTAGGCCTGTGCTGGATTCTGTGCACCTTTTGATGAGTAATGAATGGTAGTAGTGGCTGTAGTAAAGAGTAACAGATTGTATAGGGGCTAAGAAGTAATGAATGGTAGTAACAATTGTGGCTGAGATAGAGAGTATATACTTAAGTTTGAGTCCTAAGAATGTCTAACTGGGTTTGAGTCCTATCTCTACTACTCCCTAACTGATGGACAATGGCAAATTACTTAATTTGAGTTCCTCATCTCTGAGATATAATCACCAAATATGATTCTCAAAGATCTCTTGATGTCACATGCTAGTATCTTAGAAGTGACTTGTGCCCAAGGTCAGTTTAAAAGGAAGGCCTAACACAGACCTCATGTACTGTAACTGAACTCCATTTTCCCCTTAGTAACAGGGAAGAAATATATTCACTTACGTCACAACTTAAAGTCAATAATTCTAGTACTTTCTCTTATATTAGAGAATTCATTGTTCAATGCGGGAAAACACTGATTATATGGGAGAGATTTATATTTATGGATTTCTCTTTCAGGCTAAAAAAGCTGAATGAAGAATCCTTTATTTTATTATCTATTTGGACCCACTTTTGGGCCTCTTACCTGCTGGTTTCTACTGGCAATTCCTATCTGTTGGTTTACTCCCCAAATGCTTACAGCACCAGGGACTGGAGGGAAGTTGGGAGTTGCTGCTTTCCCACAGGGGTGGCAGGAACCCAATCACTTGAGCGTTGTTTGCTGTCTCTCAGGTTTTACCTTAGCAGGAAGCTGGAGGCAAGAAGTAGAGGCAGGGTCAAGTTCAGGTACTGGTAGAAAAAATACCAACCCCTTCTGGGGTCTTCTTTTCACCTGCTCGGGGGCAGGTTTCCTCACCTTGCTGTCATTTTTGGATACCTTCAATTTTAATGAAGCATAAAGTGGTAAGAGATCATAAGAAGTTGGAAAGGAGGTTAGTAGGGACTGAGGCACAGGACAAATACAGAGTGAAGGTAGGTGGCTGTTGTGCATCTGTCACGTGACATCCTGGGACTAAACAGTGATATGATGTGTGGAAAACAGTCTGCTTCCAACAAGAGATGTTGTTTAATATTTTCTTTCTTTGTGCCTATGTAGGGTATGTTATTTTTTAAAATTTACGTTTGAAGGCACAAAGTCAGACACAGAGAGAGAGAGACAGACCAACAAATAACTCTCATCTATTGGCTCATTCCCCAAATGCCTGCAATGGCCAGGGCTGGGCCAGGTCAACACCTGAAGTTGGGAACTCAATCAATGGCTCTTATATGGGGGACCAGCGGCCCAACTATTTTAGTCATCCTCTGTTACCTTCCTTTGTTCAAACTGGTAGGAAGCTGGAAGCAGGAGCAACCTTGAACCCAGGCACTCTGACATGGGGTGTAGTCATCTGAATTGCTACACCAAACAAACACTCTCAGGGAATATTTTTAAATACTAGATTAGGGGAGTAGGCTTACTTGCTCCCTCAAAAGAAAATCTTATGGGAAAATTATAATGGAAGTTTCTGTGACAGAACTTTAAAAACTAGACAACTCTGAAAGGAAAAGGATTGTTATTTCAAAGTAAGAAAATTCCAGTATGTACCAAGTATGACACAAATCTAATACCCACCCAGTGGCCAGCTCTGTTTTCCTGAGGGATTTCCTTGTGTTTATTCCTCTAGCATTTTTTCATTGCTGACTTTTGGGGTGGCCCTTCTGTGAAGAGTTTCCTCATCCCAGCTGTTATGATGTTTAATCTAGAGTTGCCAACTTCTGATCTGACGGTTCCAAGACTCAGGGTGAGGAAAACAAAGCTTTCCAGTATTGCTGAATCCTATCCCCCACCCGTACTGGAACTGGGGCTTTCATCTCTGGTCAGTGCTGAAATGTTTTCAATCCTAACTTCATCTTTCCTCTCCCCCGAAATAGCAGAACAATTACTAATGGTAAAGATGCATGTCCATGGTCAGAATCCAAACAACTTATGCCCAATACAATCCAGTTTACTTCTATTTTTCTTTTCTGTTCCTCCTATTTCTTACACCCAAGTAAGAAGTGTGTGTGTGTGTGTGTGTGTGTGTGTGTGTGTATGTATGTGTGTGAACTAATTACCTTAAGGAATTTTTTCTCCCCAAAAAGTAAAAATTAGAGTGTATGTATTTTTAGAGCATATATTTCTTAGAATATATCCTTGGGAAAAGCATGGGCATTTTAAGCAGGCTGACCATGTGGCTTTGATTTCAGTGGTAGTACTTGGGACAACTTGGCACTTCACGTAAGGGACATCTGTCTTTTCTTCTTAAAAATACATAAGGATGGGGCCCGGCGGCTTGGCCTAGCGGCTAAAGTCCTTACCTTGAACGCCCCGGGATCCCATATGGGCGCCGGTTCTAATCCCGGCAGCTATACTTCCCATCCAGCTCCCTGCTTGTGGCCTGGGAAAGCAGTTGAGGACGGCCCAATGCATTGGGACACTGCACCCACGTGGGAGACCCGGAAGAGGTTCCAGGTTCCCGGCATCGGATCGGCGCGCACCGGCCCGTTGCGGCTCACTTGGGGAGTGAATCATCGGACCGAAGATCTTCCTCTCTGTCTCTCCTCCTCTCTGTATATCTGACTTTGTAATAAAAATAAATCTTTAAAAAAAATGCATAAGGATGGCATTTCCTGGCTCCTGTCTGCTCTCGATCTGCTTGCTTATTAAATAGATGAAATGGTAGTGCGATGGTCCTGGGTTTTATACCTGATGGGTTACAGGAGTAGGCAGATAAGGAATTGGAATACTTAAAAGCAGAAATTAGAGCACAGGTGTACATGAAGGAACCCGTTCTTCCTTGGCTTTGTTTTCATATAGGATAGGACATAGATCTTAATATGCTATAACGCATTTCCCCCCAATATGTTCAGTGGTACTGTTACATTATAAATGCATCTATTTCTGGCAATAGACACTATTCAGGGTGCCCAGTGTGATAGTTCAGTGGCTAAATGCTTGCCTTGCATGTGCCAGGATTCCATACGGTCCTGGCTTCTCTGCTTTCCATCCAGCTCCCTGCTTGTGTCCTGGGAAAGCAGTAGAGCATGGCTGAAAACCTTGGGACCCTGCACCCACATGGGAGACCCAGAGGAAGCTCCTGGTTCCTGGTTTCAGATCAGCTCAGCTTCAGCCATTGTGGCTGTTTGGAGAGTAAAGCAGTAGACGGAAGATCTTTCACTGTGTTTGTCCTTTTCTCTGTAAATCTAAATCTGCCTTTCCTATAAGTAATAAATAAATCTTTAACTGGACAAGGGGAAACCCTAAGACGGACTATGTCAATCAGTGGACTCTGCACCAGCCTCATCATACCTGGACTGTTGCTGATGATATGTTGGTGCTTCTAATTGATCGAGGTGACGCTCTGCTGGCTCTGCCTACAAACCTGAGAGGGCCTCCCTAAGAGGCGGTTGAACTTGAACTGGACAAGTGGGATGCTGGACTCTGTATGGTATAAACTTTTAATTAGGGAATCTCAACGGAACTTGAGCTGTGGTTATGCATCAAGGTGAAGGAATTCATGATGGGGGAAGGGTTTGGGGTGAAGGGGGGGGGAATCCCAGTACCTATGAAATTGTGTCATGTAATGCAATGTAATAAAAAAAAAAAAATAAATAAATCTTTTAAAAAGAAAGTATCATATCAAATGGTAAGTAGGAAAACAGTGCTGCTTGGTTCTCTGTTACTGTCCCTGTTTTGTTTGGTGTGACGTGGCTGTTCCCACATGGCTCCGAGTTGCTTTTTGGCAACACCTTGTGCTGTGAATCCTTTCCTTGCACTTACCATCCCCTTGCTAAGAAGACAAATACATGGAAATCAGATTGTGTCCTACTGATGGCAACAGGCAGGCCTTCAAGTGTCTTGTAGGATGTTAGGGCTGAGGTCAAAGCTTTCTTTGAATCTTTTCTTTTGAGCAAAATTGCTGTTACTTTGACTGACAGATTCCAAGGAAAACTTCAGAGAAAAATGCTGGGATCCCATATGGCTGCTGACTCTTGTCACAGTGGCCCCGCTTCCCATCCAGCTTTCTGCTTGTGGTCTGGGAAAGCAGTGGAGGGCAGCCCATGGTCTTGGGACCCTACATCCATGTGGAACACTGGGGGAGCGTCCAGACTCCACACTGCAGATTGGCTCAGCTCAGGCTGTTGTGGTCGCTTAGGGAGTGAATCATCCGAGGGAAGATCTCCCTCTCTCTTTCTCTCTGTATATCTGACTTTCCAATAAAAATTAAATCTTTAAAAGAATGAGAATTTAAGAAAATTATTCCTTCTTGTTTAAAAATAAAAACGTTTTTGTATCAATGGTTATTTTATTTAACATTAAGAGACTGTTGATCAAAATATTGAACATTTTTTGGTTTGTTTACTCATTTTCAGTTGTCAAAATAAGTGTAATTGGAAACAGCTGCTTTCACATTCAAATTTAAAATGGATAACTTTAAGAAAATGGCCTTATGATTTTTCCTGTTGTGTATATTCAGACCGATATTGTGTAATTTAGTGGATATTTAAATACAATCTGATAATTTTACAACTAGTATCAGTTTTACAAGAAAGATGTTTTCCATGGCTTTTGCATTTTTATAAAATTGCATTTTGACTATTTTCAGTTGGCTATTTATGTATAGTAACAGATTTAACTTTTCCTTGATATAAAATGTGGTGGAAGGCAAATGAATTGTTTCTCTGCCTTTTAAATTTTGTTTTCAACCTAAATCTAAACTTGTTTTCATTATCAAAGCAGCTTAATAGTATTAGCAGGGAATTTAAAAATGTTCCATACTTTAGTGGCTTTGTGATGAAATAAGTATAATTATTTTAAATAATTCTTGCACCAGCCCCACAAAGTAACGCAATGTAAGGAGGGCAAAGACTCCCTCTATACCCAGGGGAAACGGCATTATGTTAGGAAGCAGAGTGGCTGTGGTGGGCAGACTAAGCCGATTTTCCGGAAAAACGCTAAAACTGCAAAGAAAATTGTGCTGAGGCTTGAGCTTGTAGAGCCCAACTACAGACCCAAGAGAATGCTGGCTATTAAGAGATGTAAATTTTTTTTTAGATTTTATTTTTATTGGAAAGTTAGATATACAGAGAGGTGGAGAGACAGAGAGGAAGATCTTCCATCTGATGATTCACTCCTTAAGTGACCACAATGGCCAAAGCTGCGCTGATTCGAAGCCAGGAGCCAGGAGCCTCCTCTGGGCCTCCCATGTGGGTGCAGGGTCCCAAGGCTTTGGGCCGTCCTCAACTCCTTTCCCAGGCCACAAGCAGGGAGCTGGATGGGAAATGGGGCTGCTAGCATTAGAACTGGTGCCCATATGGGATCCCAGTGCATGCAAGGTGAGGACTTCAGCCACTAGGCTATCGCGCCAGGTCCTAAGTATGCTTTTTTCTAAGAGAAAGTTTTGGAGTAGAATTCTAGGGTCACGTGATAAGCATGCCTTTGATTAGACAATACAACGGATTGTCACAGAATTTACCCCCATTGTGTTAATATTGTGTAAATTCATATTTCTCCGCATTTGATAACTATTAACATGCTCAGATTTTTACATTTCTGCTCACCTAACAGGGAAAAAGTGACATGTTGCATTTTTCTGACAAATAATGGCATTTGGCATTTTAGAATATGGTATGACTATTTCCTCTTTTGCAAAGTACTTATTCAAATCCGTTCATCATTTTCAGTTTTGGGCTATGTGTATTTTTCTTGTTTTTTTTTTTTAATAGGAGTTTCTTTACATTGTGAATTTTGATTTTTAAGCTGTTATATGGATGGAAAAAATATTTTACTGCTCTGAGGAGTGATTTTTTTGCTCTTTCTTTATTGTCTTTAACAGTCCTTTATTTGAACTTACTAGTCATTTTGGATCTTGTGTGTGTTTTGGGTGTGTTTTTGGGAAATTCTTCTCTTGTCTAAAGTCAAGAAACCATCTGGCATATATTTTATTCTGAAATCCTTTAGGTTTTATTTTTGTGTATGCTGAGAAAGAGGAGTCAGATTTAACATTTCTTTAATTGTTTAAGTACCATTTATTGTAACAAGTGTTCCATCCTTGCTGTTGCAATGCCATCTGTGTCATAAACTAACAGTTTTGAATATAATGACTTTATATACTGCATTTCTTTTTTTTTTTAAAGATTTATTCATTTTTATTACAGCCAGATATACACAGAGGAGGAGAGACAGAGAGGAGGATCTTCCATCCGATGATTCACTCCCCAAGTGAGCCACAATGGGCCGGTGCACGCCGATCCGATGCCGGGAACCAGGAACCTCTTCCGAGTCTCCCACACTGGTGCAGTGTCCCAATGCATTGGGCCGTCCTCGACTGCTTTCCCAGGCCACAAGCAGGGAGCTGGATGGGAAGTATAGCTGCCGGGATTAGAACCGGTGCCCATATGGGATCCCGGGGCTTTCAAGGTGAGGGCTTTAGCCGCTAGGCCACGCTGCCGGGCCCTATATACTGCATTTCTTGATTTTGAATGCATTTCTGTCTTATTCTTTTTCATTGTTAGTGCTGTTGTTATGATGTTCTACTCCATTTTTTTTTTCTGTCTCATCAAATAGTTTGGAGAATAAAATGCTGAATACCCAGTAGGGTATCATAGAGACTTCAGAGATGTTGTTAGCCATTTTTAAGATACGAGGACAATTTTTGCAATTCACTTGGATTCAGAATCTGAGTAGCACACTCGGAAGTCCATTTTTTTTCCTGTTGTGTTTCCACTCTGGGATCAAGTATTTTTATTCCGGACCACCTGAGTTGGACTCTTTTAATGTCTCTAAGTGATGGAAAGCAGTAGGAAAAAAAGAGTATACAGATTTTCATCTTTTGTTGGAAAGGGCATCTGTGTCATGTTGGGCGACAAAAAGCAAGAGAATGCAAAGGGTATTATTGGGTTAGGATGCTGTGTTAAATTTAGAAGTGGCATGTTACCAATGGTTCAGGGAAGCAGGTAGGCTAGAGTAAAGCAATAATTGATATGATAGTAGTGAAAAGGATATGTCATGATTCAGCCATGCCATGTTGAGACTGGGACTCACTGAACTGTACAAAAAATAAAGCAGAATGCAGAGACCAAAAACAGAATAAAAAGGAACAGGAAGCCTAGTATTTTAATTGTTGGCTCATAGGACACTTATGTTTAACTTAGTATGATAATTTCTCTTTGAACAACAAGGGAGTCCCTCTGTGGCCTTGCAGGAGTAGTCACTGTTTTTCTGGGAGGCACTGGAGTTGTCCTTTGGAGCTGTGTTGATCTGGAGATCCAGACTTTCACACAGTGATGGTGAATCCTGGAGTCTAGTCCAGATGCCTTTGCTTTCTGATGATCTCCTTGGAACCTGCGGAATGAGGAGGGGACTGCTTCCAGCTGCCTGAGTTTGTGGTCTTAGGTGATGAAATATGACAGTATGAATAGAGACAGACAAGTGGATATTGTAGCAAAATTTAATGAACGAAAGATTGCATGATAGATCAAGCAGACATCTCAGGAAAGAACTGAGAGCTGTTTTTTTTTTTTTTTTCAACATCTCCTTTTTCTAAATTTGTCATCCATATCATATACTTATGTCCTAATTTTCATGTAACTTTCTCTGTATTTTTTAAAATATATTTATTCTATTTATTTTAGAGGGAAAGGAAAGGAGGGAGGGAGGGAAGGAGGGAGGAAGAGAGAAAGAGAGAAAGAGAAAGAGAGAAAGAGAGAGAGAGAGAGAGAGAGAGAGAATGAGAGAGAGGGAGGGATCTATGCATTGGTTCATTTCCCAAATGACCATACAGGCAGGACTAGGTCAGGCCAAAGCCAGGAATCAGGAGCGTCCTCCAGATCTCTCATGTGGTTGCAGGGATAAAATTACACGGACCATCCTTTGCTGCTTTCTCAGGTACACTAGCAGTGAGCTGGATTGGAAATAGAGCAGCCAGGATTCAAACCATATGGGATGCCAGCATTGCAGATAATGGCTTTACCTGTTATACCACAGTGCCAGCTCCCTGTTACTCTGTATTTTTGAGTAACCTTATAATGATTGTTTTGAATTACTTTTTACATGTATTTTTTAAAAATAGATTTATTTACTTGAAAGGTATAGTTGGGGAGAGAGGGAGAGAAAGAGAGAGGGAGGGAGGAAAGGAGGGAGGGAGAGAGAGAGAGAGAGAGAGAGAGAGAGTGAGTTTTTGATTAGCTGGTTCATTCCCTAAATGGTTGAAATTCTTGGAACCAGGTTGGTCTGAAGCCAGGAGATTCTTTTGGGTCTCCTTGTGAATGCAGGACCCAGTAACTGGCATTCTTCCGCTGCTTTCCTGGGAACATTAGCAGGGAGCTGTATTGGAAATAGATCAGCCGGGACTTGAACTGGCACCCACACGGGATGCTGGTCCTCCAGGAGGCAGCTTAACCCAATACACAGCCACAACCCAAGTCTCCCCTTCTTCATAGACCAATGTTAATGTATTATTGTATTCCTTTTTAGGAGTCATATTGCCTTCGTTGTTCATGTTTCGTGTGTTCCTAATTCAAGGAGATTTGTTTCTCTCTTTTGTTTTTGATTGAAGACTTTTTTCTGGAACTGTGCTTCTGGGGCTTGTTGAAGTACCTAAATCCTGCACTTGAGCTTCAGCAGTGTGTGCTAGCTAGGGCTAGGGAACTGTTGCCATCACTTATGTGTGGGGCAAGAGTCTACACTGACACCCAAGATGAGCATGATGAGGTGCCACTAATTTCTACTAACTGAGTTCGGGGATAGTGGATCCTATTGGTGTGTTTGTAGTTCTAGCTTTTTTTTTTCTGTATAAGATTGAACTGTCTGATTCACAGCTTACTCTAAACTTATGGTTCACCCTCCCAAGTGTGTGCACCAGCTGGAGCACTGAGTCATTTCATAGCATTTCCTTGATTTCACCGTAGGATCTGCTTGCAGTGCCCAGGGAGTTCTGAGTCTGCAGTCAGGCTGGATGGGTCCACATGAATCCAAATTGCATGCTGTGATTTCCTAGCGCTGTGACTTATGCCCAGAACGCCCATAATCGCAGGCTGCAGGGAGTCTGCTTTATACCCTGTAAGTTGCCCTATTTCTTTCTCTGGTGGCTTCTGGTAGCAGCAGGACTGCTTACTGTCCTAACTCATAACAGAGTTCAGCCATGACTCCACCACGGAGTTTGACACTGCCTTGGCGTTAGGAGTGGTGGGGGAAATTTCCCGTTACAGAACAAAGTAGTCTGTTGGAGCCTATCAGACCCCAGGCTGGACTTGAAGTCAGTGGGGATTTGGAATTCTTCCTCAGTGGAAACTGCAGGTGGTAGAGGCCTCAGTGACTTCTTCCAACCTTAACTGGGCAAGATGGCTTTTTCTAGCTGAATCCAGTTGCATAGATGGCTGGCCACAGCATCTTTGTCTTTCTTGCTGTTACACAGAATCTGTTCTGTTAGTTCTCTGCTGAAAAATTTTCTTAATCATTCCCCTGAGAATATGATACTTACTTTGTTTTTCTTGTATCTTTTTGTAGTTGAGGTCAATGTGACTTCTTATTCATAGATCATCTTGGATTTTCCAGAAGCATGGGCCGAGCACTCACTGTTCATGTGCAGGGACACATGCTATGTATTAATGAACATAGATGTGGAACTCCTCAACAAAATACAGCTAAAATGAATGTGGCAGTACTGGAAACATTTTACTTGTTTAATTTGAAAGGCACAGTTACAGAATGAGAGAGGGAGAAAGAGAAATCTTCCATCCCCTGTTTACACTCCAAATGACAGTGGTGATCGAGGTTCAACCAGGCTGAAGCCAGGAGCCAACAACCTCAACTAGATTTTCCACTCTATGGCAGGGGTTCAAGTACCTGGGCCATCTTTTGCTAGGAGCATTGACAGGGAGTGGATAAGAAGCAAAAGAACCTGAACTCAAGCAGGTATTTTGATAGGGAATGCAAGCTCTGCAGGCAGTTCTTTAACCCACTATACCGTAATTCTGGTCCCTTCTTTCACCATTTTTATTAATGCTGGAAGTCCTAGGCAGGGCAGGTAGGCAAGAGAGACATGATATGTGAATTGCCCCTGCTTCTGTGGGCTTTTTTTCTTTATTTTTGACAGTCCTTACATAGTTGACCAGGGCACAAAGGGTCAAAGGCTACAGGAAAGTGGGCAAGACCACTATTTCCACATTATTGCCCTTCTCTTGTACCTGGGGTAAAGCCCCACCCAGCCTCCCACCCATCCCAGGTTCCCAACGTGGGGCATGCTCCGAGGGTCTTGCCCAAGTGGTCCTGACAACTCAACAGTCATGAATTGCTGCCAATCTCGCCATCCCAAGCATGATGAAATCCCCTCAGAATCACTGGCTGACATAGTCTCTTCATGGTTGGGGTTTTGAGATCAGCAGTTCAATTGGAGGGATCCCCAGAGAAACTTCATCTGAGGTGATCCCAGACCTGATTCTTGTGTGTGTTTGCCAGTACAGGGTCCAGCACCGTCTGTTGCCCCAATCAGTTTATGCATATGCTGGTGGTTGCAGTTGCTGGGTCAGTTCTGCTTCCAGCCCTGTCTTCCACACGAACATTTTGGTGTTGCAGTCCAGCCCAATCCTTCCTACTTTATACTTGGCCCTCACGCAAACCAGTGGGAGCAGAAGCATAGTTGAGGCAACTTTCCATAATCTCCACCAGGCCTGCCCCCTACCCGGCTCCCATGCTTGCCACTATGTACCGCAGACTTGTTCAGTCTGTCCCACATCCCACTTAGCTCTTGTATATGTCAATGGGCATTGAAGCTTAGTTCAACCCAACAAGCCCTACTGTCCAGCCCACACACATACTGGTGGGTGCTGTTCTGTCTAACCCCCCCTTCCTCAGTCCTGGTTTTTGTGCTCTCCAGTGGGAGTGATAACCCAAGAGGGAGGTACCCACTATTTCCCTACTAGGCCACTCCCTCTCCCGGATTATGCACTCTCCAGGTGGTTCTGTGGTTTAATTTGACAGAATTAGCCCCCAGTGCCAGCCTCTGCCTGCTGATGCTGTGGCAAAGCACAACCAACCCTTACCTACTCTAATTTATGCTTATACCAGTCAGGACAATCAGCCCAGCCTGGGTTTTCCCTGATCCAGCTCACAAGAAGCCCACAGGTGTTGTAGCCCTGCCTGGTCTGGTCTAACCCCCATCCCAACTCATGCTCTCCAGTGGGAGTAGCTGTCCAGCAGGGGAACCCTCCACATTTCCCTTTGCCCCCTCCCTCCCTGGTTCTCACATGTGCTGGTTGGGTGCTGCAGCCCAGTTTGGTATGGTCCCCCTCACCTTGGCATTTGCCAGTGGGTGTTATAGCCTGGCCTGGCTTGGCCCACCCCCAATTCCAGCTGACACTGGTGAGGATCATAGACTAGCCCAGCCCACCAGGCATCCCGTTCCAGCTGTATTGGTGCACTGGTATGTGTTGTGACCGTACGTGGCCTGACCCACACTCTGTTCTGGTGCTCGGATTTGCCAGCAGTTGATGTGAACTTGTTCAGCTTGGTCTGCCCTCAACCTATGTCAAATGTATGATGGTGGGTACCTTTCCCTGGCCTTGTCTGCGCTGCTCCCTATCGTGGTTCTTGCATTCACCTGCATGGACTTTATCCTGCCAGAGGAGTTGCTCAGGCTCCTCCATTAGAACCCCTCCGAGTGCCAGATTCCGCGCATACTGGTGGATCCATGAGCCAGCCCTACTTAGTCCACCTCCTGTCCTAGCAGGAACAGTGGCCTTTCCTGACTGGCCTTCAACCCATTCTGGTTCTTACTGTTGGATGTTTCAGCTCAGCCAAGGCTCATCCATACCCAGGCATGGCTCACACATGGCTCACACATGGCTCAGTTGGGGCAGAGACCTAGGCTAGTCCATCTACATCTACCCTGGTCCTTCAGAGCACCAGATGGTGCTGGAGTCTAGCCTGGACTGGTGCGTTCAGTCTTAGTTCACACTTGTGCCAAGGGAGATTACAACCATGTCCAGACCAGAATGAAGCCCCCATTCTAGCCCCTTCACTTACCAGTGGGAACCTCAGCTGAATTAGAGTGTCTTCTTAGCTCCCCAATCTGGTCTGTTCCCAGCCACAGATCATGCACATTCCAGTGGTTGCTCTGACCCAGCTTGGCATAGCCCCTCACCTATCTTGGCCTTTGCCTTCGTTGCTGTGTCCTAGTATCCCTGGCTCAAGCAGACCAGTCGGTGTAAGAGCCTAGTTTGGCATGACCTGTGCTCTATCCTGAATTCTGTTCTTCCTTGTGAGTTGAAGTTTGCTTGGTCCTGCCTGGTCTGCCCCCTTCCAGTTGCAGCTCGGCCCACCCCACATTCTGTTTTAGGATGCACATTTGGGTGCTGCTTCCTTGGCCTGCCCAGACTGTTGTCAGTTCCTTTACCAGTAAGTGATGGCAGGTTCCATGGTCACACCTAGCTCACCCCATCACCACCTCAACTCTTGAGCTAACCAACGGGACTTGTATTTCCACAGGGTTGGGCCCACACTTCCCCACAGACTCTACCCCTGGACCTGGTTCTCTTGCGTGCTGTTTAGTGTCTTGACCCTGCCAAGTGTGACCCATCCACTGTTTCAACACTCAGTCAGGTACTGGTACCTAGCCCTGCCAGACAGGCCTCCAGCCATAGCTTTTGTGTGGGCTGGTGTATGGCAGTCAGTGATGCTCTACACTAACAGCCCATCTCAGGATTCCCATGTGGGCTGGTGAATCAGTTTGGCCCAAATAGATCTTATGGAATCTTCCCTCCAAACCACCAGGTCTCAGTCCCCAAGCTTGCCAGAAAGTTCCATAACTCCATCACTGGGAATCACCCAGAATTCATCCCTCACCTACATTCACACTAGCTTTATCCCTGAATGTCCTTAGGTAGCAATTACATATCGTAAAAACCCTAGAGCTCATTGCTGGTGGCCAGCAGGCAGAGCCTTGCGCCAAATAGGCCCAGCAGCCAGGACTTGGTCACTGTGTGGCAATGGTGCCCATGGGTCGAGTTCTGGGCAATGGGTCTGACCTGGCCCGGGCACTCTCCGCAAGTGGGTCACCACCACTGTGGAGGGCTGCTGTCACCCGAGCCACCAAGGTGGAACTCCCACTCCCTAGTTTCCTATTGCCACACGGTGGTGGTTGCAGAGTGGGGCTAGAGGCTTTAATCCTGTCCAAGGATTTTCTCATGGTGTACTCACCATGGGGGGAGAAATCTCTGTCTCTCTGGCCTCCCAGCAGCCAGTACTCAGTTACCATGTGGTGATGGTGCCCATGGATTGAGTCCTGGGCACTGGGTCTGACCTGGCCCGGGTACTCTCTGAAAGCGGGTCGCCACCACTGTAGAGGGCAGCTGTCACCTGAGCCACCAAGGTCAAACTAAGGTGTAAGAATTTAAGCTCTACAAACTCATAGTAATTTTCTAAGTACATCTTGATTTGATTTTGCTCCTTGCTGTAATGGTGGATAGCATTAAATATTTCATTTTCTATTTAGGTTAATGGAATCCTGCCAAAAATAATAATCAAGTAAAGCTTGTCTAATTAGCCTTTTCCATATGTTTGCAGTTGTGAAGTGGTGGAAGGTTCTGCAGAATATAACATGTCCAGGGAATTAATTAGAAATCCCCTTCCAAGGAGGATTTGGTCTACGTATTAGTCTTTGCTTGCTGCTATAACGAACTGCCATAAATCTAGCAGCCTGAAACAATGCCCTTTTGTCATCTCACAAATCTGTAGAACAGAAGTCTGGAATGACATGATTGAATTCTGCTTAGTATCTCACATTGACAAATCAAAATGTTGACAGGGCTACATTTCTTTTTGGAAGCAAGCTCTTCGGGGAAAATATATATCTAAGTTGTATTAATCATACCTTTTTTCTTTATGCCTTAAAATTTTCTCTTTATTTGTGTTTGAAAGGGAGAGAAAGAGAGAGAATGAATCTCATCTAATGGTCACTCCCCAAATGACTTTAACAGCTGGGACTGGGCAAAGCTAGAAACTGGAAGTTCAATAGTACAATGCAAAACATTACTTTGTAAGAAATGAATCAGTTAGATATGAGTTTAATTTTGCTTCTGTTGTGCATTAAACCAAGATAATAAAATTTCTTGACACTTAGACTGTGCTTTCCTCTATTTGAAATTTCTTATATTTTTCTTTTTTTTAAAAATTTATTTATTTATAATTCATTAATTACATTGTATTATGTAACACAGTTTCATAGGTACTTGGATTCTCCCCCCACCCCAAACCCTCCCACCACGGTGGATTCCTCCACCTTGTTGCATAACCAAAGCTCAAGTTCAGTTGAGATTCCCCCATTGCAAGCATATACCAAACATAGAGTCCAGCATCTTATTGTCCAGTCAAGTTCAACGGCTTTTTAGGTATACCCTCTCTGGTCTGAAGACAGAGCCAGCAGAGTATCATCCCAATCAATTAAAAGCTCCAACATACCATCAGCAAAAATTTACATCATTATGGAATTAATTGACATAGTAATGAGTAACCAATATGGTAAAAGTAAATGCGAGTTCTTAACCACCTTCTGTGACCACCTCATTGACATTTCAATTTTAGTTTATACACAACATATAACAAACCTAACATAACATATTATACATAACATCGTGTCATCTTAAATTAAGGCAAACATGTGGTATTTAACCTTTCGGGATTGGCTCATTTCCCTTAGCATTATGGTTTCCAGTTTGGCCCATTTGGCCACAAAGAACTGCATTTTGTTTTTTTTAATAGCTGAGTAGTATTCCATGGAGTAGATGAACCATAGCTTTCTTATCCAATCCTCTGTTGATGGACATTTTGGCTGCTTCCATGTTTTTGCAATTACTGATTGTGCTGCTATGAACATAGGAGTGCATGTTGGTTTCTCATAAAACAAGTGTTCTGGGTATATTCCTAGGAGTGCTATTGCTGGATCATACGGTATGTTGATTTTGAGTTGTTTGAATGTTCTCCATACTGATTGCCATAGAGGCTGTACCAGCCTGCAGCCCCACCAGCAGTGGAGTAGGGTTCCCTTTTCCCCGCAACCTCGCCAACAAGTGTTGTTGGTGCTTTTATTCATGTGGGCCAGTCTTACTGGCGTTAGGTGGTACCTCGTTGATGTTTTAATTTGGATTTCCCTTATTGCCAGGGAACTTGAACATTTTTTCATATGTTTATTTGCCATTTGGGATTGTTCCTTTGTGAAGTGTTTGCCCATTTCCCGTGCCCATTTCTTGAGTGGCTTGTTTGTTTTGGTGTTTTGGCTGTTTCGTAGTTCTTTGTATATTCTGGAGATTAGCCCTCTATCACCTACATAGTTCTTATATTTTTCTAAAAGAACTTTTTGGTATTTCTGTGTCCTTTCATGCATGTTTACTCCCATAGGCTTCCTTAATACTCATCATACTTTTTTCATCATAGCATTTTTATATTGACTTTAATCTACTTTTATATGCTGACTGGGAAAAAAGTTCCGAGGCATGTATAGTTTAAAAGGCCCAATATACTTTGACTACTGTATGAACATAGTTAGAAAATATCTCATCCTTTACAATTAATGTAGGACCAAATAATATACATATGAAACATTTCCAAAACATCTCTATGTCATTTTGCTCTGTTCCTTGGAGCATTTTGGGAGATGATTGTGTTTTTTTTAAAGATTTATTTATTTTATTGCGAAGTCAGATAAATACACACACACACACACACACACACACACACACACACAGAGGAGGAGAGACAGAGAGGAAGATCTTCCGTCTGTTGATTCACTCCCCAAGTGACTGCAACGACTGGAGCTGCGCTGATCCAAAGCCAGGAACCTGGAGCTCTTCCGGGTCACCCACACACGGGTGCAGGGTCCCAAGGCTTTGGGCCGTTCTCGACTGCTTTCCCACTGCACAAACAGGGAGCTGGATGGGAAGTGGAGCTGCCAGGATTAGAACTGGAGCTCATTTGGAATCCTGGCGTGTTCAAGGCGAGGACTTTAGCTGCTAGGCTATGGCGCTGGGCCCGATTGTGTGTTTTTGCTGTGTGAGTGCTTTTCTTTCAAGTCTTCTAAATCTGTTTTCCTATTCCTTTCCCTTCTCCTCCTTTCTTTGGGTCTGCTTCATTCTTTTTTTTTCCTATCTATTCCTCTGTGTGGTGCATGTTCTAAATCTGCTTAGTGAATTTCACCTCTCATTTTATCCTAGTTTTTCAGTGTCCTTGGAATATCATTTACTTTTTCGTTTCGTTGTATTTTCTCAAACAGTGTTGCCTTCTATCATTTGTTCCACAAACCCAGAAATTCCCTTTAAAGCAAACCAATACAATCAATTTTGGCAAAGATCGCTGAAGCCTATTCCTAGGAAAGATAAGAGAAGTAATATTAAGAGCAAAAATTAACAACATGAACTGTCTTAGATTTAGGTTATTTCTCACCTAATCCCATTTGCTTAAGGCTAATCTGTAGTTTTCAAATTTCAGAATAGTAAAGATTAGACTAACATGATGAGGATAGATAACCACCCAAAGGTTAAATGTTTTTTAATTTCTTGCCAAAACAGGAGGGCATGGCAGCCTTATGCGCTGGCTCAGGTTCAGAGGCATGCTTCTCATGTTTTTCATGCCTTTATAAAAGTTCAGAGTTTCTCTGGCTCTAACATCTCATATGGCAAGAGTTCTGAATTTATCCCTTAGGGTACACTGTGGTTAGTACACTGTGTGCTTAATGAGTCTCTGTTTGGGGCTAGAGATTGACTCAGGACTCCTTCAAATCTGAACTGCCATTATTTTTCAATGTAAGTTAGATTTATGGTTGCCTTGCCATTAGTTTGGTATGCTGCTCTGCTGCTGCTTGACCTTATGAAGACGGAAGGAGTCTTCTTTTGGATGTGGTAGTTTCAACAAGATGAGACTTGATTTTGCAGAATCATTTTGCTTTCTAAGTTGTCAAGTGTACCCTATGAAAATCATTAGCAACTTTCGCAAGACTTTTACAAAAAAAACCATTTATTTGGGAGAATCAAGTCCAGATAGTGTTTTTATTTAAACTTTCAGTATCTTGGAATATTTGGCAAGATGAATTAATTTCCTCCCTTTTCAGAGTTTAAGCAATGCCACACTTGATGTAGATAGTCAGGATTTTTCCTTAGAAGCTCCTCACACAAATTTTTTCCTATTAAAATATTAGATGTAGCAACACCAATAGCAGCAACAACAAATTGATAATGAGTTCTTGTTTCCCTGTTTTATCAAGTGATTTAGGTCGTTTCTCTTTGTTGCTAGCTGTTGGGAGTATAGTCTCTTTCCTCACTTGCAGATGTGGTCTCCTCTCTCTATGAACTCTTGATAATCAGGTGGGACAGCTGATATGATATGAACTTCCACAGTGATGATATTTGAGAGATTTTTCTGCTAACTGGACAGTGATATTGTATCAGCCTGTCTGTGGTAGGCTAATGATCAAGACCACTTGAAGTAGAGTTTATATTTCAAATTTTTTTCTCTTTCATACTACAGAAGTTACAGTATCTTGAAATACTGTAGATTATATATGAAAAGTGTGCAATATAAAAAATTATGCATGAGTTTCAAAAGATTCTTGCACCAAAATAAACTTGTCATTTAGTTCTATTTTCCATGATTTTTTTCTGAAGTGCCTTTGTGTGTGTGTGTGTGTGTGTATTTCCAGGTAAGATGGCATTGTTGAATAAGAAAATGTCAGCCCTCATTTTCTTGAGAAAGTAAACAACATGGTTTAAGGTTTTCCCACTACTTCTCCCTCCCTTTACTGGATTCCCTCAGTTGCTTCGCTTTCAATTCAGCTTCATGTTCATACATCTGAGGAAGCAGTGGACATGGCCCAAGTACTGGAGCCTGTTGCTCCCAAGAGGGAAATCCTGGTGAAATTGTAGGTATCCTGGCTTTGGCCTGACCTAATCTCTGACTCCTCTAAGGAGTGAACCAGTGAGTAGAGGATCTCTGTCTCTCTCTCTCAATCTATGATTCTGCATTTGAAATAAATACATCTGTCTTCATTAAAAAAATTATTTGGAAGGCATGAGAAGAGGAAGACAAGAGAGGTCTTCTACACGTTGATTCATTTCCCAAATGCCTTCACAGTTTTGGGGTTGGGCCAGGTTGAAGCAGGGAGATCTAGAACTCTGTCCAGGTCTCCCACATTGGCAAGAACCCACCAGAACCATCATCTGTATTTCCAGTGTGTACATTACTAGGAAGCTGCAGTTTGGAAACAGAACCAGAATTGAATCCTAGGTACTTTACTATGGAGTGTGGGCATTTCAAGCATTGTTTTGATTGCTGCATCAAGTGCCTATGCCTGAATGAGCATTCATTATCCTTTTCCGTATTTTACATGATGCAAAATTTTCAGTTTACCTCTTCTCTTTTAACGTGACTTTGAAATTCCTCATTTTTCTTTTAGACAAACTGGCAATTGTTTACTTTGTGACTTCTGATTACTTCTGAGTTTGTTTTGCATGTCTGTATTATCCGATTAGGAATGTGGTCAGATTAGGAATATATCCTTTTTAATACTACACTTGACTAAATTATATCAGAAGTTGATGTAAGGAAATACTGATTTCTCTTAAACAACTTCTGTGATTTTTGAAAATCTTTCTTGTCGGCTCAATCTGCAGTTCCAGGGTGGTATTTCTCCTTCTTTATAGGCCTTGCAATAGTTACCATAACATAGCAGCCGGAAAACAGAGGCTTATGATGATCTGACCAATCTGAAACCTGGCCCCCAACCAAAAGCATGGCAGAAAAAATACCTCAAGCACGAATGGGCTCACTTCTGAGAAACTGAGTTCATGGTACAAGTTTGATTGGCCTTACAAAGGAATCAGTGGGAGTCAAGACGGGAAATAGGGAAAATGTAGCCTTAGAAGCTGATCCTCTGTGTGTGTGTGTGTGTGTGTGTGTGTGTGTGTGTGTGTGTGTGATTTCCACAGGCTCATGGTCCCTCATTCACTGTTCAGAAACCCCAAAAGTTTTAAAGACGCAGACTTAAATTTTTTTGTTGTTGTTGTCAAAATCTGGCCTAAATGCATATAAGATGATTTAAAATCTATCTCTTACTTTGAAAATTCATATATTATGCTGTACGAATAATAATGTGGTTGGTTTTAGCTTTTTCCTCCCTTCTACTAAAGGGTATTTATTGTTAATGTCTTGTGTGTGTATCTTTTTAAGATCCAAAAAACATTATGCATTCTGGAACATATTGTCCCTGAAAGGTTTTAGATAGTTATAGACTTGTTCATATTATATGATGGTCCAGTCAGAATTAGCTTCCTTCTTGCTTCTTGATGGTTTTCATTTAATTTTCTAAGAATATTTTAAATATCTCTATTTCATATGCATTTTGAGAATTAGCCCTCAAAGATGTTGGTAGTAGAGATGTGGAGACCCATAGCTGTTCTTGTCATTATATAGTCTCTTGCTGTAATAAGTCTGATGTAAGTGCCCATATTGAATACAGGCATAAGAGATGGTGCTGAACTTTCGAAATTGGGAATACTAAGGCTTTTCGTCAATTGCCTTGTCTGGTTCTGGTGGAAGCCACCTGCCATGTTGCAAGGATACACAAAGAGCTACCAGCAGAGGCCCAAGCAGATAGGAACCAACTCATCACCCTTATGAAAAAGAAAGACTGGAAATGGGCCCTCCAGCTCCAGTGAAACCTTTAGATGCCTGTAATTTTGGGCTACATCTTGTTTGTAACTTGCTGAGAGACGCTGAGTCACGACTATGCAGACAAGACTTCTCATACACATGATTCACAGAAAGTATGAGAAGAATAAATAAGTGGCTGGTGTTCTTTAAGCCACTAAGAGTTGGCATGAATTCTTGTGTAGAAAGGGATAATAAAATGAGTGATAACCAAGGAATAATTGATTAATTTTTTTGAAAAACTACAATTTGTAAATGATTTTCTTCAAATTTCCCAAATCAATGAATACATTTCATGTGGTTTTTGATTCCTAAGTTGCATTTCCTGCATATTTTCTATTTTGACTTAAGTCTGGTATTGCATCATGTATCATAGGTAGTGTCTAATTTTTCCTCCCCTTTGTTTTTCCCTTTTGTAAAACTGCTGATTTAATTTTTTTTCTTTTATTTTTTATTTTTTATTTTTTTAAATTATTTATTATTTAACTTCAGTAATTACATTGTATTATGTGACACAATTACATAGATACTTGGGTTCTCCCCACCCCTCCCCAAACCCTCTGCTGATTTAATTTTTAAAAATTTATTTTATTTACTTAAAACACATAATGACATAGAATATGGATAGATAGATAGATCTTTGACCCATCAATTTGCTCCACAGATAAATAATCTTGTTGCATAGATAATTTTTGGGCTGAGTCTGGGCCAGACCAAATCCAAGAGCCCAGAATTCCATGAAGATCTCTTACCGGAAGCCCAAGTACTTGAGCCATCTTCTGTTGCTTTCCCAGGCTCATTATCGTGGATATGCAACAGAAGTATGGCAGGCAGACTCAAACTGGCACCTGATATGGAATGCCAGTTTTACAGGCAGTAGCTTAATCTATGCACCACAACGTTGGCCTCAGCTCCTGGAACTTTGTTTTCATGGACGTCTTAATTGTGATCCTGAAGCAGTTCTGTGTTGTCTGTCTAGTATTGCACGACAAATCACCCCAATATTCAGTGTTTCATAGCAGTGATGCTTTACTTTTTTTCCCCCCATGATTCTGTGGATTGTCCGTTCTACTGCTCTTGCCCAGATCCCTTCATGGAACTGTGTTCTTATGGTGGGTGTGTTGAAGTTGGATAGCTTCAGGTGTTTCCCCCTTAGGTTTTGGACCTTGGCAGGGATGACTGGAAAACTGGGATCTGCCTTTCCACTTCTCTCATCAGTATTCAAATCCAAATATTTTCTGTGGTAGCTGGCTCCTGAGAGAGAGAGGGTAGAAGCCATAGGAGTCTTGAGGGTTAAAGCATGAACCTTTCACAGTGTTCCCTCTGTCACATTATATAAAGGTCAAAGCCAAGTCACAAACCCAGCCCAGATTCAAAGGAATGAAGAAAAATCCTCACTTTTTAAATTGGAGAAGCAGCACCATCACATTGCAGAAAAAGCACAGAAGAAATGGTTCATGGTGGGGTAGGGGGATGTGATTTTAGTGATATACCACAAACTTTATTATGAAAAATTATAAATAATAATTTACAAAATTCCATCAGCCTACATTCCTGGACACAAGGCTAGAAGATATAAAATAGTCAATTCATCAGACATGCATTTTTTGAGAAGAGCTGGCTCTAGGAAACAAAACATACAAACTTGAAGCAGAAAACATTTTATAAAACATCTCTTTTTGCCTGATATCTTCAATAGCAGTCCTTTAGGATCAGGAAATGAATGTTTTAAATGAAAAAACAAAAGCTGTTTTTTGAGTGCTTAGAATTCTGCTTTTTATCCCTGAAATGCTTTGCTCTAGGAGACAAATGCAGCAGCCTTTGTGAATTGCTAATGTGCCTAAGGAGCACAGTAAGTAAGAACTCTTGGCCATTGTTGTGTTTCATGGAGTCAAGTCCTCTGCCTTTGCCGTTGTATGCTTTTCCTTACTGCAGAGATGCCAGGTGTGAACCCTCATGACTTACCATAATTGGAGTGTCAGAGTGAGGTTGTGAAATTGTCTTTTTGTGTAGAATATTGAGGATTAGATTAAAGAGACCTTAATAAAATGGAATGGAATCAGAGTTGGAAGGGAAAATACAAATCAACTGTCCATCCCTCTTACTTAAAAAATAAAAAAACTGAGGCCCAGGGACATTAAGTGACATGCTAACATTAAATATGTGGTTTGTGACAGACTCCAGCTACATCATAGAAATTTCCAAGTTGTTTTCTGCTGTTATTTACACTGGGGTCTGCCATCTTTTTTCTTTTCTTTTCTTTTCTTGTCTTGTCTTGTCTTGTCTTGTCTTGTCTTGTCTTGTCTTGTCTTCTCTTCTCTTCTCTTTTCTTTTCTTTCTTTTTCTTCCTTTCTTCCTTAAGATTTATTAATTTTCATTAGAAACACAGATGTATCGAGAGAAGAGACAAAGGTCTCCCATCAGCTGGTTTACTCCCCAAGTGGCTGCAATGGCTGGAGCTAAGCCAATCTGAAGCCAGGAACCAGGAACTTCCAGATCTACATGGATGCAGGGTCTTAAAGCCATATATTCTTTTAAAAGCTTATTTGTTTTTAGTGCAAAGTGTAAAGTCAGATATACAGAGAGGAAAATCTTGTCTGATGATTTACTCCCCAAGTGGCTGCAGTGGCCAGAGCTGAGCCGATCCCAAGCCAGGAGCCAAGAGCCTCTTCTGGATCTCCCACGTGGGTGCAGGGTCCCAAGGCTTTGGGCCGTCCTCTACTGTTTTCCAGGCCACATGCAGGGAGTTGGATGGGAAGCAGGACTGACTTATTGATCCAATGTCCAAATACTGCACTTTTTTGGTGTACCAAGTCAGTATAGTATACAATCTGAAAAAAAATCTTTTTCTCTTGTATTGACAAAGACACTGCTATTAACAATCTGATCTTAAATGGGATATTTTAAAATTTAGCTGTTTTATGGCATGGGAAATAGTTTTGTGTTACACCTCTTTAGAAATAATGAGATATGTGATTCATTCATTCTTCATTCCTTGGTGCAGTGGCGATGTGTAAGAAAACTTGAACTAGGTGCTGAATCTCATCAAAGCTACTTGGGATGCTATCTCTGTCTTTACTTTAGCTCTGATGCTATCACTTATTGTGGCACATGGTGTTTTCTTCTATTTATTCCTTCCCCTTCACCAACACCTTTTTCTTTGTTAATAGGCAGGATTTACACATTCTTGTTTAAGTTCATAGCATAAATATCACTAGAAAATTATATCTCTTGTGATTTTAGTTCTGGCATTTTAAAAGGGACTCCCAGGGAGAAGGAAGTAAATCTGCTCTTGGCCAATTTTAGTAAGAAATTATTCTTGTATCAGAGGTTAGCTAGTGGATATGCCGAACCCATTGGTGTGAAATGGTAAAATGTGAAATAAGTTTATTTTTAACGCATTTATTTCAGTGCGTTTTTCTGGTAAGGTGGTAGGTCTTCTCCCAGTGGTAAGTTGGGCATCTAAGTTTTCTCAGAGAGTTGTTGTCTTCATCTACATCGAGCTCCAAAAAAAGGGGGAGCAGGGAGTTCACACACAAAGGTTTTTTATCAGCTCACTATAGAAGTGACACATCTGTCTTCTTACATTTTTGGTTGACAAGAACTCAATCCCATAGTTGACATGTATTTGTGAGGGATCCTGGGGAATGTACACTGTTGTATGCCCAGAGGAAAGAGGAAATAGTTTGATGAACAGCTGGCCAGCATCTGTCAAAGTGTTTATATGCAACCACACACACACACAGAGGCAAGATCTTCTGAGTTACGATATTTATTTAAAGAGGATAGGCCCATGAAATCTGCCAACTTGCTCTCTTTTTGTCTTAATTCACCAACTCTTCTTTAAACCTACTTATTTGCTTGAATTTCACATAAATATTAATTTTTTAAATGTCATAAAATTGAAAAAATGTACAACAAGTTTGTCTTGAGGAAATTGTATTTTGCCTGAGGAATATGAGAGATTAACCCTGAGAGGTTAAAATAAATTGCCTGAGGTCTCTTGTCATAGAAATGAGAAGTAAAATCGCTTCTCGGCCTTTTGGCTAAGATCAAGTGTAGTATCTGTTCTTATCAGAAATGAGAAGTAAAAAAATTAAATTTTTCTCCTTTTAGTTCAAGATAATGCCATTAATATTTGTTCAAATTCTTATTATCTGTTTTATATTTTGGCCCTATACAGTTTTGCATTCTGACATGGGTGTTCTTTTGATTGTTTTTCTTTAAAAGAGGTTCTCACTACAGCCTTTAGGTGGCATACGTTAGCTAACCCAAGGCTGTTTTGCAGCTAGAGCAATTATTTTAGGTCAAATAAAAGTTTATGGAAAACGGGAGCGCTGAATAATTTAAACAATGTAAACACATTGTCAGCAAAGTCTCCCTACATTTAGAATCATTCTTCTGAATGAGATTTTATATACAAGAAACAAATATCAGGAGGATTTTTTAGGAGTTCTCTAATTCTGCCAGTGTTGGGAGTCACTGGTAATAACTGATTCTTGAAAGAAATTTTAAAATAGAGTAGGTTTTCTGAAGTGGCTGGAATATAAATCTGAGAATGGGAGGCCTCAAGTTCCTACAAGTTCCCGAATATATAGGACAACTTCTCCTTCCTCTGGCTTATTCTACTTATTACAGAGCCTCATGGCATCTGATAATTTATTCATATCAACACAGTATTCTAAGATTCTGTAGGAGTTCAAACATTTGGCACTATTTGTTAAAATCTCCATATTCCATATTAAAGTATTTGGGTTCAATTCCTGGTTCCAATTCCTGATTCCAAAAAGGTGTTGGCTCAATAGTTGGGTCCCTGCCACCCTATTGGAAAATCTGGATTGAGTTCCCTGCCCCTGACTTTGACCTGGCTCAGTGTTGGTTTTTGCTGGCATTTAGTGGGATGAGGTCAGTGGAGGAGAGCTCTATTTCTCTCTGTCTCTTTGTTGCTTAAATAATAAATAATAAAAGCAATATCTATGATGATAATGAGTGAAAACATTTTTATGTACCTGTGTAGAATGTTGCTGAGGCATATTGCTTTGCTCTTATTAGGGTTATAGAAATTGTTGATAGAAGGGAACTTTCATGTCTGATTTTTTTCTCATTCTTTAGGGGTTGTAAATTCCTTGCCTAAGGTATAGGTGACGTGATATTTTTTCAGTGCTTCTGTGTTGACTAATACACCTATAATTCATGTGACGAATCCTAGGCAAGTCTATTCTTTCTTTCCTGAGATGTAATTCAGTTCTGAAGACAGCATTTAGATAAAAAATCATACATGGAAGATATTATGAAAAACCAAAACACCCAGCAGTTTTGTGAGCAGTTAGTGCTTTTGTGATGAGAATATGCACGTAACCATCATCCGCACCAAAAGGTGAACGTGTGTTGATCTAAGGAAGGAGATGATAAAAATGTTCCACTGATATTCACTTAAATCATTTTCTTTGGCTTTACTGTGTCCAAAGTGTCAATATTCTGTGATTTATAGATGTCAGAATCTGAATTAGGGCCTGAGTATGCTACCTTTGTTTTTCCTGAAAACGTCAGCTTCCAGGTTCATGTAATAACATAAGATGAGCAAAGCTCATATATGATGTTCCGTTTCTTCCTTTGGATGACATTCATTTCCTTAGGTCACTCCCAGCAGCTGAAGTCTTGGTCTACCCTACCATTCCTGAAAAAAATCACCCTTTCAACTTTCATAGTAAAGTGTATATGACTGATGCAGGCCTCAAATATTTCTGATACTTGGCAGCTTTTCAAGTTTAACGAGTCTAAGCCACTAAGCCAGTGACATGAAAGTACATAGTTACACTGTCAATTTGGAAATATATATACAGCTGCTATAGAAGTCAGATGATATAAAAGATGCATCCTCAATTATATATCCCAGAAATAACTACAAATATATTGGTAAAAATTTAATACTACATTATATCCAACAATCTTCTGTGAATTAATAATGTATTTGCCTCTTAAAATCATTATAAAAATTCTTCTTATTCTTTTTTTGTTCCTTTACCTCTGCAGAATAGGATTTTTTAAAAAAAATCCCAGCTGAATAATGTGCTAATTAATAATTTAGTTAGTGCAGTGCCAAACTCTGTGAAGGTCTGAGAGAAGTCAGGGCTGCTTAGTACAGTAGGACTTGGGTTCAAGGTCAGGCTGCCTGGGTCTGTCTGTAGACTACTACTTAGCATGAACATGAACAGTTTCACCCTGGTAAAGTGAAGATGACAGGAAAAGTACTTGCATCAAGATCTGAAACAATTGCTTGGGAAAATCAATGAAAACCACTGAGCCCAGTACCTGGTATATAACTGCTAGACAGTAAGCATTTTTTATTATTAGCATCTTTTTATTTATTATTATAAAAGAGCATTAAACATGAAGCCTGTCCCAACGAAATTTACAATTTAGGTTAATGACTGTTTAATCTCAGAAACGCCAAAGAGTTAAATAAAATAAGTTGAGTGACTGTGGTTTTCTCAATAATTGAGTTTGTAATTTAGGCAATAAGAGTGGAAACTGAAGAGAAATTCATGTGGATTATAGGGATTCGGCTGAGCCTTGAAAGATGGGTGATGTTGGTTCTAGAAAACATAAAAGAAGATAAGACTTGGTTGTGTTGACAAGTGTATTAGAGTTAATTTTTCTTGAAAATCAAGAAACTTTTATGGATAGCTACTTCTACTGCAAGGTTCTGGCAAGACCCAGGGACACAGTTGCTTGAAGACTTCAGAGCTTGGTGAATTTGTTCAATGGGATTAATAGAATAGACAAATGAGTAACAGGAATTTGATAGAACAAGCCATTTGATAGAACAATTGTGGCATAGCAATGATTAATGGGATCCCTCAACTCCAAGCAAGACCTTAGAGCTCTCAGTGTACCAGAAAAGTGTCACTGATCACATTACATCATGTTTGAAAGCAGTTTCATTAAAATTATAAAATAGGTACTTAAAATGACAATAAAAGCACATTTAAAACATGCACGATTGATTATGCCAGAAATGAATTCTAACCTTCCAGAAGATTGCACCTCTAGAAAAATTAAAAAAACAGAAAACAAAAATAACCAAAACACAAATGGGCCCTCCAGAGTTGAAAGTAATTCATGGACACGGTGTGGCATTGCCAACTTTACCTTCTAAAAATTGTTCTTTTTGTTGGAAACCACAGTGGGGACTAGCAAAAACAGAAAGAAACTCTTGGCAGGGTTTTTTCCTGCCTCACTTGCTTTGTAATGTCACCTAAGCTCTAATTCAAGGCTGTCTGTTTCTTCAACGCTGAATTACCAGGCAGAGTGTAAAGGAAGCGTTATGGACAATTCGGAAGTATCTGTTGAATTTAGATCATGTACTGCATCTAAAAGTTAAAGAGAGAAAAATGCAAACTGGGGTTTCATGGTCAAGGGAAGGAACCAGCTCTCCCACGTTGAGTTGCTGTAGGATTATCCCAGTAGAAGCATAGCTGAGAATCAAACACTCTAGATCAAATGGTTAAATGAGAGATTGACAATTAGCAAGATCTGGAGGTTGCTAGTCGGGAACGTCAGGAGCTTGGAAAGAGTTCGGGTTTTGAACATGAGTTTTTCAAATCATGTTTAGAGAGATGGGAGTGGGAAGAGCAACACCATAATGCAAATTTGGTCTGCTTGATAGGCCCCAAAGAGCTGGATGCCTAGAATACTGGAAACACTTCTTCCTGTACACACCCATTCCCATCTTTAGGCCTCTTCAATATTGTTTGCCCCTGAAGGGATTCTGATATTGAATCATCAGAATTAAATAAGTAGGCACTGACTTTCTCTTTTTTTATTCTATGTATTAAAAGAAAAATAAAACCAGAATTGTGACTCTATGTTAAATTAAAAGGGAGTGAAAGAAACACCTTTATTCCTTTTCTGTCTGCCCAAACGTGTGCTGGTCATATTAATTCAGATTGCTATTTCACTAAAACTGTATCATCTTTATCTTTGTTTTGGTCTTTGTGTTGGATTGAATGATAACCACCCAAAAGATACATCCAATTGCAATGTATGAGGGTGAGCATATTTGGAAAAAGAGTCTTTGCAGATAAAATGAAATTAAAAATCTTGATATGAAATTCCTCTTTGTTAGAATGAATCCTGATTTTATCCTTTATAGAGAAAACAAATTTTTCCTGAAATATAAGCAAGATCATGTTTCAGTTTTCCATGAAATTTTTGCACCTAGAATATAATCCAGACTCCTACAACGGTTTGCAGTATCTGGCCTCTTGCCTGCTTGTTTCATACTACTCTCTTTGCTTACCTGTTCAGCCCCCCTGTTTTCTATTTGGTTCCTTGAATAGATACACATTGCTTTCTCTGCCTGTCAGTTTTCATTCTTCTTTCCTTTAAGTAAGTCCCTCTTGGTATTTCCTATGACAGAAATACACTATTGCATCTATTACGGATTGACAATACACACACACACACACACACACACACACACACACACACACCCCTTACACAGGCACTTGAAAAAGTTTGTGGAAAATACAATTTAAAAATGTTTAGGTGTTGAATGTGTGATCGGGTGGTTAACATGTCTGTATCACATGCTATATTGGAGTACCTTAGTGTGAGTTTTGTCTCTGGTTCCCAGTCCCAGCTTCCTGGTAATGTAGACTCTGGGAAGTAGCAGGCAGTGGCTCAAATAGTAGAATCCCTGCCATGCATGTAGGAGACCTGGGTTGATTTCTTGGCTCCTGGCTTTGGTTCTGTCTACACTCAGCTGTTGCAAGCAATTGGAAAATGAACCAGCAAATGCCTCTCTGCCTCTCAAATAAACAAAAAACAGTTAAAATGGAATATTTATTTTTGGTGAAAAACATTTGAAATATATGCATTTGTGTGTGTGTGTGTAGAGAATACCGGAGAGAGATACAGAAAAAGAGAGACAGGCACATGATGTTGTATGACAACACCTGAAACCAGGTTAAGTGCAAATACGAAGCTGCTCCTTTAAGATGACATCCTCAAGGATGTTGTAGTTTACATAACATAAGTACTCTGATGTTCACACAATAACAAAAATCACATGATGACACATTTCTCAAAACATCTGCCCCATTGTATTTATTTATTTGGTACTTGCTTCCCAAGTAAACAATTTTCCTACTTGGTAGTTTCTCCTAAATTCAAAAATTTGAATTACCATGGAGCCTAGTGGCAGAGCTGTGTACCTAGAACCCAGCTAAGAACTTGTCAGCTAGAAAATATAGACAGATATTTAGTTGAATAAAAAATGTGCTTGTGATTGAGTTGCGAAAAGAAGACTCATAAATTGAGCCATTTCAAATCAAGAGATGCCTAAATTATTCCTACATTAAATTGTATTGTTTTGTAAGTTTGTTTTTCTGCAGTCCTTTTGTGCCTTCAGTTGTCAAGCTACCAAGTAGAAAAATTGTTTACTTGGGAACATTTGCTGCTTACAGAAATACTTTTATGTTCTGTCATAGTATGGTTAACAAAATAGAAGAGAGTCAGCTGATAAACAGGACTGGTAGACAACAAAAATCCCCAATAAGCTAGAGATGCCAAGATTGGTCCTCAACACATTGTAATGACCAATGACCCTACACTCTAAAGATTGCAACCCCCATCTTTAATGTCTTATTTTTCTTCTTAATATGGAAACTCTGATTGCTCTTGTTGGTATTGCTTGAGGGAGGAGATGACCCTAAAGTTAATTCCTGTCTCTTTGGAAAGTCAAAATTAGAAGTCATCGTTACTTGTTATTCATTATGTGCCAGTGCTGGAGGTTCAGAAATGGCTGGCTAAGTTCCTGTCTTCCAGAAGCAGCCTAGAGTCTGGGGACTTGGAGTTACAGCTCTATCACCATGTAGTTCCAGCTCCACTATACATTAAGCAGCACTTTGTGGGCTCATCTAGAAGCCTAATAGTCCCAAATGACATTATTTTAAAGGAAAATGCAACCAGAGTGCCAGATGATAAGCTGTTAAGGAAAATTTCAAAATTTAATTCACCCTCCAAACAAGACTGAGCTACATTTTTGTAGTCTCTGGAGAGAATAAGAAAACATGTTTTTGGGAATGACTGGGCCAATTGTCTGATACTTAGCCAAAATCACTTGATTTTAAGACTTTATAAATTTTCTATAGTGAATGTACACTTTTAATTTAAAGCTATTTTTGGAAGAAAGGAATGACATTACAGGGGACATAATGGTAAAAGTGTAATAAAAAATACAAAGACCTAGCCTAACGGAGACCAAAGCAGGGGAAATGTACACCCTGGTGGGAAGCCCCATCTGCCATGCTAGCAGTCACTGATGGCACTCTCAGCCTGGAAGGGAATGGACCCAAATGACCACATTGGCAGCACTTGGTGATCCCTCAAAGACTCTGTGTTGCTTTTTCCCCCATTGGACAATACAGAACGCTGATCAGTGTCTGCAGTAGCCAGTTTTGGAATCTTGAGTTTGTCAAGTAAAAAAATCAATCTGGATTTGCTTTCTCTGTTCATTTCTATTTTGTCATTGAGACTAAATAGATAGCTCCATTTTATAACTTGCTTCTTCTCTTCCCATCATCTATTCTAGACATTCAGAGAACTAAAAGCAAGTCACATAAAATCTTGGGATCCTGCTGATTCATAAGCTAAAAAGGTAAAAATATCATTAATAGTTCACATTTCTGTGGCACTTAATAATCTACCAGATATTTTCATTTCTCTGTTTTTGTGTGACAAAACTGAAACTTAATTACTATTAAACAGTAATCTACCAAGTGTTTCCTAGTCTCCTACACGGGTGTAGGATCCCAAGAATTTGGACCATCCTCAACTGCCTTCCCAGGCCATAAGTAGAGACCTGGAATGGAAGTGGAGCATCCGGGACACAAATTGGTGCCCATATGGGATCCTGGTGCTTGCAGGAGTGAAGCTCTAGTCAGTGAGCCATCGCAGGGGGCGCATCATTTTTTTAGTTTCATGTACTCTTTTCCAAAGCCTTCAAAATGGAAGGGGAGATATCAGTAGCCCATTGGAGTACAGTATTAGTGGGGCAGGTTCAGACCCTTATCATGAAATTATAGTGTTTAACAATAGAACTTACCTGTCTGGGTTGTTGTGACAATTGCATGAGATGATTCATAACATGTTGAGAATGTGATTATAATCACTCCCATTTTTCAGATAAGAAAAATAAGACTTAACAGACTTTGAACAATGTGCCAGAACTTTCAGAATAAATGGCAAATAGGAACCTGAACTGTGGTTGATTTTATTGTCTTTCTGTTATATTAGCCAAGCATTAATCAACTCAGACAGCATGGGTGATAATCCAACTTAAACCCATTTTATCTTCTGATTTTAGAGTCAAGACGTTGCAAAGTTTCTTATCAGCCCGATATCTCACTGGAGGTGCTGACAGCATTGACCTCAAGGCATGTTGTAACCAAGAGAACATGAGCTGGGGAAAGGGAAATGAAAGAAAAGGAGTGAAAGGCAAGTAGAAATGAGATAAATTTGACCTTGCTGCAAGCTAGCATTTGGGATTTTCCTTCAGGGGAAGTGGCCCAGGAAATAGTTTTAAAATGTAGAATACAATGAGTAAAGGAAACAAAGAAGTGTTGTGCTAGGAAATCAAGTGAGAATGGAACAGGAGTCAGGCCCAAGGCACAGGCTTGCAGGAATGTGTGTGTGTGTGTGAATGTGTGTATGTATGTGCATGCCTAATCAGTTACATGAGATGTAAGGCAGAATTCCTCACTCTCCTGTCCCACTTATTGTACTGTGTCTTGGGAATGTAGCCCAAACACAGGACCCTCTCCTGCCTGAGCAGAGGTTGGGTAGAAGGAGATAGAATGGCAATAGATGCACCTTACGATTTTTAGTGAGGTGGAACCAGAGGGTAATTTATGGTAGTCTTTGAAATGACTGAGTCTTTGGATCTGACCCACAGAGGTCTATCATTTACTGATTTCACAATTTATAGATTTGAGTATCTTGCTCAGGGATTCTAGGATGCATGCTGCGTGCTCCCTTCAGAGCTGGAAAGGGCTAGTGGAGGATGAGAGATGATACATAAAAAACGTGGCAGTTTCATGTCTGTGTCCACTGCATACTTCTAGCTCTTGTCCTAATTTTATTCTCCCAGAGACCATCTTTTTCAACTATTTCTTTTTTGTACAACCAACCCCCCTGTACACCACTACAGGCACATTCTTCTTTTATATGTATATATATTTAACATTTATTTATTTTTATTGGAAAGGCAGACTTACAGACAGGAGGAGAGACAGAGAGGAAGATCTCCTATCCACTGGTTCACTCCCCAACTGGCTTCAATGGCTAGAGCTGAGCCAATCCAAAACCAGCAGCCAGGAGCTTTTTCCAGAGCTGAGCCAATCCAAAACCATGGAAGCATGTGGTTGCAGGGTCTCAAGGCTTTGGGCCATCCTCCACTGCTTTCCCAGGACATAAGCAGGGAGCTGGATGGGAAGTGGAGCTGCCAGGTCATGAACTGGTGCCCATATGGGATCCCAGTGTGTGCAAGGCAAGGACTTTAGTTGCTAGGCTACCATGCCAGGCCCCACAGACGATTTTTTTTGCATCCACATGTGGTCAAGAGTTTCATGCAAATAAAACAAGCAAACAGAAGCAGCAAGATATCTCCTATCCTTGTGTTCTCATCTCCCCTGGTTTACTGTTGTTAATTCTTGTATTCAGTCATGATCCCACTTCTTGAAAGAGTGGTCTCCATTTTCCAGTTAAGCTTCACTACCTCTCAGAGTCACCTCAATTCATTGTGACCCTGCTTTCCAACTCCATCTGCATGGACACTGCCATTGCAAAAACCACAAAGTTCTCCACAGTCACCGGTAGCATACATGTGGCATGTGGTCAGTGCTCTGTAAATATTTCTTGAATTAAATTGCCCTCTTTGTGGTACATGCCTCTTTACCACTGAGGTGGCTCAGTCCGTGACATCCTCACAAATGCCACTTTGGCTCAGAGATCATTCTGAACTGAAGAAGTTTATCAATAATTGGCTTTCCAGAGCTTCCCTTATCTGGTAGAATTTCTGGGCCATGAGCACAGCTATAATCCCCTCTCCTGTGAAAAATTATGCCTCCTCCCACCCCCTCCAAAAAGGGAAAATTAGCACTAGGAAGAACGTAAACAAATGCAACTTGCTGTATATATCCCTTATTTTCTCTATTTCCCTTACTTATTTACTTCTCTAGAAGCATAAAATACCTTCTCTAGAAACATAAAACCTTTTTCCTTTGTTTTTACTCACACCTTCATAATTTATCATTTTATTTTAGTTTTTTAAAATGGTGTATCAACTCTCAGGCTTATTATGTCTTGCTTGTTTCCTTCTTTCTATGAAAACCCCTATGTCCCATTAAAAAAACCACACATCAAGTAAGATGTGTATGATTTTTCTTCTGTTAGTCTGTGCTTTGTCAGTTTAGTTTGTATAGCCTAGGCACTGAACTTAAGAAGGTAGAAACGTTTTTTTCTTTCCCTTATAGCATTCTCAACTTTCTGTTCTTTCGAAACTGCTTTTTTTTTTTTTTGAGAAAGAGAGAAAGAGAGAGAGAGAGAGAGAGAGAGAGAGAGAGAGAGAGAGAGAGAGAGAGAGAGAGAAAGAAACACAGTTCCATTTGCTTGTTTATTTTCTAAGTGCCTTCAATGGCCAGGCTGAACTGGCGGGCCAGACACTTGGTCTGTGTGGAGATGCCTCCAAGGGTCCATCCTGGAAGAAAGCTAAACTTAGGAACTGGAAGCAGGTTTTAGACCCAAGCACTGTGTTACAGGTTGTGGGTGCTCTAACTGCCAGCCAAATCTCTACCAATACTTTCTTCTTGATCTCCATCTTTAGCTTGTTCCCTAAAAGTCAGTAGGTCTCAAGGGATTGTCCTAGGGCCCCTGCTTTTCCTACTTGATGGACTTTTTTAGGGTGATCAATCTAAACTTTGGTTGTAATTATCTGCTATGTGATGATGACCCCAAATCTTTGTCTGCAACTTTGACATTTTGTCCTACTGCATACTAGAGAACTCCAATGCCTGCTGGTTATTTTAAATGCAACCTACTCAGAGCAAACTCACTATGCCCCCTCAGCCTGTTCCTGCTGCTATAGCTCAGGAAATGACATCCCACCCTCCATGACCCAGTCATCTAAACCAGAAACCTGTGTGTGTGTGTGCTTACTTCTTTCTTCTTTCTTTCTCATCATATCCCATCAAATCAGGTAATCCCATCAGTTCTGCCCTCAGCAGAATTCTGAGACTCATCTCTTTTTCCCCTAACTCCACTGCCATCATCCATGTCTGTCTCACATGTCTCCCTCCATCATTGTAATGGTCTCCTTACTGTTCTCTTTAGCCTTGGTCTTTGGCTCCTGTCTATCGTACTAGGCAAGGGTAACTCACAACCATCCCTCAGGCTTCACTCTTTGTCTTTGCCCTTGAAAATATTCCAGGGTCATGTGAGATGCCTCGGTGGCTAAATCCTCACCTTGCAAACACTGGGTTCCCATATGGGCACTGATTCATGTCCCGTCCCATCTGCTCCATGTCCCATCCAGCTCCCTGCTTGTGGCTTGGGAAGCAGTGGAGGATGGCCCAAAGCCTTGGGACCCTGCAACCATCTGGGAGACCTGGAAGAAGCTCCTTGGCTCCTGGTTTTGGATTGGCTCAGCTCTGGCCATTGCAGCTACCTGGGGAGTGAACCAGCAGATGAAACATCTTTCTCTTTGTCTCTCCTCTTTATAAATCTGATATGCCTTTCCAATAAAAATAAATAAATCTTTAAAAAAAGAAAACATTCCAAACTAGGCCTAAACATGCATGGCTTCAGGACACATTAAACACTTCTGCTGTTTTCCTAGCACTTATAATCTTAGTGCAATTGCTTGTTTAATTGCTTAATTGCTATTCTAGCCCATTGGATTATAAATGCTGTGTTTTGCACTCCACCTATTCTGGCTGGGCGAGACTGAAGAAGCCAGTAGTCAGAAACTGGATCCTAGTTTCCCACTGGGATTCAACTTTCTCATCCCAGGCCCCCAGGGTGTACAATAGCTGGGAGCTGGGATCTAAAACAGAGTGAGGTCTACAACTCAGGTACTTGGATGTGGATGCAGGTATCCCAAATAGCATCTTAACTGCACCAAATACTGACCTGTACCCATTTCCAATTCCTAGCCCAGAGCTTAGAATAGCACACAGTAGATATTCAAAATTATTTGTTGAATCAACCAGTGAAAAAAATTCTCTAAGCTGAAGAACCACCATTTTATAGTTTATCTAAAAATAAACAAGATCAGTGGCTCAGCAAATAAATCTGTGGTGTGTATAAACCTCCCACTCAGTTCATGCGGTTGGTGAACCTCAACTATGTAAGTGAAACCTTATTTTTCCAAATATGCAGAGTCAATGGCAGTGTCATAACTTTTGGTGCTCATGGCAACAAGCAGCTGCAACAAACAAACTTCACAAAGAAACAAAGGTAACAAAATTCACAAAGAAACAAAGGTAACAAAACCCCGTTTGTCCATCCAGATAATTTCTGTTTAACTCTGAAGGCTTAACAGTTCAATAATTCAGCTGCAAATTTGTTAAGATTCATTGCTTTCCAAGTCCATCACATGCTCAGGCTTATTTGCTTGTCTCTTTCTGCTGGGAAGCTATTTGTCTGTGGAGTGGCCCAGAAAACAACTTTTTTTCCATGTTAATTACTCAAAGATTAAGAAAGGTAAAAAGAGGGTTATGTAACAGAGTGTTTGTTTTGTTCCTAGGAAAGCTGGGTAGTGAAGATGCATACTTATCCATGGGAAGGCTCAAAGTGATGTTATTTTACGAATGATATGTTTCCTTCTTCTATCCCTATGAATAATGTACTATTTACAATCTTTCTATCCTCATCAACTAAAAGGGCTTGAATCTTCCTAAGCCTGTAAGGACGTATTCTCTTGGCGAGAAAGGGACATTAACCCTCATGAAATATATAGGTGAGGGTATGAGAAGTAATTGTAACCACGATTTGGTAGGCCAGATGTCTTTTCTACTAATAATCAGCTGGTGTTTTTGGATGTAATGGAATTGCTTAGACTGAACTTGAACATGAATACCTGAGCCAAAAGAGTGAGGTTTTATCAACTGAAAAGTAGGGGCAGTTGCTTTCTTCTAGACTTGCAGTCCCCAGAATTATAGTTTATTTATTTTTAAAAGTATATGGCATTTACATAAATCTATGAGTACTTCTAAGGAATAAGTTTATTCCTCCTCCTATTATTTTCTTTTATAAAAGGTGAGTATTTGCTTTTTAGAATTCAAGTTAATGTGCTCATGGTTTATTCATTCAAATAATTCTAAGAGGCTTATTGCAAAGAACAGTAGTCTCTTTTCGTTGTGCTTGCCTTTCTCAGGCAATCATTTTCAAAATCTTGAGCTGTTTTACTCAACATATTAGTATTCAAAATATTATACATGCAGTGCTATTGCTTCGGTCATCATTTTGAAACATGGTTGATTTTAACATTCTGATAACACCTTTCTCCCATTCCTTCCAAAATCTCTATGATGAAAATTGTGAAACACTAAAGAAAAAAGACACCAAAATATGGAAAAGCTTCCATATTTGTAAGTTGATAGGATTTGTATAATCAAATGTCCATATTACCGAGAACAATTTACAGATTCAGTGTCCCAACCGAAATATGATATTCTTCTCTGATCTATGAAAAATGATGCTAAATTTTGTGTGAAAATACAAGAAACCCCCAATAGCGAGTGCAGCATTAAACAACAAAAACATCTGGAAGTATTACATTATTTAACTTCAAGATACACAGGGTAGTCATAATCAAATCTTCCTGATACTGGCACACAGACGTGAAGATCAGTGGAACAGAATGGAAATCCTAGAAATGAACCCACACTTCTATAGCTAGCGAGTTTTCAACAAGTGAATCGAAATCAAGCCAGGGGGCCCGGAGCGATAGCGTAGTGGTTAATGTCCTCACCTTGCACGCGCCGAGATCCCATATGGTCCCCGGTTCTAATCTCAGCAGCCCTGCTTCCCATCCAGCTCCCTGCTTGTGGTCTGGGAAAGCAGTCGAGGACGGCCCAAGGCCTTGAGACCCTGAACCCGCGTGGGAGACCTGGAAGAGCTCCTGGTTCCTGGTTTTGGATTGGCTCAGCTCCAGCCATTGTGGTCACTTTGGGAATGAACCATCAGATAGAAGATCTTCCTCTCTGTCTCTCCTCCTCTCTGTATATCCGCCTTTTTAATAAAAATAAATAAAAATCTTTAAACAAACAACCAAAAAAACAAAAAAACGAAATCAATCCAGGAAAAAAAGGGGAATTCAACAATTGATGCAGGGGAAACTGAATGTATGTGTCTAAAAGCATGAGACAAGACCCTTACGTTACACCTTTTATAGCAATCAACTCTAGATGGATCAAGGATCTAGATATGACCTGATACCATCAATATATTAGAGAAAAATATCAGTGAAACTCAGCAAGACAAGGCATGGGTAAACTTCCTGGAAAAGGCCTCAGAAGCACGGCAATAAAAAAAATAAACAAACAGGATTACATCAAGATAAGAAGCTTTTACACTGCAAAGGAAACTGGCAACAAAGTGAGGAGGCAGCAAACATAATGGGAAAAATACTTGAAAACCATACAACGGATAGAGAATTAATATCCAGGATCTATGAAGAGCTCAAGAAATTCAACAAGAGCAAAACAAATAGTCCAGTTTAAGAAATGGGCAAAGGACAGGAGCAGGTATTTTTCAAAGGATGATATTCAAGTGGACAGAAGACATATGGGGAAAAATGCTCAGAATCACTAGCAATATGGAAAATGCCAAACAAAAACAAAAACAAAAAACACACATGAGGTTTCACCCCAGCCTAGTTGGAATGGCTATCACCTGAAAATTAAAAAGAATAAGTGCTGGTGAGGATGTTAGGAAAAGGTATTCTAACACACTCTTGTTGGGAATGTAAGCTAACACAACCACTGCTGAAATCAGTATGGAGATTTTCAGATATTTGAAAAGATTTACCACATGAGTTGGCCATCCCATTTCTGGGAATTTATCCAAATGAAATACCCTCTTCCCTCCACCATGTTTGTAGTAGCTGAATACACAATATCTAAGATGTAGAATCAACCAGATGTCCAACAATGGATGACTAGATAAAAAAACACATGATATACATACATTACAGAATGCTGCTCAACTATAAAAAAGAGATCTTAACTGGAAACCATTGTACTTAGAATAATAAGCCAGTCTCCAAAAAGGCAAATATTGTATGTTTTCTCTAATCTATGATAATTAATACACAGAAAAAAAAACATAATTTATAGGTGCAAGAGTGACATTCTGGGATTTGATTCTTGGGGACAGCCTTTGTTTATGCTCCTGAGCAATAGTAGATTTTTTTTGTTTTGCTTTATTTTTTGTTTTGTTTTGACTTTTTTGTTCTTTGTTATTATTATTTCCTACATGTCAAGTGTTAAACCTGTGAATGCAAAGTGAAATGAAAGTATGCTCTTGTAAAAATTAGGGAAAGAAAGTGAGGAGGCGGGTGGGTGGGGAACATGGACAGAAAGGTGAGAGGGTGGGAGGTATCAGAAAGCTACTAAATGTGTGTTGTGCTGTATGTTAAATTTGTCCAGTTTGTATATTTATTTTTAAATTTGTCTAATTTACATAAGTAAATAAATTGAAAAACAAAATAAACAGACAAAGAAAGCTTTCTGGAACATCAGTTTGATTGAGGCAAGAGGCAGGGGGCTGTGCAGGTGCTGCAGGAAAGTCAAGAAAACCTCTTTTCCAACAGTCACCTTTGGTCTTGTTTCTTTTCCCATTCTGTTTGTGTTTCTCAGACTTGAATGTTTGACAATTTCTTTAAGCTTGCATTTTGTTTCTTTTCTAAATCTCTGGAAAAGAAAGCACATCAGCCTGGACTAGAGTTTCATTTTTGAACAACTGGCATTCCTTATGTTTGCTATTGTTGCTCTACCATTTATTCTTTAATTCCCCCCGCCCCCATTTTGTTTTATAAAAACAATCTGTTTGATTTCAGTCCGGTAGTTATAATGTTGATTAATTACATATGTTAGAAATCGCCCTTTTTTGTCCTAGCATGATGTCCTATGTGTCTGTGATAGTGATGCAGAGGATAGGCCTTTGACAATTCAGTAATTTTTGGTTGAAGGACTTTTAACCCATCCTATAAGAAATTGTTGTTAAAAACTTTTCTGTTTACGTCTGTATATATTTCCCCATGCTGACTCAAAGAGGCCCTTTCTAATCCCCAATTAAGTAAAAATCACTAATAATGCATTGTAGATGAGTTTCTTCTGCAGACAGCAATAGAAATGAAACAGCAACAATAAAAACAAAAATGAAATTTAATTTTTCACCTAGCCAGCCAACTTGAGTGTTCAGACTACTCCTCTTATTTCTTTTTATTTGCATGAATTCTGTGAACTGTCTTTCTTTTAAAATGTATCTATTTGTTATTTTGATCACTAAATTTGTTATAAAAAACAAACGAGTTTGAAGGAGAGGAAAATATTTGGGCAAAACAAATGTATAGTTTCATTTTTTGGAAAATTTTGAACAGCTTGATATATACATATATTTGTTTATGGACATGAATATCTGTGCACATATGTTTATATGTACACAGATACGTATACACAAATATTAACACAAATGTATTTACATACAAATATATGTACATCATATATGTGTATAAAACATGCATATTTTTCTTATGGAGTGAGATTCAAGATCTTAAATTAATAAATAATGAATTTTGACAAATTTATGAAAATACATAACCAACATGTTAATTAGGAACTAAAGTGTTTACATGATCCTTAAATGTAGCCTTCTATTTGAATGCTTTTATAAACAAAATTAGAAGACAATTTTAATCAAATGTAATTCAGTTGAGTCAATATTTTTTTAAATAAGTACAGTAATACAGACATTTTAAAAATTATTAAAAATATTATAATTCAGTAAACTTTCAAACACTTTGTAGAAGAGATACATTATTCTTTGTGTAGCTATAATTTTTTTATAACTTAAAATTTCCATTGAAGACAACCATGTCTACTAATGACTTTTCTATTATTACTGTCTACTTATTCTCAAGTGTCTGACATCTCTTTTATACTCTTTGATATTTTTCATCTGCTAGTGTTGTTGGTGTGGGACTTTGCTGATACTTTGTTTTGGGTCTGCAATGATTTAAGAATTCTCTCTGACTTCAAAGAGAACAGTTATTGGATGCGTACAACACCTGGGATTAGAACCCCATTTCCTTAGGGAGCAGGTATTAAAGAGAACATTTTGGGAGAGGGGCAGTTATTGTGGTACTTTATTTATAATTGTCTCAAGTGTTATTATCACAGCTAAGATTATCGTACCTCATGCTGTGGAGGAGTTAGCAGAACCACACACATAGATTTAGGACTAAGGAAGCTGGTTACTCAGGTTATATTTTAGTTACCTTTGCTTTCCCTGCTCCAATATTTTTGCTGAGCTTCCTCTTGGGTTTTCTGGATAGCTTTTATTTCTGGGTGAGATATTCAAACTCATTTATACAAATACACTTTCAAATGTGTTCTTTCAAATATCTTAGGACATGAGGGTACATTTTATTATCATTTAAATTAAACATATTCAGTAACCCAAGTGCTGGGTCTGAGGTTACTGAGAGTTCTAAGCTGGTATTCACATCAAGGTGCATGCATAAAAGTATCAGTGACTTTCGAAATTAGCTGGAACTCACTGGAAATTTTACAATCTAATGACAAACCCCTGAATAGTACGATTTGGGGTGGAGGTGACAGGTTATTATGTTTTACAAAATGTTTCTGACTAAAATTAATTTGTTTTTTTCATCCAGTCTGATGTAATTTTTTGCATATGTTTATTGTGTATTGTTCCTGTTGTTTTTCTCAGTGCTGTTTTTTGACAATGCACCTCATTAGTGGCATCCCTGATTTCTTTGCTTTGCCTTTCTAAATATGATGTTTTGAGATAATTCACATTTTAAGAAAAGTTCTTCTCTCTCTCTGCATTTCTTCTCTGTAAAGCCGCCTTTCAAATAAAAATTGACAGTCTCTGATTCTTGTTTTTCTTTTTCCAAAAAATTTCCATTTGTTTTATTTACTTAATTTACTTGATCGGCAGAGAGATGGAGAGAGGCTAGCTCCTACAGACAGAGAAAGAAAGAGATCTCTCATCCACTAGTTTAATGTCTAAATGCCCACAACCGCTAAGGCTGGACCAGCCGAAACTGGGAGCCATGATCTCAACCTAGGTCTACCAAGTGAGTGGTAAGGTCCCAAGGACCTCCCAGGGTCTGCATTAGCAGGAATCTGGAATGGAGAGCAGAACTGGACCTGGAGCATCCCATTCAGCATCTGAACCACTATACCAAATGCCTGATTTGTCTTTTAAAATATTTATTTGAAAGAGAAAGAGAGAGAGATCTCTTACCTGCTGGTTCACTGCCCAAATGCTTGTAATGGCTGGAGTTGGGTGAGGCCAGAGCCAGGGCCCAGGATCTCAATCTAGGATTACCATTTGAGTGGCATAAACCCAGTTACTTGAGCAATCACCACAGTCTCCTAGGGTTGGCCTTAGTGGGAAGCTGGAGGTAGGAGCTGAGACTGGGTATTGAACCCAGGCACTTTGATAGGAAAAGTGGCATTTTTCTTTTAAAGATTTATTTTTTAAACTGGAAAGTCAGATTTACAGAGAGGAAAGATCTTTTGTCTACTGGTTCACTCTCCAAGTGGCTGCAGTGGCTGGAGCTGAGCCAATCCAAAACCAGGAGCCAGGAGCTTTTTCCAGGTCTCCCATGTGGTTGCAGGGTCTCAAGGCTTTGGGCCATCCTCCACTGCTTTCCCAGGGCACAAGCAGGGAGCTGGATGGGACATGGAGCTGCTGGGATTAGAACCAGCACCCACATGGGTTCCTGGCAGATGCAAGGTGATGGCTTCAGTCACTAGGGCTATCACAATTGCCTGAACAGTGGCATCTTAACTATTAGACCAAATTGCCTGTTCCAAGGCATTTTTAATGGTCACACTTGTGTTGGAAGTGGAGGTGCTGCTACTGGCTTCTAATGGATAAAAACTAGGGAAACTGCTGTGTCTCACAGTGTCCAGGATAGCCCATGGTCAATTTTCTAGTCATGACAATTTTCTGGTCCCAAATGCCAATTGTATGCTTAAAAATTAGAGTTTAGATATTTTACAAAGCTTAGAGTCATCTCCTTCTTCAGGTAAGTAGCATTTCCAGCAGATTCATATTGAGATTTATTTTGGGGTTTACCTTTTTGCTTTCTCCAGAGACTCTAAAATTATATCTGATACTTTTTCTTTGGCTAGGAAACAAAATACAGTAGCCCCCGTTTATAGTTGCAGGTGTTTGTTTTGGCACTGAAAACAAGGCCCTCACTTGAAGCATTTCCAAGGGTGCATGATTTGTAAATGTTAACTATCACTTTTCCTCCAGTTTTCACAAGGGACTTTATAAATCACTCAATAAAGAAAGGTGATTGTATTAATAAAGCTAGCATAATAGGCCTTTATTTTAACTTGAATCTTTAAAAAAATTATTGAGTGTAAAATATATTCTTAGAAAAGTCTTTCAGAGGCTGGGCCTGTTTAAAGGGATTCTCAGCATGAATACTGCACAACACATGCTCAAGAAATGATTGAACATGTGTGCTGGAAACTCTTGAGAAACTGAACAATCAGATCAATTTTTCGCTCTCCCTTGTTGAACTTTAAGTACTAATAAGGCTATAGCATGAAGATATAAAGATGTTTTGCAGCTAGGGCTTCATCTGCAGGCTTGGGGGAAGGTAAATTTTAATTATATTCTTGTGTTTAGGGTTAGGATCCAAGGTACAGGAGGAAGTAGGAGCACCGATGTTTGCTCAAAAGTTTTAAAAAAAGAAAAGGGAGGATTTGTGTTCACTGTGTGCTTGCTGATTAGTTTATCTTAAACTCCAACCAGGCAGATGACTTCCAGACTTCCTGAAAAGAAGTAGAGTTGCCATAACATCATGATTTCCTATGCACATGGTCTTTAGAACATGGGAGCACACTTTATTGTCATTTAAATCAAATATTTATTGACTGCATATTGTGCTAAGTGTGGGGAACACAGAGCATGATAGGATGTAATGTTTGCATTTCAGGGATTCACACATTGAAACACAGTTTTTGAAATGAGTGTCGGCTAACTGGAGAGGGTGGTTCAGGCATTGCTGCTACTGTAATTCACTTTCCCTCTTCATGCAGCTGGCCCTGCCTGGAACCAGCTGTGGGGCAGTGTGCTCTCTGAGGGATTTGTTCCGCATGGCTCTTGCTTTTTGTGTATAGAACCCAGTGCACCGTGACTCCTGAAAAGCCACATTGCACTGGGGTTTTGTGTCTGTGGTCAGACTTCTGTGGCTTGGTAACAGACTCAAATCCTTTTTCTGGAATATTGACCTGAATGCGCTGCCTGTTTGATTATGCGCTGCCTGATTGATTATGCCCTTTGGCAGCTTCTGGGAGGTGATAGTCCTTCCACCAGTTTTAGTGTGCTTACCAGTGCTATGCAACAAACCCTTCCTGCCATTCCTGTCTTCCTCTTTGTTTACTTTTCCTCTCTTACCTACGGAGATGCCAGACTTCATAGAGGAACTGAGGCCTCAATAGAATCTTATAAATAATAAAAAAAATAATCTTGGAGGAGCAATACAGTCGAGTGGAGACAGACTTCATGCGAGTTTTAGAATAGCTCAGGATGAGGAGAGCAAGATCTGATTTGGTGGTAATAATAAAAAAGATATTAAATGTTGGAAATGTTAGTAAGAATTAGCCATACGGAAAGGATAGAAAAAGAAGACTTCTTTGACTATTTAAAAATGTTTTGAAGATAAAATTTCCACCTGGGGTGGAGGATAAGATGTTGCTTGGGGTACCTGTATTGGGTTTGAACCTTAGCTTTGTTCTAGTTTCAGCTTCCTGTTAATGTCCAGTAATGGCTCAATCATTTGGGTGCCTCCCAGCCACCCAGGAGACCTGAATTGCGTTCTTGGCTCCTGATGTCAGCATGGCTCAGCCCTGGCTGATGTGGGCATTTGGGGAATGAGACAGGAAATGAGAATGCTCTGCTTGATTCTCTGCATTTTTTCTTCACTTTTTTTAAAAATTATTTTATTTTTATTGGAAAGTCGTATTTACAGAGAAAAGGAGAGACAAAGATCTTCCATCTTCTGGTTCACTCCCCTAGTGACTACAACAGCCAGAGCTGAGCTAATTCAAAGCCAGGAGCCAGGAGCTTCTTCCGGGTCACAAGGCCTTGGGCCAACCTCTACTGATTTCCCAGGCCACAAGCAGGGTGCTGGATGGGAAGTGGAGCAACTGGGCTACGAACCGTTGCCCATATGGGATCCTGGTGCTTGCAACGCAAGGTCTTTAGCAACTAGGCTACCATGCTAGGTCCTTGTTTCTCTGTCTTTAAAAAAAATTCTCAGCAATTCATAACTGGTGAACCATCAAAACCACTTGAGCAAGAACCTCATAGCATGCCCTACATCCGGGACCTGAGGTGGGTGGGAAACTGGGTGGGCCCTCTCCCTTAATATCCCCCTTTAACCATGAAGAAAACAGTATGGAAATAATAGTCTTACCCACTTCCCTATAGCCCTTGAACCTTTTTATCCTAATTAACTATGTAAAGATTGTCAAAAATATAATTTAAAAAAATGTGTTAGAAAAAAGAATTCTATCTTGTGGGAACCATGAGAGATCTTTGAGGGACTGGACTTCCTTTCTGCTTCAGATTGGATGGTAATGGACAAATGAAGATGAAGCTGTCTCTCTACCCCAAATGAGTGTTAATATCACATAGTATGTTTTTGAGTACCAGTTTCTTTCTTTAAAGCTCTGAGTCAACTTGACCAGAATCTTCTTGGACAAGTATTTCAAACAGCTGTCATGATCTTAATTAAAGAGATTGAGCTTTTTATAATAGCATGATATGGAAGAAGGTACTACCATGTATGTGTGGCAGGTGTGTGAGTATGGCCAAACTTCCTGTTTTCATCTTGATGAGAGGTAAATTTAAGAATTAGGAGGTTCCATAACCTCAAAATTTCAGTATATTTCCCCCTTCCCCTAAAAAAAGTTCAGTTTGTTTTTGTTGTTTTCTAAATAATTCTTTTCCTTTGGTGGCTGATTTGATAACAACTGAGATGATTCCAAGTAGGAATCAGGGAGACAGAGGTAGAAAAATAAGAAGGAAAAGAGAAAAATCTGACTGTGGACAATTCATTGCTGGCCACTGAACTTGACTACATAATGCTAGAAGATAAGTAGCTGTCATCTTTCTTCTGTGGGATATACAGAGCTGGAATTAAGTCCTAAAGTTCTAAACCTGATCCAAACAGATGCTACACGTTTTTCACTGATACATACACCCGAAGGCAAGGGTCTCTATCCAGAATGGATTTTTTTTAATGTGAATTCAACATATTTGTTTATTTGAGTTCCTGGCAATCTGCAAACTGGAGGTAATAAACTCAAAGCTTGCTTCTAGAGACTCACTTATAAACATCAATGCAAAGTGACCACTGATGGTTTGATAGTGCACAAGAAAAGGAAAATAATAAATAAATATGCACACACATATATGTATAAGTTTATATATATATATATATATGTTCATCAAAGTAACAAAACCTTCTAGACTGGGGCAATTTAATGTAAGACAAATCATTCTATGGATTTGTTAATGTTTTACACTCCTATTTAAAGATAGATAGTTTGAATGCAACCGTGCTTGAAATCCAAGGGAACTATTTAACATTTTAGAAAGAATTTCTGTCAACCTTGGACATTATTAGAAATACTGACTTCTGAGGAGTGCTTGATTTAGATTTCTTTTATTTAAAGGGAATAGTGCATGCTTAAGACTTGATAAAATGTAGGAAGCTAAGTGGAATCCTGGACTCTGTTAGAGCACCAGGGACTCTGCATTTTTGAGAAACTTGACTTTTATTCCTGCCCCCAGCCTAAATTCATCTGGAACTGCACAGTGGATGTCAACTGCAGGACAAAGCCACATCTTGCAGACATGTTGTTGCCCTGACTGCGGGCTCAGAGCCATTGCAAGCTTCAGCATGGCCCCAAGGGGTGCATATATTAAAGAAAAAACAAGAGCCATGCTCCAAAATGGCTTATTTAAAATGCAAAGGGTAACAAGAGAGCTACATTTGGGGAAAGCCCAGCTCTCAGCAACAGGAAAGTAATACCAAATCTTGGTTCAAGTTGCTTGCTCTTGAACTCATTAGCTGGGGATTGAATTCAGCATGAGAAGTCAGAAAGTGGGTTAAGAGTGAAGAAAAATGTTATTTTTCCTCTTAGGTACCAGCCTGGCACTTCAGAATGAAGTAGCAGGCATAATAGGAGACTTAGCCAATTGAATGTAATTGTGAAACTGTGAGGAAAAAAAACACAGCTGAGAAAAAAGGGGTTGTAAAGAAATAATTTGGGCCATAGATGTGATAAAAGGCAGTGTATCTGCTTCAGTAGTGGCCTCTTTGTAATAAGGTATTGGTACATTTGTCATTAAGAAAAAATAAAGAGGAACGAATAATAGAGAACCCTGTGGAACAGTAAATAATATGTTCTTAACACTTTTGAAATACTATTCCTACCTAGCATAGAACTGCTATATTTTTTTAAAATCTCTTTTTTTGTTTTTCTAAGATGAGAGGCTTGTGGGAAAATTTGACATGAAAGAAGGAAGCCAAAATATTTTTCTTTTGTTTTGCTTGTGAACCTTCATGAAAAGAATTTATAGTAAAGTCATATTTGCCATTGAAGCCATCTCTCACAGGAGGTTATGTCCTTGACAGACATGCCTACAAATAACAAAATCTTACTACTTAACAGGCCTGTGCTAGATTCAAAACTTTTCATGCCTACTTAGGTGTATAAACAAATTTGGAATTTAGGAAATTTTCTATGTCACAAGGTAGTAAAGGTTTATTTTCTCTAGTTTGTAGATGAGTTTTCCACAATTTATTAGACAGATTTCCCTCTCCCCCAATTCTGAAGTGCCTACACTATCTTGAAATTCATTGATGGTGTCCTTATTAGCTGAAATCCACTGCTATTTCCTGGAGTGTGACCTGTGGCTCTTGTGTTGTGCGTTCCGTGTTAATTCTGCTGATGCTTCTGGTCTGGAAGCAAGCATGGGCTGTCTCAGGGAGAGTGAGGCTGCCCACAGGCACAGGGCACTTTTCAGCCAAGGGCACCCAGCCTGTTTGATCCTGTCTTGCCAAAGCCCAAATGTTATGTAAGTTTCCTGTGCACAGATGACTAGTGCAGAATGAAAAGAGTGGCATGTGGGGAGTGTGCTGCTCTGTGTAGGCACCACTGTTAGAGTGCTCACCTCAGCACTGGTCAGGAATCCACAAAGACGCCAGCCAGGCACATTGCAGGTCACCCGTAGGTGGCTTCATCTTCCAGGACTGACACTTGAGTGGCAGAGCTCATTTGATGCCATTCCAGACTCACTGTTGGGTGTTTCCAATCGAGTGTTTTAATTAATGTTTTTATTGTACTCAAGCCCAGAGACTGTCTCAACAGACCAGCATATATTTAGAAGTCTCCAAATAAATAATTATAAAACAAAGGAAGATGAACTCTGCTGGAATTATGAGAATGATTGTTTCTAAAAGTCTTGGTTAAGGCTTCGACTTTACTGCTTGAATATACTTTCTTGGCAGTATCAGGGCCTGTCATCTAAACATACCCATTGGGTGCAGTAAGACATGGTCTTAGGATCATATCTCGGGGTTTGCTCTAGAAGTTGACACCTTGGATCTTGAGGCAATTGGGGACTAAAATTTAGTGTGTAGATGTTGTTTTTATTGAAGATCCAGGACTGGTAGCAATAACAAATTTCTGAGACAACATTTATTTGAAGTCATGCAGATCTCTTGCTGTATCAAGGAGGTGATTGCAATGGGATAATTTCTTTGTCCTCCCTCCCCCCTTCCTACCTAAAACATCGTTCTCCCCTGAGTTTTTGCCATTCCCTTTAAAAGAAACTTGTATCTCTTCTCCATACATTTCAAGGCAATACTACTTTTAGAGAGAGGATTTAATTCATTTGTTAAATGCCTACTAAATGCCTCTTCCTTCAAGGCAGAAACTAGACTAAACTTGACAGAGTTGGAGGAGGAGATGAGATGTTTGTAAATTATGGGAAAGGTATGTGTAAGAAACATCTTGCTGGGCCTGGCACAATAGCCTAGTGGTTAAAGCCGTCTCCTTGCACGCACCGGAATCCCATATGGACGCTGGTTCTAGTCCCGGTGGCCCCGCTTCCCATCCAGCTCTCTGTTTGTGCCCTGGGAAAACAGTCAAGGATGGCCCAAAGCCTTGGGACCCTGCACCTGTGTGGGAGACCCGGAAGAGCTCCTGGCTCCTGGCTTCGGATCGGCACAGCACCAGCCATTGCAGTCATTTGGGGTGTGAATCATTGGACGGAAGATCTTCCTCTCTGTCTCTCCTCCTCTCTGTATATCCGCCTTTCCAATAAAAAATAAATAAATCTTTAAAAAAGAAAAAGAGACATTTTGTTTCTGATTATGTGTGGTTTGGAGCAGATGAAAGCATATTTTGTTTCTTCTCTTCAGGATCCATTATTACTTAAGTTCTCCAGCTGGGATTTTCTGCGGGCCCTGGAGAGCCTGTGCAGGTTGCTCAAGAGCTGTCAGACTGCAGGGCTGGCAAGCTGCCTGAGCCTAGGCAGCAGAGTGATGTTTTCAAGTCTGCTTGGTTCTCTGCCATCACTTTATGTTTGGTGGCATCCCCCCTTCCCTTTTCTCCACCTCTTTCAAGGTGCCTTAAATTAGTGGTTTTGGATGTTAGCTTTATGACAAAAAGTCAGAAGAAACCCCAATGCCTCAATCTCAAACTGAAGCCCGACAAAAAATGCTGCCTGTAGTGACTCTGTTGTGCAGCCAGAGAGGAGGCTGAGGCGCACTCCTCCTGCCTGTGTAATCTGGCCAGTTTGTACTCATACAGAACCTGTTCAAGTCTTTCTAGTTTCCTCATTTCAAATGCCACAAGGAGTCATTCACTATGGATTTAACAACAGCCTTTTCAAATCAATGAAGGGAAGAAAAACAAAACAAAATACCCACTATCACATTAAAAGCATGTTTTAATTTTAGGTTGTGACATGGCTATGAAATTTTAACATGTGAAAATCATGTAAATCTTGATATAAAGAAAATGACATATTATCACATTGACTAGAATGAAAAGTTTAGCTGTGCTGTTTGCATTTGTGAAAAAGGATGCTTTCAAAATCAAAATATAACAGGTTTTGCGTACGTATAGTTTTAAAGATTTATTAATTTATTTGAAAGAGTGACAGAGAGAAAGAAAGACAGGGACAAAGTGAGATATCTTTCATCTGCTGGTTCATTCCCCAAATGGCCATAATGACCAGTTGTGGATCAGAAGCCCAGAACTCCATTTGGGTTTCCCAAGAGTGTGGCAGGAGCTCAAGTACTTGGGCCCTTCCATTGCCCTCTTAGGTATATTGGCAAGAAACGGGATCTGAAGTGGAGTTACCGGGACTTGAACTGGTGTTCTGATAATGGTGTTCCAGTGATGGATCACATGTGGCACCTTAACCCACTATGCTTCCTTATTGTCCCCAATTTATCATTTTCATTGATAAATTCTCAAGCTAAGTGCTCTTACGAGGAAGAGTTTCTGAATCTGAGAATTATAAAAATTTTGGCCAGGGTGTTTGGTTGTTGTAAGCTTCAGTCCTGTGCATTGTAGGAGTTTTGACAACCTCCCCAGCCTTTCTCTACCCATCAGATGCCAATAATACTCATATGCCCCTCATACCTGCCTATAGTCACTAGCTGTGGCAATAAAAAAGTCTCCAAATATGACCAAATGTTCTCTGAGAAGGGGCAAATTTACCCTTAATTTGGATTCTTAAAACAGTGGCACATACATGCAGATACTTCAAAGATCTCGTGGAAGATGGGATGAAAAGATAAGTCAATGCTGGTGCTAAAAATTATGGGGGCTTCAAAAAGTTCACAAAAAAGTTTGTGGATTTCAATTAAAATAAGCATTCAAAAAATAAACATTTCCCACAAATCTTTGCAGATTTCCTCCTATATTAGAGGTGGTATTCAAGGTAGAGAACAGATTCCACCTTAGTTGGTATGAACTGAACTGTATGCATGTCAGGGCACTTGTTAATTTTCAAAAACTTGTCTGTTGTCTGAATAAAACTGACTCTAGAATTTCCAGGAATGTATTCTGAAGCCACAGCACAAGTAAGTCATTGAGGGAACTGCTTCACTTGCTTTGATCTGGAGGTCAACTGCTAAAGTGAAGATGTGGTGGAGGAACATTTGTGCCAAATAGGGGAGTTAACATACCATGTGCAGCTATAGACAGAAATCTCATATCCAGCTTCTTTCCTGGCTTCACTTCATTCTCTATTTAGATTGTGAAGATGTATTTGATGATGGAGCCCAGGTCATACTCAGACATAAGGGATCCTGGGAGAAATTAGTTCTTAGCTTACCAACCTCCATAATATGTGGGAGACACTCTGGGAGAAGGTGAATGGATATTGAGTAAGGGATATTGAAGGGAATGGATGTTGAGTAAGCCTACTACTAGTATCATCTGCAGGGCGCAGAGAACTTCAACTCACACCAATAAGCCACTGGAATCACTATTCCTGGCAGTTTGAGTTGACCTTTGTGCCCTCTGTACTCCCCATTTTATACTCTTCATTTTGTTAATTTTCTGCCATATGTTGCTCCAGCCTTTTTCTTATTTTGTCTTTCATTATTATTTTTTAAATACTTCCTCCCCCATTTCTGTATCCTTAACTGTAACTTTGCTGTGGATTTAAAGAATATATATTTTCTACTTGGATCTGTCAATGCACAAGACATGTGCAAAGTCTTTGTTAATGGGCCCTGAGCAGTCACTACTTCTGTCTCAAGTCCATCCACTGAGGACACTGTGGGGATTGATATTTTGTTGCTGAAAGCTTGCATTTTTGAACATTATTTTTTAATGTAAAATAGAGAAGAATTAACATGAACAATCACCTTATTTTATTTGAAACAAGCAATGTTTAGGGGCCTTCATTCCTACCAGGGAAGGTTCAAGGTAAACTTTATATTTCTGAAATGGAGGATTTTATGACTTAAAGTGTAACTCTTTCGGGCTTGGAATAATAACTGGCTATTTCCCTGATACATTGTTCTTCCAGTCTACTGTCAAAATCTCCTAATTACTAGTTTGACTTAATATGGGTATTTTGGTGCTAAGTTGAAATTTAGTTAATATTATAGGAAAGGGAAAAACATCACAATTCATTCACTCTTTAGTGTAGGAATGTCACACAAAATTCAGGTCAGCTGTTAAAGTTGAGTTCCAAATAAACAATGACTAGTTTTGGTGTAAATATAATTAATTATTTTTTTTTGAGAAATTTGAGAATGGAGAGAAAGAGAAAGAATGTGTGGATTCATTTCCAAAAATACCCACAATGGCTGGGGCTGGGCTGGCCAATGATGGGACTAAGAAGCTCTCCATGTGGATACCAGGAACCTAATTGTTGGAGCCATTACCACTGCCTCCCAAGGTCTGTGCCAACAAGAGGCTGCTGTGAGGGTTCAAAGCCGGGGAGCAACTGCAGGCACTCTGACATGGGATGTCCATTTCCCAACCAATGCCTTTACCAATAAGCCAAATGCTCATTTCATCTATAGCTTTTTGTTAAAACGTATGTCCTAAATGTTGCAAAGTACATAGTCATGGTGCAAATTAGTTGTTTATCTGCATCTGAAGTTTAGCTGGAATGTCTCATAGCTGTATTTGCTAAGTGTTGTTTGAATGAATTGACCAAGTTACTTCTTGAGAATGTATTTCTTGAGAGATAGAAAAGTGAAGAAAATATTAAGGTAAAGGATTGCTGAAAGCAATAAAGATGAGAAAATTGGACTGTGTAGAGGAAAGAAGAGAGGCATCTGAAAAAAACCAAATGTTATAGTAGTCCTGGTTATCACAAACTATTCCCTAGATAGGCCAGTAAACTCCTGTTTTGAAGATAAAGCTCTATTCCTTCTCTGCACATGTGGCCGCTTTCCTACAATGTTTGGATCTGGTCCCAATGCAGCATTCGGTTCCCCAGTTTGGACAAGTAAAGCTTTGAGGTAAGCAGAAGAGATGAGCAGTGCAGGAACTGGATACCTTGGAGCCTTGTAATCTCGCTTGCACAACATCCAGATTGCATGGTTTTTGGCTTCGGTGCAGCTGGGCACAATTTCAATGCACATCTATGGAGACCATGTCACAACAACAAAACAAACCAATGTAGCTGCGAGTTACATTAACAGCCTGAAAAAACAAGTCAACAGACTTGAAGACTGCTCTGGGAGCCCCTCCCTGGGAGTCAGCTTCTGGCAGAAAGGGAGTTACTGTGCCTTCTTTTGGACATTTTTTCCCAACTAAGATCATTCTATAGGATCTGAAGCTTGTCCCCACTCAAAGTTCTTATGTTTGTCTTCTGGGAGATCCCTCATTTGCTTTCTTGTTGATCAGTGTGAGATCTTTGTGAGGTATGGGAACAGTCTGTTTCGTGCCCTAAGAGATTATTTCCCTGCTTAAACATCAAAGCCCAAATGGTTTCAATGTTTCATGGGCTCTGATGCTTCTCTTTGTCGCAAACATACTGAGTTAGATTTCCCCCTCATTGAATGCTTCAGGGTCTGCCTGGGTGTCAACGGACAGGAAGAGTTTCCACACCATGCAGCATTATTTCATGTAGAAATTCTGAAGTGAGCTTGCTCCTGCTGGAAGGTCCATTAGTACTTGTCACTTAAGGCAGTTAACACCTTCTCCATGATTGAGCTAAGAACAAACTGACTTCTTAGAGGATGTTAGTGGATCAGGCACAGAGTGTGTGTGGATTAGTCTTGCCAATATCAGAAACCTTCTGTGTTCATATATTTTTTATTTCTGATTTTTATGAAAGATGTGACTTATGTGCCAATAACATCAGGGTGTGTGGGTGAACACACTGTGAGGAAGGAAAGTGAAACATTTTGCAAGCAATCTTACTAGTTATGATTTCTTTAAAAACAAAATGTAAGGTAAGCCCTATTTTGTATATTGGATCTTTTCATTTGATTTACGTATTTTCTTAGATTCCTATGTTTTATCTCAAAAAAACTTTTCCCTATCGTTAGAGTAGATGGTAACAATTCTTATTTTTCGCTTTAATGACTGTAAACTTGGGTCTGTAAGAGAATAACAATAAAAACAGCAAAACCACCTCCTTTTCTTTCTTCCCTTTTTTTTTGGTTGTATTTGTTTTAAACAAAGTTTCTTTTGACTCATATCCTGGGCTATCTCAATTTGCACATGTTTCCAGAATTTGTTTTTTTTTTCTTTTCAGAATTTGTTTTTAAGTTTTTTCCATTTTCATTATTTCCCCTACTTAATCTTTTTCCCATTATCCCCTCCCCAACCCTTGTTTTTACATACTCTTTTTTTTCTTCACTATCTCTTCCTACTTCTCTAGTCGTTGTAGAGGGTCACATCTTTGTTGTTTTTTTTAAATCACAAAATTTTCATGAAATTCTGCTTCACCTCGCTTTATATTATATGGAACAGATTGCCCTGGCTCAAGGGAGCTCCAGTTGGAGGATATGGAATGACTTACAATTGTAGATGTTAAAGGGGATGACTTGTGATCTTTCATAGATTCATTCCACCCAGAAAATGTCAGGAATCATATGATACTCTTGGGATTAGTGGATCAGGTAAGCTCTTTTGGTGAGCTTAAATTCTCCAACTCAAATATTATTGTTGAACTTAATAAGTTACACAGAGCCAAAACCAAACAGAAAAAAATTTTCCAAGCTATAAAAAGATTTAGCTCTTTCTAGAAAACTCCAAAGATTAGCATTATCAGATGGTCAGAAATCTTTATATAATCTGAGTGAAGATTAATTCTGAGAAAGAAGAATATCTGTGAAAGAATTAACTATTAATCCTGTTAATCTTCCCTTTTCTCTGGCTCACCTTGGCTTTTCCCAGCAGTGTGGTAAGGTTAAACTATCCCGGGGGAGCCAGAAGTCACTAAAACCTATAGCAGTGTGTTCCTTCCCTGTGATTAGAACTTGATTCAGCTTCCATCCTTGTGGAATTGTGCCCAAATGAGAGACATTTCAAGGATTGCACGTCACATGTGATAAGCATAAAATCAAATCTATGTTCATGAGTCCCTGCCTATATTTGCTTTTTTGCTTGAACCTACCCTGTGCTTAGCCCTTTTGAAAGTGATGCTGACAAATGGTGAGCAAATCCAGGGATGGTGCTCCTACTCTTGCTGGTATATGGGGTGGGGTAATCAGAAAACTGCACAATCACACACAGGCATGTAAAATTGTATCAGTAGTGAGTGCTAAGAAAGGGGAGCACACAGAGTTCTTAGAACATATACTCAAGAGGAATGACATGGTCGTGAGGTAACAAAAGGAGAATGAAGGAAGAGTTGTTGCTTGATTATGGGGTGGATGCACAGTTTCTAAGAGGAAGGGGCCAAGTGCCAAAGTACTGCAATGGGTGGGGCAGAAAGGATCTATTCAGCTGGAATGGAGAGAAGACAGAGGCAGCAGCATCAGCGAGCAATATGAGGATGAGTGGCAAGGACTAGATTTTTCAGGAATGGAAAGGCCACTCTATGGGTGCTTTGGTCTTGAACATAAGAAGCAACAGGAGGGGCTAGTGTTGTGGAATAATAAGTAAAGCCGCTGAGTGAGATGCCAGCATCCCATAAGGGTGCTGGTTTGACACCCAGCTGCTCTGCTTTTGATCCAGCTCTCTGGTGATGCATCTGGGAAAGCAGTGGAGTATAGCACCTCAAGTGGGAGGCCTGGAGGGAGGTTGCAGGCTCCTGACTTTGCCCTGGCCCAGCCCAGTCCATTGTAGTCACCTGGGGAATGAAACAGCAGATGGAAGATCTCCCCTGTCTTTCCATCTTTGTAACTCTTTACATCCATCCATCCATCCATCCATCCATGCATCCATCCATCCAATGATTTGCAAGCATAGTAGGAAAGATGATCAGACTTATATATCTTAAAGGTCTTATTTTGGTATTATAATAAATATAATGTGAATTGTTACAGGACCTCAGATACTTAAAATTAGACACTGTTTTTTTAGAGAGCTGACTTCCAGTTTTGGCTCACCACCAAAGTAATTATATATCTTGGATAAATCCTTCATTCTTTCTGTAGTCCAGTTATCATATTTGTATAAAGCCTTAATCAACTTTCCAGGGTGGTTTTGAGGCTTAATAAAAGCAATAAATATGAAAATATCTTGAGAAGGGCAGATTGTAGACATGTAAACATTAATATTATGATTTTTAGGAACTGGGAGCATTCATAGGAAAAAGAACCCTGAGGGTGCACAAACGACATGGTGTTCTGTTGTATCATCTTCTTAGTGAACTTAGTGTGGAGTTTCTTCTAAAACTGAAATGGTTGCTAAATTATGGTGGAGAATGTAATAAGGAAAATTCCTTCTTTCTGTCAAGGGGACTTGCAAATGACATGCTATGTGTACATGAAACAGAATATTTTTGCCTCACTTTTTGACCTTGATGTTTAACTCTCATAATTTTGACCTCATCATATTTACATTGGGACATTTTCTTTCTTCATCTATTCTTTTCACTGTCGCTAATAACAATAGCAAAAAGTATAATAGCTGATATTTATTGACTAATTACCATGGGCTCTGTTCTAGGGGCTTTCTGTGTATTTTCTCTTATAATATTCAAGATAATTTGATAAGATATATAATATTGTGATTCTCATTTTATGAGGAAACTGAGTAACGGATAGGCTAGGAAATTGACTAGAACAATTCATTTAGTGATGTGAACAACTCAAAGAATAAAAAAGCGATTAGAAATATTCAGATAGGTACAAGCGTTGTGGCGTAGCTGCTGTGTATTATATTAGCATTGCATATCAGAGTGCTGGTTTGAGTTGTGGCTGCTCTGTTTCTGATCCAGCTCCCTGCTAATCAGCTAGGAGGAGCAGTGGAATGTGGCTCAAGTGCTTATGTGCCTGTCATTGACTTGGCAGGTCCAGTGAAATTCCTGCCTCCTGGCTGCAGTCTGACCCAGCCCTGCAATTGCAGCCTTTTGAGGAGTGAAACAGAATATGGAAAACTCCTTCCCCCTCTGTCTCTCTCTCTCTTTGTCACTCAGTCTTTCAAATAAATAAACAAATACATTTTTAAAGACATGTTCAAGCTGTGTAACTGGCTAACTTTTAATGATAGTTTCATCCTGGATTTTATGAGAAGTCACAATATTGTCTCAAAACAAAGATATGTATAATATTGGTATATAAAACCAATAACAAGGACAAAACTTTACAAGATAAAAATGCATTATTTGATAAAATGGTAAAATTTTTACTTGGTAAGAACAACGGGTTGCTAAAAGGTTGCAAAACTCAATGGTTAAAGGCAGAATTTGTGAATTAGATATACACTACAAGCTCATAAATAGATAAAATCTTCATTGTAAAATTTATACTGGAAAGAATTAATCCTGATGAAAATATTGTCAGAAGACAAAATTTAAATGTAAAAATTAGAAATACTGTACCAATATGGTCAAAGGCTTATAATGACTTAATGAAATTTGCTTCAGTATATGTCTCCACAAAAACATAAATGACTCAGTGGGTACTTTAAAATTTATATTTATGGGCCAGGTACAGTAGCCTAGCAGCTAAAACACTTGCTTTGTATGCGCCAGGATCCCAAATGGGTGCTGGTTTTAATCATGGAAGTCCTGTTTCCCATCTGGCTCCCTGCTTGTGTCCTGGGAAAGCAGTAGAGGACAGCCCAAAGCCTTGGGATCCTGTAACTGTGTGGGAGACCTGGAAGAAGCTCCTGGCTCCTGGCTTCAGATCAGAGCAGCTCTGACTGTTGTGTATGCTTGGGGAGTGAATCATCAGACAGAAATTAGTCCTCACTGTCTCTCCTCCTCTGTGTATATCTGACTTTCCAATAAAATAATAAATAAATCTTTAAAAATTATTTTTATTGGGCCGGGCGGCGTGGCCTAGCGGCTAAAGTCCTCGACTTGAACGTGCCGGGATCCCATATGGGCACCGGTTCTAATCCCGGCAGCTCCACTTCCCATCCAGCTCCCTGCTTGTGGCCTGGGAAAGCAGTCGAAGACAGCCCAAAGCCTTGGGACTTTGTACCTGTGTGGGAGACCTGGAAGAAGTTCCTGGTTCCTGGCTTCGGATCGGCACAGCATCGGCCGTTGCGCTCACTTGGGGAGTGAACCATTGGACGGAGGATCTTCCTCTCTGTCTCTCCTCCTCTCTGTATATCTGACTTTCTAATAAAAATAAAGAAATCTTTAAAGAAATTATTTTTATTATTTTCCATGATATAGTTTTATAGGTATAGGGATTTCCCTCCTTTCTCCATCACTAATATCCCCTCCCACCATTTTCCCTTCCACCTTTTATAGTAGTACAGTAGTTTTACTACAGTAGTAGTTTTTTTTATTACAGCAGTACAGTCCTTCAGCAGAAGTTACAAGTCTAACATTCTGCTATTCCAGTGCATCATGACATTGTAAGTATAGACAAAGGCAGAAAAATCTAGTATCATATTGTCAAGGTATGATTAATTGTTTCATTGGGAATATTCCTTTTATTCAAAGGAGAGAGACATACTGCAATGTATCCTCATTTCTTGGTATGCTGGTCTTCATTATACAGTTCATCTATGAGAATGTATGTATATTCTTCTTTGCCTATGTATCTATTTGTTTTGTATTTTGCATTAGTGTTACCTTGTATCAGAGAGAACCATATGATGTTTGTCCTTTGGGGACTGGCTTATTTCACTGAGCATGACCATTTTGTTGCATTGGTAGAATTTTATTCTTTTAATGGCCATGTACTATTACATGGAGCAGACGTACCAATTTCTTTAACCAGTCCTCTTTCAATGGCCTTCTGCATTGTTTCCATGTCTTTGTTACTGTGGATTGTGCTGCTATAAATATAGGGTTGCATGTTGCTTTCTCATAGGCAGATTTCACTTCAAATGGATATATTCCCAGGAGTTGGATAGTTGGGACATATGTTAGATCAATTTTCAGTTGTCTGAGCACTTTCCATATTGACTTCCATAGTGGCATCAACAGTTTACACTCCCACCAGCAGTGAAGTAGGGTACCTTTTCCCCCACCTGCACAACAATAAGTATTATTAGTAGATTTCTGAATGTAGGCCATTCTTACTGGAGTTAGGTGGAACTTCAATATGGTTTCCCTAATAGCTAGCTAGCTTGAGCATTTTTTCATAGGTCTATTAGCCATTTGAATTTGCTCTTTTGAAAAATGCCTGCTCATTTCCTTTACCCATTTCTTAACAGGTTTTTGAAATTTTGTTATTGTTGAATTTCTGTTCCAGTTTTAGTATATGTGCTGCTGAAGCAAGCACATTGTTGAATTTCTGAAGCTCTTTGTAAATATAGGGTATTAGTCCCCTATTGGTTGTGTAGCGTGTAAAGATTTTCTCCCATTCTGTTGGTTGCTTTTTCACTTTGTTGGTAGTTTCTTTGCTGCTCAAAAGCTTATCACATTTATTGATTTGTGTGTGAAACATCTCTACATGCCAGGAATAAATCTCTCCTGTCTTCGATGAATGATATGTCTGATATATTGCTTGATTCTGTTGACTGGTGTTTTGTTGAGGATTTTTACATCTATGCTGACCAGAAATATTGGTCTGTAGTTCTCTTTCTCTGTTGTATCTTGATCTGGCTTTGGTATTAAAGTGATATTGGAGCCATCCAGTCCTGAGCTTTTCTATATGGGAGGATATAATTACTGTCTCAATCTCTGTCCTAGTTGTAAGTCTATTTAGATTTTAATCACCTTATGATTCAGTTTTGGTAACTTGCAATTGTAAAGAAATCTATTTCTTTAGGTCTTCTGATTTGTTGGTGGACAGTTGCTTTTAATAGTTCCTGATTATTCTATGTATGTCTGATGTATCCCTTGATATATTTTCTTTTTTGCTCTGATTCTATTGATTTGTGTCTTCTCTCTCCTTTTTTTTTTTATTAATTGGGCTATTGAAAGTATCTATTTTGCTGATTTTCTCAAAGAACCAGCTGAATAAATAATCCTTTTGTTCCTCCATGTGTTTTTTCACCCATTATCCTCATGATAGCTATGGACTGTGGGTGTACATATGGTTTGGTTAAAATTATAATAACATAGGTACTTGTTTGGGACTGCCAGTTACAAGTTTTTCACATTATTATCATCTAATTAATTCTACTGAACTGCAATTACTCAAAATTAAATTACTTTATAATTTGCCAATCAATTTAATCCATGGTTCATGGCAATGATTTGTAATTTGGCAGTTTGGGGAACTTTGCTTAGTTGAAAGACACAAGACAAGTATTTGACACATAAATCTTTTCCTATTATCACTTTAAAAAATTTCAGTTTTCAGTTCAAAAAGGACTCATATGAAGTTAATTTCCCATTGGTAAAATATGTGATAACTACTGGGGTCTCATTTAATTTTAGTGAAAAGTTGCCTCATTTCTTATCCACATGGATTGTTTCAAATTCAAGCATAATTCTCACTAATTAAAATATGAGACATAGGACAAATTATGAATGATGAGTAACAGTTATACTTTTTAATCTTTTAAAAGCAATTTTCTGGAGAAAAATACAAATTCTTGAAAAACGTTAAAGTAACCATATAGCTATGGTTCTTGAGCTGAAAACAATTATGTTCATTGGTTTTAAAAATTAACCAATTAAATAAAATGCAATACATGACTAGAAATGCAAGTTGAAAACTGTGAGGTGAACAATTCTACTGTTTTTAGTTAGTAGTTTAATGGTATACTATTAAAGAAGAAAAAAATCCAAATTTTGTATCTAAAACAGAACTCTTTTTCAAGGCTTTGGAAACTCTGTGAATTAGCTATGTTGTTTTCATTTTGTGTTAAGTCTAAACTTGGACAATGGAACACAGTGGTGAAGAATATGATAGCTTAGATTCAATTAATGCTTTCTTATTTGGTAGCTGTGTTATTAGCCACCAGTACTGTGAGAATGTTGCTTAACTTCTTCAAACAATGGCTTCATCATTCTTAAAATGGGGATAATAATACTGTTACTTCATAGAATTATTAGAATCATACTTTGGCTAAAATATGCTACTTTGTTATTATTATTGCTAGAAGTAGGAGAGAATTTATGGGTTTAATCAAAACAGATTTTTCTTCATTTTAACATATAGATGGAGTATGGAGAATGGTTTTTCCTATGTAGATTATTTTGCGTCTTTAACCATTTATTGATCATTTCTGAAATAGTTGTGAGGGTTTGGAGTGATGAAGATTATATAATGTAGTATACTACTTTATTGTGACAGAATCCAAATATTGCAGGTATCAACAACAGAGGGAAATCATGGAGAATAAAAGTAATGCCGAAAAGGTACTTAAAATAATGTGATTTGGGTAAAACACCTTTTGTCATGTTAAGTATCTTTAAAACTTTGTTAAATCATGTGCAACAGTGGCATTTGTCTAAATCCCTAATTTTTCTTCCTGAGTTTCAAATTTTGAAGACTCTTTTTCCTGTTTGAAGTGCTCTGCTTTGGTAGCTGGTTCCACTTTTCAGAGGCTATGCATGCTTGGACCCTTAAAGGATGGATAGGTATAAAGGTCATTTGATTTTAACCTACTCACAATGTCAGTAGGAGCCACAGTCAGCGGGGTAAAAGGCATCCAGAAGTGAAGTGCAATATTGTATACACTGTTGCTGTGAGGCAGTGTCAAGTGACAGAATGAGGTGACGAAAAGGGAGCCAGCAGGGTCCCTGCCATGCTTAATGTTTCTCGGTATTTGCTAACTTCTTACTGACCTGGTTTGCTTAAGCAATATGTTCCAGAAATGAGTTGCTGAGAATTTTCCCCCTTATTAACTTTTATTTTCACTGCTGTGTCCTCCCTCCACTTATAAAAAGCTACTGCTTAAAGAATTATTTGTTACTCGTGTTGAGCACCACCACCACCATTGAGGAACTAGCATAGTCCAGGTGCTGTTCTGGGCAGTGAGTAAATATTTGTCAATGTTCTAAATGCCAGGCTTCTTGAGATCTGAAGAGGAAAGTTGCTTAGGCAGGGGTTGGGGAAGGACAGAATAATTCCCGTCCCAGAGGCTGTGTAGCACATTTTAGACATCTAGGCTCAAGGTCTCCCCAACATGTATCATTACTGCTTTGATTGCAACTGTTGGCAACCACATTTCTCTCAAGCTACCTTGAAATAGTCTCTCTTATGTTGACAGCTGGAGGAGTGCAAAGATTTTCTCCTAGTTTGGGTTTTGATCTGTGTTTGAAAAAAGAATCATAAGAAAGTGTGTTTTTGAGCATCTGACAAAACAGGCCTTGACAGCAAAGCGAGGCCTCAGCAAGTTGCTTCATGTTCTCTGCTCATAGCTGACTCCTCTGTATACACTCTTTGAGGCACCCACAAAAACCAAATAAGCTCATTAAATATGAAGGAGTAAGTGAAGCTGGCAGTTGCACCTATTCAAATAGACTTTCCTCTTCAGATGTTTACACTCCAGAAAAAAAATATAGAAGATGAATGCCTTATCAGTGGCTATTCATGATTTCCTCTTTGGGGTGAGAGTGAGTTTAGTCAGGCTTTGGAGATAGGGACATTTTGCTCCAAATCCAGCACTGAACCAGCACACAAAATTGTCACATTGAGAAGCCAGAATGTCATTTTATCCAGCAGTTTGCATGTTAGGGTGAAAACTTTATCTTGTGTCCCTTGCTAAACAATCAAGAGTATTTCTTCATGCCTTTTCCACATGGACACAAGCTTGTCTTGCGTTCTCTTGCTGACACAAACATAGGTCTATCCTGTGGAGCAGCAGATCACATCCTTAAATTATGTTCTTTTATGAAATATCCCCTGCACAATTAGCTTCTCTTCTGAACCTATAGCATCCACCTTTTAGTGCATTGAGTGGGATGTCAAGATACATATAAGGTGGTCTTACCTCTTATTTTTTTTTTAAAAGGCTTATTTATTTTTAAAGATTTATTTTTTATTTTTTGCTGGAAAGTCAGGTATACAGAGAGGAGGAGAGACAGAAAGGAGGAAGATCTCTGTTGATTTACTCCCCAAGTGGCCACAATGGTCGGCGCTGAGCTGATCCAAAGCCAGGAGCGAGGAGCTCCTTCCTGTGCTCCCATGCGGGCACAGAGACCCAAAGCTTTGGGCCATCTTCGGCTGTTTTCCCAGGCCACAAGCAGGGAGCTGGATGGGAAACAGGGCTGCCAGGACATGAACCAGCACCCATATGGGATCCCAGTGCGTGCATGGCGAGGACTTTTGCCATTAGATTACTGTGTTGGATCTTACCTCTCAAGTTTTTAAGAATTATTTCTTTGAAAGAGTTAGAGAGAGAAAGAGAGAAGGGGGGAGGGAGAGAGATTTTCCATCTAACTTCACTCTGCCTGTGGCTACAATGTCCTGGGCTGTGCTAGACCTAAGTCAGAATCCAGGAGCTTCATCCAGATTTCCCACATGGGTGGCAGGAACCCAAACACTTGGACTTTCATTGCTTTTCCTGGCCATTATCAATGAGTTAGATCAGAGGGAGAGCAGCCAGGACATCGACTGATGCCCATATACAATGCTGGCTCCAATCCTCAAAGTCTTGTAGTCAGTAAGTGAGGTCATGTGTGATGATGGTTAGTAAATCACCATGCAAATGTGAAGTAATTTGAGCTGGCATTTGAAAGATGGAAATGTTTCTGTGGTATCTGATTGGGGAAAAGGAGGTTTCAAATTGGGAGACTAGTTTAAGCAAAGACACAAAGATATTTTTGATCAGTGGACAATAAGCCTTGTTTTATTTGATCTGAATAATATTTAATGCTGCCAACCTCTTAAAGGCTCCAGCTTAAAGTATTTTCTTGGTTTCTGTGACATTACATTCTGATGGTTTTCCTCCTGCATTTCTGAAAACTCTTTTCAATCCCACCTCCAAGTTTCTATGGTCATATTCATTCTGGTGATGCTTTATAAATACCTCTAGCTGCTTCCCTAAAGCTTAGTCTGATACAGCTATTTACTGTTCATACCCATCCAGCCAACTCTTATTTAAATATGGTAAGTTCTTCATGTCCAAACTAAAGTCATTATCTTTCTGTCAAGGTCTGTCTCTTCCTCTGTTTCCTACCTCAGTGGATAATATGTACCCAGTTATTCAAGTCAGAGATACAATATACTCTTGATTTTTCCCACACCATCGCCTTCCATGTAATAAGCCATCATATATTTATATTTTGTTGTTTTAAATATCTCCATACCTTTTCTTCTGTTCACCATTATCCTTTGCTAGGATGGCTGAAGTAGCCATTTGCCCTCAAACGTTCCTCCAACTAATTGTTTCTTCCAATGTGATGAGAGGAATCTTCTTTAAAGTTTTATTTTTATTTATTTGAAGAGCTGTAGAAAGACACAGAGACAGGGAGAGATAGACACAGAGATAGAGAGATCTTCTGCCTACTATTTCAATACCCGAGTGGCTGCAACAGCTGGTCCTAGGCCAGGCTAGATCTAAGAACCAGAAGCCTCATTTGGCTGGGTGAGGGCATGCAAGGATTAGGGCCACCTTCCACTGCCATTCCCAGGCGTATTTGTCGGGAGCTGGATTGGAAATGCAACAGCTGGAACTGGGATACCAGCACAGCAGATAGCAGCATAAGCTGTTAAACTGTAACATCAACCCAGGGGAGAATCTTTCTAAGGCACAGATATAATCAGTATACTATTTCTTTCCTTAAAGCTCCCTGAGATCTCCCATTTGCTTCTGAGGATGGCATTTAAATTCCTACATAAGGCATACTGGCCTTTATTGTTCCTGATTCTGCTGATCTCACGTGTCTCGCCTCTTGTTACCATCCCTCAAGCCGCCAGAACTTGTGCACTTGTAGTTCACTAATCAACTGAGGATCCGTGACTCAGCACACATATTTCCTCTGTGGTAAACTTACTTCTTCTTCTGATCTCAGCTGGGAAATCACTATTCACAATCACAGTGTTCTGTTTACTTGATCTACTACTTTTGGGACCAGTATCTCTTAAAGAATCTGGTAGACATTGAGATCATCAGTAGATGCTCTTTTAGACGAATACTGAGTGGAGATGTATGAAACATCTTTGAGCAGTGGCAGATCACTATAGTGTGGGATCTATGAAGGCAATGGAGGAAAATAGTAGAAGTAAGCAGGACAGAGTTCTTTCTTTTTTGAGATTTTTATTTATTTTTATTGCAAAGTCAGATATATTTAGAGAGGAGGAGAGACAGAGAGGAAGATCTTCTGTCTGATGATTCACTCCCCAAGTGGCCACAATGGCTGGAGCTGCACCAGTCTGAAGCCAGGAGCCCAGCAGGGAGCCAGATGGGAAGTGGTGGGAGGGGGGCGCAGGGATTAGAACCAGTGCCCATATGGGATCCGAGCACGTTCAAGGTGAGGACTTTAGCCTAGGCCACTGCACCGGACCCGCGGGTTAGGGTTCTTAAAGATAAATGTTGACAGGAAGATTTTAATGTAGGAAGTTCAGTGGGGAGCGTTATAGGAATCAGTGCCTATGAGAGGGCAAGGGAGGTAACAGAGCAAGAGGAAACTGAATTGAAAGAAAGATGTATCATTGGAGCCTGTGGGTATTCAGAAGCTGGCATAGGCCTGCAAAGTAGTTCTGAATGGAGGAATGGGGTTTAGGACCTTTGTGTCCTCATAGCAATCAGTGGTTGGATATGGGTTGCTTTTGGGGAAGAGGAAAAACTTGGGCCAAACAGCTTCCTCTGCCAAGAGCAATTTTTGAAGAGAGATTCAACTGTGATCTGTCAGAAGCCAGTGTTGCTGGCATCTGGGTAATCGATATGGTAGTTTAGGGCATCTGGGTGGCACACCACTGCACTCACTTCACTAGGACTAAGTCATGCAGGACTAAAGAATATATACTTTATTTAGTAGACTTTAGGATGCCTTTAAAGGTGTTTATAGGAGTGATCTGAGTCAGAGTTGTACTTGAGATTAATCTGGCTGGGGTGTTTAAACTGGATTAGGAAAGGGGAAACTGGAGATATGGAAGTCAGTGGGAGAATTTTGAAATAGTCCAGGTGAGGAAATAAAGGTCTGACAGGGCTATTGGCAGTGGAAATGCAAGAGGCAGGTGGTTGCAAGAGATATGACCGCCAGTATTCACTGCCCTAGTGAGTAGCTGAAAATGGGAGAAAAGGAAGAAGATAGACTGGGAGGTGCTTCTAGAGTTTTGAGCCTCGTTGAAATGTAAAAATGATGGTTCTAATAAAAGAAATCCAGGAACGATACAGGCTTGGGAGATTTGTTACAGTTGCATTATGACAGTCATCCAAATAAAAGTGGTCTATAAAAAGCATGAAAATTTTGAAGGAAGGCAAAATTCATCTTAATAAAAATTTATACAGTGATATGAGAATGGTCATGCAGCAGTTACAAGATATCAGGTGGATGTAAAAACAGTGGAAACTATGGTGGTAAGAGAAGAAAGAAATTTCTTTGGTCAAGAAATGCTCATAAAGGAGGTAGCATTGATGTGGAGTCTATATTGAGGCCTGTGATTTCCAAAGAATCAAGAGAAGATAAGTTTGGCAAACATTTAAGGACATGTTGGATTAAAAAGTCAGAAAGTCATTTGTGAAAGAATTTAGGTGGTAAGTTAAATGACAGGGAGGATACAGGAGCTTAAGAGATTTTTTTTTTTGCAAAACTTTTCCTCTGGACCCCAGCATGATAGCCTAGTAGCTAAAGCCTCACCTTGCGTTGTGCCAGGATCCTATATGGGATACCAGTTCATATCCTAGCTGCTCCACTTTCCTTCCAGCTCCTGGCTTATGACCCGGGAAAGTGGTAGAGGATGGTCCACATCCTTGGGACCCTGTACCCATGTGGGAGACCCAGAAGAAGTTCCTGGCTCCTGGCTTTGGATCAGCTTAGCTCCAGCCTTTGCAGCCACTTGGGGAGCGAACCAGCAGATGGAGGATCTTTTCTCTCTGTATCTCCTTCTCTTTGTAGGTCTACCTTTCAAAATACTACTACTACTAATAATAATAAATCTTTAAAATGAAAGAAAACTTTGCCTTTGGTTCTGAGGTTTGGTCTTATCCATCTGCCTGAATGTAGGCCTCCAAAAATCCACAGAAGCAGAATTTTCCGTTGGAGAGACAGTCTGTGTTTTTACACAGGTGGCTATGATTAGAAAACTACCATCTTTTTCTTTTATGGTGATTGGATGAAGACACATTAGATTCCAGTCTGCTTGTGTTTCTGAGGCGTTGACACCCACAGTCTTTGCTCAGCTTTCATGAGGTGCAAGGAATCTGTGGTCTAATTGGTCAGCTGGCTTACTGGCTTACCATGAAAAGTAAATATTGTGTATCTGCAAGTGGAAAGTCAGTGTGCATAACCTAGCTTCCTAGTTATGCCTGCCCCAAATGATGTTGAAAACTTTAACCAGGGGCTATAAAACTGTCAAGATCTGGGATCCAAGCTTGCTTACACACCAAATAACTCATTATTGAAGCTATTGGGAAGAGAACAGGACATGCATTTGACTTGCCGGAATTCCTTTTTTACTACTGAAGCAACTGGCAGAACTAAATAGTTTTGTAATATATTATTTTCATTTTTGTCTTCTTTTATTTATCATCTATTTGACTTGAAAGCTTGTTTCATCCAGTCCTGAACCATCTCACTGAATAAAAAGATACTTCAATATAAATTCAGTGACTTCTAAATGGATTCTTCAGATTGCTCCATGAGCCATTAAAAAAAAGGAAACAAAATGAAATTTCTTTGATGTCTTTGAGCAAGTGTTTAATTTCACCTTCTTTTGAAGTGGTCGTGGGCTGCTCTGGGACTCCCGCTGTCCATTTTCTGGCAGTCACAACATCTCCTGTTTTATGCTTTTTCCCCCCATAATTTCATCACACAATGTTTACAACAGCTCTTGAGAAAAAGACAAAAATTAGTGCTTAAGGGATTAACCTGTTTTTGGGAACAGGAAGTGAATGAGGTGTGCTTAAGATCCCTGTGGTTGGCTTTGGAATGGTTTGCTGTATTTAGGACCAGTGTTAGGGTGCATGCTATTCAGAGATGTGTGAATGGTTACTTCTGTTAAGGCCAAGTGATCATAGGATGTCTGTAACTTTTCTTACAGTTAATTGCATGGGTTGTGACTCAACAGAAGAAAATGTGCCAAATCATGGCTGACTGAAAAAAGAAATCTAAACCTGTGATTAAATTGCAGCTGATATTCAAGCTCTGTATTAACCTCTGACAAGCAAAAAAAGGAGTATTTGTGTTTTTATTCATTGTTCAACCTTCCTTAGTTGAATATATTATTCAGTCCACAGAATGTTTACTGAATTGTGTTTTAAAAATATTTATATTCATATTTAATATTGTCCTTTAGATGTTTGGTCTAAAGTGATGTGTTTCAGTGATACAAAAAAAGACTACCACAGAGCTTGTATACTGTATTTTAAATTTAAATTAGAAAGTTTAGTTGCTTAAGGTCTTTGCCTACTTCTTTTAGGTCTGTCTTCAATCCATATCAACTTTTCATAATTGTCTTAGATATTTCTAGTTAAAACATCTTCCTATTTATTTTGCCTGGAGATGGAAAAGAAAAGTTATCTCCTGTCCCCATCATTTGATGTTGGGGAGCCAGTGTTAAAAAAACAAACAAAAAACAAACAACTTCTTATTTTCGCAGTTGACCTTCATCAATAGTTTTCTTTTAGTAGTATTTAACAGAGACCAAATAGCTTAATGCAATTTGCTTACCCAAGTGTTTACCAGTCCCACTTCTGTTTTTGGTTTACTAGCATGTTGAAAAAGAAAGCATGTATTATAACCCTATAGAATCAGGCACTCACTAGTAATGAGGTGGTTAGGACTACAGCTTTTGAAATCAAACTGTCCTGGCCTAAAAATCTAGCTACTGTACTTTTTAATTATGTTACTTGGCAATTTTTTTTTAACTCCTCTGTGGCCCACCCTTTCCATCTTCAAAATATGAAGGATTTGTTCCTCATAAAATAAGACATTGTATAAAGCACATAAAACAGCATAGTGGGAAGTCACAATTTAAATATCTGGACATTTTTGACACTAACTATCCCAGTAAGATGAATGAAGGTATTACAAAGTGGGCCTTAGATTTCTCAGTGTATTGGTAGCTAAAATTCCACCATAGAAAATTAACATGAAGTGTCTAGCATTTGAATCCTGTTCCTAAACATACCTCATTTAACATTTATGAATCATTCTGCTCCTGGAGCTTTCTGCATCTACTTTATTTGACAAATGGAACCTTTCTCCTCTTCTGTTGTACTATCCAACCTGTGGACTTTCCCCCTAATTCTCTACTCAACTTTATCTGCCCAAGCCTGATTGTCTGGCTCAAGTACCTTTTTGTGTTTTGCCTTATCAGGTCAGAATTGATGAACTTCTGTGGACTGTATATATGGCACCAAGATGTTGAAGTCCTCAGTGGGATTGTGGAATTTATACTAAAACACTGTTAAACAGTCACTCCTATGGGAGATTCTGATGACCCACTCCTTGATTTTGGAGTGAATTTCCAGATTTAGTTTGATCTGAATCTTGCTTGAGAAACTTATGTATGCCCTATGATTACCTCTATATTTTCAAGTTTTCTATAAATCTCTTGAGTTTCCTTTGAATAAAAAAAGAAAAAACATTTCTAATTAATATTAAACTCATGTTAAAAATGCAGGCCTAAGGGGGATTAAAGGGCTGGTCCCCTCGCCGGACAGCTACTCCCACTGGAGAGCGAGGGCTGGGATGGGGACAGACCAGACTAAGCGAGGCTACAACACCTGTGCGCTGCATGTGGACTAGATCAGGGAAAAGCCAGGCTGGGCTGATTATTCCTGCGGGTGCAAGCATAAACTAGAGTGGGTGAGGGATGTTTGGGCCTAGCCGCAGCATCAGCTGGCAGAAGCTGGCACTGGGGGCTAATTCTGTCAAGTCAAATCACAGAATCACCTAAAGAGTGCATAAACCGGGACAGAGAGACCTGGGAGGGAAAAGTGAGTTCCCCCTTCTTGGGTCACTATTCCCATGGGAGGGCATGAAAACTAGGACGGGGGCTGGGATGGCTAGACAGAGAGGCACTCAGCAACACCCGTGAGGGCTGGATGGTTGAGTTGGTTAGACAGAACTAAGCTTTAATAACCATTGACAAGTACAAGAGCCAAATGGGATGTGGGACAGACTGGTCTTCTGCTACACATACTGGCAAACCAGGGTAGGGGGCGGGCCTGGTGGGGGTTATTGTGGGTTGCCCCAACTAGGCTGCAGCTCCCACTGATTGATGTAAGGGCCGAACCAGACTGGACTGCAGCACCCATTGGTTCCAGTGCAACTCGGGACTGAAAACAGAACCAACCCAGCAATTGCAACCACCAGCTGATCGGGGTGATGGACTGTGCCGTGCCCTGTGCTTGCTAGAACATGCAAGAAACTAGTCTGGGAATACCTCAAAGTTTCTTTGGAGATCTCCTCAATCGAACTGCTGGACTCAGAACTCTAACCAAGAAAAGACAGAAGACAGAACAGGTCAATCATTCATCTCAGCTATATGTTGGCAGCGAAATACTGGGCAAACAGAGACTTTATGATGGACCATATCAATCAGTGGACGACCTCATCAAGCGAAACTGGCAGGGATTAATAACTGGAGAACTATTAAAACCACTTGAGCAAATATCTCAGAGCATGCCCCACATCCGGGACTTGGGGTGGGTGGGAACACGGGTGGAGCTTCTCCCTCAATATCCCCCTTTACCTAAGATACATGATGGAAACAATATGGACATAATAGTATTGCCCACTTCCCTATACCCCCTGAACCTTTTTTTTTTGTTCTTTAACCATAATTAACTATGTAAAGATTGTCGTCAACCATACAATAAAATAGATTAAAAAAGAAAAAAGAATACATACAACCTCCCCCCCAAATGCAGGCCTAAGTAAACACACAGAAGATAATATGATGTTCCTTTAATTTCACAGCAGAAATAAGTTAATATTTGGTTTACTTTCCTTTATATAGCACTTCCTCTATTTTCTAGGTAACACTATATCATTAACATCCTCCATCCCATACAACTTTTTTAAAGTATGATTTTAATTACTGCACAATACTCTACAAATAGATGTGCCATGGTTTTAACTTAGCTATCCGTTATTGTGTAGGAATACTTTATAAAGTTCATGGAAAAATGTAGCTACAGGTGTTGGCTGTTTCCTGTTGTCCTGCTACCTTTGTGGGAGGCCTGGATTGAATTTCTGGCTCCCAGCTTTGGCTGGCTCCAGCCACCCCTGACTGTTGTGGTCATTTGGAAAGCAAATCAGCAAATGGGAATTTTCCATCTTTTTAAAAAAATTTATTTATTTTTATTGGAAAGGCAGATTTACACAGAGAGGAGAGAAAAAGATCTTCCACCTGCTGGTTCACTCACCAAGGGACTGCAATGGCTGGAGCTGAGCCAATCCGAAGCCAGGAGCCAGGAGCTATTTTCGGGTCTCCCATGCAGGTATTGGATCCCAAAGCTTTGGGCCATCCTCTGCTGCTTTCCCAGGGTATAAGCAAGGACCTGGAAGGGAAGTGGAGCAGTCAGGATACGAACTGGTGCCCATATGGGATCCTGGCAAGGATTTAGCCACTAGGCTATTGTGCCAGGCCCCCATCTGTTTTTACGACTCTGAAATAAAGAAATGAATTTTAAAAAGACTAATGGAAAAATGGAACTGAAATATTTAGATGAAAAAATTTTATAACTCATAGTTTTTCATAATATGCATCCCAGGTATCTTTGATGTACTGTCATATGTATACATGGTTTTCATTTGTTTGGCTACTAGAAAAACACCAACGTAGTTGTATTTGCATAAAATTTTTTTTCATAAACTAATGCAGTCTAAAAGCTAATTTTTAAATTAATTTTCTTTGTTTCTGAAATCTTCAGCCATTTGAAATGGCACACTCATTAGTCATCAATTTGTTGATGCACCAATGTGATGTGTAATTATCAGTTTTATGATGTCTTCCCTGGTGTTAATTTTCCATATCAAAATAGCAGGACAATTAATAATTTCTGAGTGCATAAACATGATTCACTACCCTTCATTAGTTTCATTATTAATGAACCAAAAGTTTAGGCATTGTTTATATTTGAAGTTTATTTCCTCTTTTCAACAAATTACAGCTTTTGCTATTTTTCTGAAGTTTCATTTTGGTTACAGTTCACTTATTGTCAGAATGACTCTGGTGAATTATAGAAATATATGAAAATAATTTCATGAAGTGGTGTGTTTACTTTTGTACTTGCTACATAATTAAGTATATTCATAAGGAGGCATTGATTAACAAGCCAAGTCTTCTGCTTATTGTGTTATACCTATGATGAGTGGAATAATTTTTTACAGATTAACTTCTGGCGCTGCAGATTAAAAGCCTGATGTTTCCATGCCTCTCATACTGGTTGCTGTAGATGTTACTTTTTGATAGGATACTTGGCCCCGAACTCTTTTGCATGCTCATATGTAAAGTCAACACAGTGGGCAGTAGGGATATTTCTAGAAGCTGTTTCTACACAGAAAGTAGTTCAAATTAACTGTATACAAAGGTCACTGTGAACCATAAAAAAAATTCTACTATCCCCATACTAAATTTATCCTTTAATTCAACTTCCCCAGACTATACTCCCCCAAATGTTCATGACATACTCTGGTGTCACATAATGGGAAGAGAGGCATATTGGGGTGACCCTGAAAGAGCAATGCTAATAAGTCTATTCACAATGTATTACTTTAGAAAAATTTACAAAAATATATGACTAGAAAACAGTTATTTGGAAGAATTAGTGCAAGGGAGGAATTTTGAAGTTTTATCTACGTTAGTGTCCTTCAAAGTTCACCCTTGATAGACAACCCAGACATATCACTGATTTGGCTCATAACAAGCTCTAGAATTAGAAAGGCTCCTGGTGTTAACTATAATTCCACTCTGAGTTTTTATCTGTTCAGTGTCCTGTGCCTTGTACTTGGGACTTAACTTCCTAACTGAATAATACTTAGAGGATAACAAAACTTTAGTAGAAGAGGAAGACAGGGGAAAAGACAAAGTGAGAGAATCAATGGGAAAAGACCAAAGAAGAAGTATATGTGATACAGAGGCATCAAGTAATTTTTATTGCTTGATAAATAAAAATAAATAAAAATTGCTTGATAGCTGTAACTAAAGCGGATGGTATGTGACGTTAATGACCCAAATGGAGTAGTTTTGGCCCTGGAAGACCTGTGCTGCTCCTTCGGGACGATGCCATTCACCAACACACTGAGTTCCCTAGGTGTCACATGCACATTCAGCAGTCTGTGGAGCCACAGCAGTTGTTTTCAATGGTAGCTGAGAATGGCTTAGGCTCTGAACTTCTCTCTGGATATGGAGTTCTTAGCACATCAAGTGAGAATCTACATCCTTGTTTTGTGTGCTGGGCTCAATTTTCTTGATTTCATTGTGCTGGGCTCATTGGGCATTGGACGAGAAGGGACAAAACAGGGATGCAGAGACATGATGCTGACCTTGTTCAGCACATGTTGATGTGCCACCTTACAACTCCTTAATCCATGAATTTGCTGGGGATTGCAGGGGAAATTTCTAGCTTGCTGATAGCATTTCATATTAAACCCCTTTGCCCCTTCCATTTGTCTTCCTCTTTGCTTGAGGGCTTTCTTTAGCTCTAGGTTGGTTACCTTACCTGCAGGCAGTTATAGGTATATGGGAACAACCTTTACAATTACACTGTGTTGGTGGATAAATGCTCTGGCCCCTTTTGATTCTTGTGGAACTCTTTTGGGATGAGTTCCATTAGATTCCTTAGAGCATCCCAGATGAATTGAGTCCAGAGATGGCCCATTCATTACTTCACTTGTTTATTAATGTTTATTGATGTTTCTCTCCTTCCTGATTTACTTTCCAAACTTCCTTGAATGTGCTGCTTGAGATAATTTCTCAACTAACTACCTGAACTCATTTCTTGTGTCAGTCCCTGCTCTTAGGAGAAGGGAAACTAAAACACCTAGTTTAAGCCATGTGCAAGGAATTTACTGCTTAAAGCAAGATAATCTAAATATTTCAATACAAAAACATTGGATATGGGTTTAAAGGAAATAAACGAACAATTTGGAGATATCTAAATAACTCCACAAAATTATTTATTTATATTATAAGCATCTGTTTATGCTGAGATTCTGCAGAAACTAGTTTCTAGGGGAAGGTAAAAAAAAACCCTGAATTATTACATTCAGGTCTTTAAAATTCTCTTGCGTTTATATTCCAGCCTTGGCTTATTATAGGGGTCTGTGCTCTGTTAACATACACATGTGCTTACAATATAAACAGCTTAACTAGACATCTGTGTTGACTACATATAAGAGGCAGTTAACTTTTTGCCTTGTTTCTGTTCAGTGATTTTGATATTTTAGTCTGTTAGCCAGATGAAAAAAGATCGGCTTTTTTGGTACCAGCTGTGTCACAGTTTGGGTTTGTATTTTGCAGGTGTTCCCCCCAGCTGGGAAGATGGAGACTTGCCATCTTTCAGGATGATGATTCAGGAGAGAAGTATAAGTGTGTTAAAAATAATTCGACATATTAATGGAGGGCTTTGTCCCTTGTGGGCTGCATGTGCATAACATATGAGGAACCAGCAGCTGTTCTATATTTTAGAAGGAGAGTTAGAATGTTAGAGGCATACAGAGCTATGCAAAACATAAGCAACTGCTTGAAGTCATGGAAACAGGATTCAACAATAAACTTTTATTTGTAAAGATTCCCTCCAAAATAATAATCGCTTTGGGCTGTGTTCAGGTGGCCTTAGGGTATTGGACAACCTATTTCCATTATTTGGACTCACCAAAGCACCTTGCAATGGCAGTTTTGTAGAGATGTCTACACTTATTACATATAGGTTGATTTCAAGTTAATTTCTACCTTCAAATGTTTACATTTTAAAATCATAATTTAAGAAAATGTTTACTTGGCTTTATTACTTTTGTGCAAACATGCTGTGAAAGGACCTAAAAACCTCTATCGAAAACCAGCTTGATAATAAAGTGTGATATCTTACCTAGCTTAAAGCTTTAAGAAGCAATCTGGTATACATATTTGTATGCATTTGGTATACATAATTGCCTCTTCAAAAACCATTTAATGAGTATTAGCTAATCTCAAATAATAGCGGTATTTTTTTTAACCCCTTATTTAAGGCTAATCCTTTGGCAGGGAGCTATGAAAGTCAGTTGTCCAGCTCCTGGACAAATAGAGTGTTACATTTATTCCATCTTCACTCTCACTCCCACTATCTCAGTTTCACAGCTCCTGATGCACAGAACTCCATTAGGATATTTAGTAGTAGGCTTTTTTTTCTCTTGCAAGTCATGGTTTTCTCTAATAAGGTATACCTGATTGGTCCCTGGGATTCAATGTCTAGAGTTTGATAATATTTTGCACAACACAATCACATGTGCTTCTTAGGAATTAAAGAGAACTAATCAGGTATAGTTAAGAAACTAAGTGAGGATCCAGTTGTCACTGCATTTTTTTTTACCTGACTGTATGCAACAAAGTGACAACTGGTCATGCAACCAGCAAAGCAGGCTCATGATGGGGAACTAGTAGTTTACATATAAAAGCTGGGAAGGAAAGGGATTGCCTCTTAGTGTAAGGGCAATGGGAAGGGCTGTAATCAACATCTTATGACCTGCATTGTAGGCACAATGCTCTTGTTTGACAAACTGCAAATTTTAAAATTGAACAGAAATGACAAAACCTTGTTAAGTTCTAGAATCCTATCATTTGAAAAAAGAGTATGCCATTATTTTGAAAAGCGTATTTAACATGTTTGGAGGGGATGGAAATTTCAAGTTGTCTGACTACATAAGAGGGAAATTTGGCAGCTGAATGGAGTTATTCTCCTTTTGGGGAGGGTTTAACCACCAAGAGGCCCTTCCTAACTACTGCTGGAGAACAACTGTCCAGTTAGGGAGTAGGAATCTTAGAGCCAAGGCCAGAGGCATTAGAATTGAGTGATGGGAACATGTGAGTCAGGCCTCATTACTGAGGTTCATTGAATAAAAACATAGGCATTTTCCTGGAAGTATGTTTGAAAATGTGGGAACCCGTGACTGACCCTTTTTCCCACTGGTGAAACAAGGTAACATGACTTTCAGTTTAGCATGAGTAATCATGTTTCAGTTAGTATCAGTGAGAAGGAACAAAATCATGTATATTTCAATCAAATGAAAATTAAAACAACATATTTTTAATTGCAACAAAAAAAAACCTTGGAGTCAAATTGGGTTAGGTCTCACATCCGCCTCCAGAATAGCAAACCCACATTGTGGATATTTGTTTTGAGATGGGAACTACTTATTTGTTTCTTATACCAAGGCCTAAGGTTTCCTAGTAGCCACTGCACAGAAATGTTCCTCAGATGCTTTCAAAGACTGGAAAATAGAGCTGTCCCCTCTCTCATAGCATCCATAGAGGAGAGATTAGTTTATTCTTTAAAATTGGGAAGCTCTTTGTTTAAAGAATGAACAAAAGAGGGGAAAACCAAGATACTTAGAAGCTAAGTAATGGCCGGGATCTCTCTGCTGGTTCATGTTAGAACTAGTACCAGAATGCTAATTTTTCTGTTCTACTTTACATTGTTAGATTTTAGAGGAGATGACTGTAAAAGTTTCTCAGACAATGTGTTCTGAGGAAATAAAGTATCAGTGACTCTAATGATGACTTTTGCCCATGGCTTAAATCAGTGATTTTCATGGAGGAGAGCAGAGAGTCATGTGTAGTTTGAAAGCAAGGCAGAGCTGTGTCTTACTGCTTTGGCCACAACATTTCTCTTGAATTTCAAATTACATTAAAAACAGGGCATGAGGTTTTTTTTGTGTGTGTGGTAAAGAAACTCATGTGTTAGCTTTTCGATTTTCTTTCCAGGTTTTTGCTCCAGTAAATTAAAATACAATGTTTTAATTTGCTTTTTTTTTTTAAGTTAAAAATGATAGTGAACAGGGGGTGAAATGAATGGGTTTTTGGCCAGGAGTTTGTTTCCTTTTTGAAACTAAGATAAAAAGGAATTGCAGGTGTTAGCAACTGGTATCCATCAACTAATGTATGGATAGAAAGGTGATTCATCTATTTGGGGATACAAGGAAAATAAGTTCTGATACATGCTTCAACATGGATGTATTTTTAAAACGTCATGCTAGATGAGAGAAGCCAGACACAAAAGGCCATATACTGTATGGTTCTATTCATGTGGAATGTCCAGGACAGGCAAATCTGTAGGCAGAAAGATTCATGGGACTGATGGGAAAAGGAGTCACTGCTATTAGGAATGGGGTTGATTTTTGTGTAATGAAAGCATTACAAAACTGGATAATAGTAATACTTGCACAATTAATCAGTGGTAGAAAATACCACTGACCTCCATATTTTAAATGGCTAAATTTTAAGTTTTATATGTATTTTACCACAATTTTAAAAAGGACTGTGTCTCAGTGACACTTTAGCATATCAACCCCTTCACGTGTTTGTGATTTGTGAAGAAGACTGGACTTTGGGATAAAAAGGCAACCATATTGCCATTAGCCCATGGTTTCTGCAGGCCTAGAATTTATATTCAGTATTTGGAGGTGAGGGAGAGGCTGGGGGACAGGTCCCATTCATAAATATTCTAGAAATTCCCATTTCTTTTTTTTTCAAGACAGAGTTTTGTTCACAGTATGACTACAGTGAACTTGGTTAGTTTTTCTAATCAGTGATAACAATATTGCCATTTCCATACATCTATGTTTTTTAAAAAATATTCTTTTAATTGTTTTTACAATCTTGACATAATTAAGGTGAAAAGGTTCAAGCACTACAGGAAGATGGGCAAGACAATTAGTTCCGTATTGTTTCCTTAATATATCTGATGTAAAAGGGGATTTTAAGGGAGAAGCCCCACCTAGTCTCCCACACACCCCAGGTCCCAGATGTGGGGCATGCTCCGAGGGTGTTGCTCAAATGGTTTTGATAGTTCAACAGTTCTGAATCGCTGCCACTCTCACCAGCGTGGGAGCATCCACTGATTGACATAGTCCATCATAGAGTCTCCGTTTGCCCAGTATTTTCATTGCCAACATATAGCTGAGGTGGTTGATTGACTTGTTCTGTGTTCTGTCTTTTGATGGTTAGGGTTCTGAGTCCAGAAGCTCGATTGGGGGGATCCCCAAAGAAACTTTGTCTGAGGTGTTCCCAGACCACATTCTTGTAAATACTAGCAAGCACAGGACCCGGCACAGTTCATCGCTCCAATCAGCTGGTGGTTGCAATTGCTGGGTTGGTTCTGTGTTCAGTCCCAACTTCCACTGGAACCAATGGGTGTTTGCAGTCCAGCCTGGTTCTGCCCAGCACATACTCGGCCCTCACATAAACCAGTGGGAGCTGCAGCCTAGTCAGAGCGACCCACAATAACCCCCACCAGACCCGCTCCCTACCCTGGTTTGCCAGTATGTGGCAGACTAGTCTAGTCTGTCCCACATTCCCTTCTGCTCTCATACATGTCAATGGGTATTAAAACCTTGTTCCATCTAACCAGGTCAACTATCCAGCCCTCGTAGATGTTGTTGGGTGTCTGTCTAGCCACCCCAGCCCCTGTCCTAGTTTTCGTGCCCTCCAGTGGGGGGTGGTAACCCAAGAGGGAGGAGCCCACTATTGCCCTCCCAGGCCACTCCCACTCCCAGATTATGCACTCTCCAGGTGGTTCTGTGGTTTAACTTGACAGAACTAGCCCCCAGTGCCAACTTCTGCCAGCTGATGCTGTGGCTAAGCCCCAACAACCCTCACCCGCTCTAATTGTAGATTGCACCAGTAGGAATAATCCGCCCAGCCTGGTTTTTACCTGATCTGGTCCACATGAGGTGCACAGGTGTTGTAACCCTGCCTAGTCTGGTCTGCACCCATCCCAGCTCACGCACTCTAGTGGGAGTAGCTGTCCAGCAAGGGAACAACTCCTTATTCTCCTGCCGACTCTGCCCCTCCCTTCCTGATTCTCACATGTGCTGGTTGGATGCTGCGGTCCCATCTGGCACAGGCAACCTCACCTTGGCATTCCGTGTTGTGCACTGCTTTTGTCGCGACCGAACCTGGCTCGACCCGGACTCTGTTCTGGCGTTCAGATTTGCCAGTGGATGACGTGAACTGATTCAACCTGATCTGCCCCTGACCCATGCCAAATGTATGCCAGTGGGACACTTTCCATGACCTGTTCTGGGCTGTTTCCCTCCATGCTTCTTGTGCTTACCTGCAGGGTCTGTGTCCTGCCAGAGGAGTTACCCAGGCTCCTCCATCAGAACCCCTCCGAGTGCCAGATTTTGCGCATACCAGTGGGTCCATGAACCAGCACCACTCAGTTCACCTCCTGTCCTAGCAGGAACAGTGGCTAGAAATTCCCATTTCTTCTACAGTCCTCTGGGGAGCTATTGACAAGCTCCCACCTTCTTAAGAGTGGAAAATTTGTTGGAGGAAGGCCATGACTTTATTTCATTTTTGTGACATTACCTTTCCCAGTGCTGACTTAAGAGCTGTGTCCATATGCAGGAAAGTAAGTAGATTGAAAAGGAAACACATTCAACTCAAACTGTTATTTGGACAGCAGGAATATTGTGGACAGGGTGAAGGGTGGAACTCTACAATTCTGCTGTGTGTGGCCGGTTGTTTGCTCTGCTCCCTTACCTGCCCTGTGCCCTGTGCCCTGTCCAAAGGTTCTGTTTCCTTATAAAGTGCCCCTTCTCAAATGAGGAGCTTGTGTTTTGGTCATTGGTCTCTTGGTGGACTTTTTTGATAGTTCCTACGTAGCTAGTCAACTCTTCAAGAGTTTTGTTTTACAAGAAAGCTTACCTGGTGATGCGATATTCATTTATGTTTTGAAACTGGATGTAAAAAAAGATGGTAGCATGTCTTCCCCATCCCCAACCTGCCCCGGGCTATTTTAATAGTCTTTTTGTTTTCTCATCGATGAGCTTATGCATTTGTATAAAAATTAATGAAATTATTTGACAGTTATAACTGATTTTCCCCAGATAGAAAATTATATTAGTGATTATAGCTGCACTGAAAAATCTTCGAAGATTGGGTGATCTTTTAAAAGCATATTTATTTTTACTTAAAATTATGGCATATCAAAGTAAGACAGTTACATTTTAAACAAATAAGACTTAAAATCTTTTCATATGATTGAAAGGGAGAGTAATTTGTTTAAATTCGTTGTCACTCCTGATTTCCTGGAATAGGAACTATCATTTTCTTCCTCTGTGAATTGAGTACAAAGACTGAAAAATTTCATTGTAAATGAGTGAAGGTTAAGATTGTAATTTTACTTAGAAATTAAAACTTCCCCAACCAAATACCTTTTCCTCACTTTGCTCCACATGGATGTACTGAATTCAGAGATATTATTACCTTTGCTGAATTTGTTTCTTCAGGTACACGATATGATTTGGGAAGAATTTATTTTTTCACCTCATTCTCATAGATATTGTATCAGAATCATTTTCTAGAGGATGCTTAATTCATTTTTGGAATTTTGGAAAATTTTGCTTACTATCTTTTTCATGATCATTTCTTACAAAATTAAAAATATCCTAAAGTAGCCATCATATTGTGTAATAATGTTGCATTACTATGTGAAATCAACCTTCTTCAGATCGATCCTGAAAATAAAGACCAACACAAATGCAGTAGAGTTTCGTTTTCTAAAGAAATATATCTTTATTGACTTTTCCCATTTTCTTACAAAGCAGTTGAAAATCTCCTTGCCCTTGCATACTCTTCAGTGTATGGTGGCTGCCTCCTAGGAGACTGTCGGTGCAGCTGTGTAAGGTTCCTTAAGTACCATGAAAGCTCTTCATTTTTTCGGTCTACTTTTATAGGAAAGAATCCAAGTCTCATTGGATAGTTTATGCTTAGCTCTCTTGAAGAAGACCAGTTTAGTGGATTAATGTCTAATTTACATTCAATAATGAAGACAAACTTTGAAAATCTTTACAGATTAAATGCCCACTTTATACCAGGGTGTAATTGTTTGAATCATGGGTGAGTGTACAGTATATAGCTGTAGATGTAGTAGATATGTCTATAAATAAAATAGTGCTTTAAGGTAACAATATTCTTTGGCTGATTTAAAATGCCTGTGGTGGGTTCTTATATGAGACTAAAATGCAAACGGCCCCACAATTATTGTCAATCGTAACACCGAGCTTGTGCGGAAGGTTCCTATACTGTTGACTGTCAGCATCTCCAGGTCCACGACATATTCTCTTGGTCCTGTTAGGGACTTGACGAGCACAAGCATTGCACTGACAGGACTTGTTTGCTAAAATACAAGAAAAAGAGGGTGAAAGAGTAATTTTTCTTAGAGTGCCTAGTATTTATGATATAATTCCTGTAAGAATAAAGAAAAGAATTTTGAGGGTGTGATAAAACAGCCTGTAATTAGTCTTACAGTAAGTAGTCTGATATCGAGTCTTCTTGCTTCTTACCCCTTAATCCAACCAAAGTCACCAGCTCCAAGTTACAGGGACTGGTTTTTGGAAGCTGTTTGTTTTATATTCCTCTCTCTGTGTTGACATTTCTTTTTCCTTTTTTTGAGTAGCTCCAGCCATTAGAGACTAGATTTCAAACTGGAATCTGATTGTTTAAATGGACACACAACACTTTTTCAACATTGTACACTTGTTCATATTCTTGTAGGTGAAAATCCATGTACCTTACAACAGGATGTAATGAGTGTTAGGCTCTATGGAGATCTATGAGGGTGTATGTACATAGGGAAAAGAGGAGGAACCCTGAAACACTGAGAGACAGCTCCTGAATGGCCAAGGAGAGTCACTGAGGAGAAGTGAAAGTTTTGTAAAGTAGTACATTCAGGAAAATTGCATGTATTTTCCTTTTGGTGAAGAATACAATGGTACTGGAGTGTGGAAGGATATGAGGTTGAGTAGCATGTAGACATTTGAGTCTGGCTACCAAGGGACAGAGACATGGATTAGGATTTCCCAGTCACCTCAAGAGTGCACAGTTAGCCAAGGGAGGTTTTGGAAAGGACATTGAAGGAGAATATTTTGACAGAAGCTAAGAGAAATGATGACTCCTTAGGAAAGAGGCATACATGTGTCCAATAAAAAGCGGGGGGGAGGGTAAAGATGATTGCAACTACAAGGTCCCCTTGGATATAGCAGAGACGATATTATTACCGGCTTTTTTTTTCTTTAAAGAAACTTTAGTCTGGTAGTGGGAGCAGGAGACAGAGAAGTGTATAAGAAGTGAGGCATTTCAGATCATATTATAGATTGTCTATAGAAGGAAAGAAAGGGCAATATCTAGAAGCAAGAAAGATGTATAGAAAATAGAGGAGAATCTCATGGGCAAGTTCCTAGAGGAGACAGAATGAATTCAGGTCCTGGGTTAACCTTGATTGATGAAAGTGAAACTGTCTTTGGAAATCAGTAAAAACAGTAAGTGGGGGGAGGGGTGAATTATGTGTGGTGCTGGTAGATGGAAAGTTTGGGTAATTCATGCACATTGGTCTTAGTAGTTTCAGAAGAGTAAGAGGTAAGGAGTATGGGGACATTCATGACTAGGGACTAAAATATGGAATTAAAGAAATAAGAAAGTAATGGGATTATTGAGTTTACTGAGAACTTTTCTAAAGTTGGAAAATAATATTAAGATTATGCTAATGGCAAACTAGACAGGAAAATAAGAATGAATTAGGATCGTCCCAGGGTTACTATGATGGCAATTACTTTAATTGTCCACTAAGAAGTTGATATGGGTAACAGCATTTTTGAGTAGTGGGTAAAGGTAGTCCCTGTGTTGCCAGTATCCCATATGGGTGCCAATTTGTGTCCTAACTGCTCCACTTCCAATTCAGCTCCCTTGAATAGCCTGGGAAAAGCTGTGTCATATGGTCGAAATGTTTGGCAACTGCCACCCATGTGGAAGAACTGGAAGAAGCTCCTGGCTCTGACTTTGGCTTGGCTCAATCGTAGCCATTGTGTCCATTTGGTGAATGAGTCAGCAAATGGAACCTCTCTCTCTCTCTAACTGTCTAACTTTCAAATAAATACATGCTTTTTCAAAAAAAAATGTTTATAGACTACCAAAAAATAAGTCTAGGGGGTTAGATAACTAACATTACATTGAAGGTAAATAGCAAAGGGAGGGCAAAAGAGAGGATGGAGAGTCAGTTATTGAATAGGACATTGGGGACCAAGATTTCCTTATGGAGTTTTTCTGAATCATCATAAAGCCCAGGGGGTAACTTTTGGGTTTGATGGTGAAGTGGAATGAAATTTAAGATTATATGGGATAAGATGGCCAGAAAATGGTAGACTGAGGTACGGGATGGTTCTGATAGTGCCAGATCAAATGTCTTCATAATTTAGTCCTTTTGTGTATTCTCCTTTTAGTAATTTTACCCAATCCCAACGCACTGTTTTGTTTCCGGTATCTTCCATGGTTCATGTCTCCTGCAACTGAGAGGTATAGATCATACTAATTCATAATTGAGACCAATAATTATAAGCAATTAATTGAATCAATATGCAAAGATAGACTGAATTAATTAAAAAATATTTTGTTGAGGGGCTAGCATTGCAGTGCAGTGGATTATTAAGCACCATCTGTGATGCTGGCATCCCGTAAGACTGAGTCAAAGCTGCTCTGCTTCCAGTCTTTCTCCCCTGCTAAACAGCCTGGGAAAGCAGAGGAAGATGGCTCAAGTACTTTGACCACTGTCACTGAAGATGGAGTTCTAGGCTCTTGGCTTTAGTTTGCTCTAGTCCTGGCTGTTGTGGCTATTTAGAAAGTGAACCAACTGGTAGAAGATCTCTCTCCATCTCTATTTGAGATATGAGCCAGCAGCTGGGAGATTTTCTTTCTTCTCGTTTCTCCCTCAATCTTGTCTCTCTTTCTGCCACTCTGCCTTTTAAATAAGTAAAGTCTTTATAAAGTAAAAGAATAATGAACAAGCAGGCAAAGCCTTTGTTCTCATTTGTCTTATATTCTGGTGGATGATAGTAAAAACAATATTCTAGGTAATGATAGGTAATGATAGGGCTATGAACAAAAATAAGAACCAGTAAAGGGACAAAGTTCTTACTCTGTTACACTCCTTCTTGATAAAATGTCCCCTTGGAGGGAAGAAGTTTTTCTAAATATGCTTTCAAAAGGAATATAAATAAAATACCATGTCTCACATATTTTTCAAGGATCAGACCAACTGTTGGGACTACCAAAAAACCTCTTTGGGACAGGCTTTACATAGCAGTAAAGTCACTGCTTAGGCTAGCTGAACTTCATCTTGGAATACTTAGTTCTAGTCCTGGCTAAAACTAAAAAATATTTAAATATTCAGTAAATTCAAATAATTTAAAATGAATAAATTTAGGAAAAAAATTGACTGCTATACTTCTGACCCAGTTTCCTAAAATGCAGACCTTGTGCAGTTTCACACGATGGCTCAGGTACTTGAGTTCCTGTACATATATGGGATATCTGTATGAAGTTCTGGGCTCCTGATCTCAACAGTTAGGGAGTAAACCAGCAGCTGGAAGATAGCTTAATCTTTCTATCTCTGTAGCTCTCTCTCTCTCTCAAGTAAAATTTTAAAAAACAAATACTTTGAAAAGAATCCCTCTTTGACTATACTAACCTATGTTAAGTTTTGATGTCTTTAGGCCATAGCACAAAAATTGTGGTTTCTTTTTCTGTAGCTGTTAAACTATGGAATTGCTGTATATGATATAAAGGAATTGTTACGGCTTTTTGAAATCAGGAGGTATGCACTTCATGTATTTTTGACATCACAGCACCTGGCATGGAGCTGAGCACTCAGTAGGTGTTTCATTATGCCTATTAGTTGATTTCTATGCATTAAATACCTTTTGCTCAACTGAATTTCAGTGGACCATTTTTTTTAAAGAAGCTTCTTACAAATATCCACTATGTCTCCAGTTTAAAATATCAATATTCTTTCCATCATCCTAAATACAGGCCATCCATGAAGATTATGTTGCGCATTACATATATCTTTCATGGTAGCTTTAAAATAAGTGCATTGTTGAAATGTTTGCATAATTGAAAATTTGGGACTTAATGGGTTAAAAAAGTTTGCTTTTTTCTTATTGGAATAAATCTAATCTTATTTTAGGTTGTATTTTTCTCTTGAGTTGATCATGAGGAATTAATCATTTCTGATTTACTGGCAAAGAAACGGAATCATGTAACTGGAGCTGGAAGGGAAGTTAATATATCAAAGAACAGGATAAACATGTAAACTTTAAAAAAATCTGTAAGCTTTAGCACAAGGATGAATTTCTCAATTTATTTTCACATTCTCAAAATGAAATATTGACTTTAAAATTTGGTTAAAAGTCAAGAGTGCCCAAAGGGGTTTTGCAAACATTGTAACTGAATGAATAACATCCTTGATGAACCAGTTACCATAACTTTGCGAACTGCTTGGTGAGGTGCCATCATGCTCACTGAGATGGAGATCTGTATTTTAAAGTTTAAAACAAATTTACTGAGATTTTGTAGAGCAGACTGAGGGCTGAGTCACAGGAGTCAGGAAAACTAACCTGGAAATCACTGAAGAGGTTAGGGAGATGACAGGGGCAGATTAACGGAGGAGAGGCAGCAGTATGGGAAGCAGTGATAACCCTGAAGATACTATGAAGAGAGGAATGGCAGAATTCAGAAGCAGGATTGCATCTAGGCAATCAAGGCCAAAGAAAGGTCACAGGTGATAGCACACTGTAGGCCAGCTTTCAGAGACACAGGCTTTAGGGCTTTAGGATGATTTGAATGTAAACTCTTTTATGCATTTAACAATAAGGAATTAATCGTGCCTGAAAATCTCTGCAGGAATTATTGTTTTCTATGTATAATTACATATCACTGACTTGTGATTTGTGGCACTTATTTAGGACATATGTGTATGTACAGACTTTTGTTTTGATAGTCACACAAAATTACAATAGAATTTGTAGCTTAGTATCTGACTTTAGGGAGGTCAATCGATCTCTCTGAATCTCATTCATCTCTTCTGTAAGAAAAGGAGATCAACACTGGTATCTTGGTAAGAGTGTTACCAAGATGATTAAATGAGATGATACATCTGCACATAAAGCTCCTTAAATGTCAGCTTTCTTTCTATGTGAATGCTGCTCAACAACAATAATCACAGCAAAATACTGCCTTTCTCAATGGCTAATGTGGTTTTCAGGATACTTACCCTTAGGTAGAACTCTCCATTTTCATTTCCAGATTTGATCCGGAAAGTATTGATGGTGTTGGCATAAATAGTTGTAGCCTGGATCTGGAAGATGTCTGATGGCACCGACCTGTCAGATCGGATGCTCATGTATTTGTAGACTATTGACTGGGGCAGTTCACGGCACAGAGCATTTGAGACAGGGCAAACACATCGGCTGCAGAAACAAACAAAAGTAACTCACCAGTCTGGCTTGGAAAGATTAGAAAAATAACTTCATTTTCAAAAACTCTGGTGGTGTTTCTTACTTCTCTGATGTTAGGATGTAGGGATCTTGGCAAGGATTTCTTTGGTAACAACGGAAGCCACCATGATAATTCCAACACATTTCATTCTCCCGACAGTCGTGTGTGGTCTCACACTCATTTATATCTGTAGAGACACAGGGACAAAGATTTTACTGATTTATGTAAATTGTGTTAAGTGGCAGATTCTGGTTTGCAAGTAAAGTTGTGTGGCAATCTAGACTGTGTTAATCTTTCATACACAAGACTGGAATCTGAGTGGAGCAAATTTAGTTAAGCCACTCTAGAAGATTAATAAGTGTCACTTCATGACATTTTATGAAACACCTTTTCTTCATTTGTGAATTTCAAGGCAAATGCTAAGTATAAACTCTGCTTCTTATAAAAGGAAACACAGTTCGTTACTTCTAAACTAAGATGGAATTAAATAAAAAGTAAGTAGGTAAGTGTGATGGAGGATTTAAAGCAGAATTAATGACATCTGCCAGGAGGCTTAAGGAAGGCACCTCAACTTGGCTTTAGCAGAATGTTGGACTTGTGATTGTTGTTGAAGGACTATACTATTGTAGTAATATGGAGGGAATAATTGGGGTGGAGAATGGGAAGAGAGGAAGTGGGGGTGAATCTTTATACCTATAAACCTGTATCATGGAAAACACTAAAATAAATAAATAAATAGTATCGGGTAGATGGAGTTTCATGAATGGGACTGAAAAGGCCATTCAGGCAGAGAAAGCAGCAAGCAAAAACTGTGAGGAGGGCAGCTAATCATGTCTCAGAAGCCAGAGAGAGAGAGAAGAAAGCTAGAAACGTGGTTTTAGTGGGCTACAACATTCTAGCGGAGAGTGGTTCTCTGGGAGTGGATTACACTGTCGAGGGACAGCACAGCACAAGAAACGAAGCATAGAAGGTTCTACCTTGTGGAGTATGGCTGCTAAGTACTGTGTGGCAGGAGGGGAGTTAAGAAGTGGTGTCAGGAAAAGGTGTTGTCAAATAAGACAGAGCAGTACTGAGTCCCAGGAAAAGGGCTATGACTAGGGCATGCTGGACAAGAATTGATTTTTGATTTTGGAATTCAAAATTTCTAAATGACATCTGAGAGAACAGAATTACTTGATAGCCATCCCTTCATTTTTGGGTGATCATTAATATTTTATCCAACATGAGTCTTTGCTGCTTCATTCCTTCCCCATGATGGAATATTTTAATTCATTAATTTCCTCATTCCATTCTGTTTTATTCCCTCCCCTTTTAGTTCATTAATTTGCTCATCCTCATTGCAAATCTGGTGTGACCAACATGCTGGGATATGATTTCTTTCAGATTCTTATACCTCATGTTTCTTTTTTAGGGTGTTTATTACTTTTTACCTTGCATTATTGGAATTTGCATCTGTGTCAATTTTTCTATTAACTTATAAACTCCTATAGCACAGAAGCTATTGTTCTTTTCATTTTACCCTTCCTTGACTAGCGTTAGTGCACTAAGGCACATGATGTTTAAAGAATATTAAATTCAATTAAGTTGTTCCTCACCTAAACTCTGTGGATGTGGGTGAGACAAATATCATATTCTCTTATTACTGAGGAAGAAAGTACATTAGAGTTAAGTGGCTTCTTGGTTCAAGTTCATATAGTTTGCGACTGGCATCTTTCCATTGCAAGGTACTGTAAAAATCATTGCATGTCTTGGGTTTGGGGAAAAAATGTCTTTTAGCTGTCAACTGATTGTTTTTATCTGAAACTCATGAGGAGACTGGAAAAGCTGTGCAGTTTCTAAGAGTTACAAGAAGTGTCTTATTGGACTGGCCCCGGCAGAAGGGAGAAAACTCAGACTCTTCCAAAGAAATAACAATTGGCTTTTCACTATTTTATACCTCAAGAAAAAGATGCTGTTTAGCTATAGGGAAAACTAAGATTGGTTGTATGGAGTCCAAAAACAGCCAAAGGAAGCTTTGTTATAATTTCACTTATTAGTTCCATTAATTTGGAGCATAGAATAAGCAATACTTTAACTATTCTGAGAATTTTTCACAAAGCAGGGCTATTCAGATATCTGAGGAGTCTGCATTTATGTGTATGTCTTAGCTTTTCCCTGCCTCCACTCTAAGTGTGTTCCTTTTTGCCTTTGGAAATGAGAGGAGTTATTTCATCCCCAATATCCCCTTCCTGTTGGAGGAAGGTAAGAATCCAAACCTTTTCAATTTACTTTATGCTTGTGGACAAAGTTCAGAAGGGATTGTTTCAATAAGAAAAAGCAATTGCTTTAACTTAAAAAGAATGCAAGTCTCTTCTATAACAAAATATCTTGACTTAACTAAACATTCTGAAGTTGCATGTCTTCGACCATTGACAGTCATGAACCGTCCCCTTTGAAATTTCAATGCTTTTCTTACCTTTAATTATAACAGACGTAAATATTCTCAGACATAGACAAAGGCAGGTAAGATTCCACCATTACACATTAATTTGCTTCTCTCTTTCTCTGAGCATAAAATTAATTTATAATCAGAATATAGGACTATGGAAAATTGGTTAAGATACGCCTCTCACTGGCTAATTCATGTCAAAATTTCAATTAGGGTTCAGTAAGTGGGCCCATTTGGAATGCAATGTTTCCCACAATTAATACTTTCAGTCTCTATTAAGTTGGAAAGTATTATAAAGATGCTCATTGTATAATGAATGATATTTTGATTATGCTCCTATCTAGTGACTTGAGAGTAGTTAAATAATAATATGTATATCATAAAATGCCAAGTCATGGATATTCCTCTGAGTCCATATTTTCCTGTAAAAATCAAGATACAGATAGAATCTCCCCAGTGTCTCCTTTCCTTGGTCTTTTGCTTTCTTATATGTCTCTTTTCAAATCTAATTTAATGAGGCTTTAGGGAAGATTGACTGTTAGTCATTTACATTGTTAAATATTTTAAATGAAGACACCTTGACTTGTACAGGCTTAGTTTACTAATTATTTTTACATGGTATTGCATTTCATTTCTTTAGCACCCTTTATCAAATGAGAAGGATGAGGATTAGATGAAGTTTGATGAAGTCTGACAATTTGTTGAAGATTATAGAGAAAAGCTAGGATTCAAGTAAATCTTTAGGCCTCAAGTTCATTTACATGTTTTTTGTTTTGTTTTTATACTCTTTTACTACTTTGTGTAAACTTAAGTATTTGTACTAGCCTTTCAGGATTGTCTACATGTTTTGTATTACTTGACAGTATTTTCTGTTAAGACATTTTTAAACTGCTTGTGACATTGAAGGTGAGGAAAGAGCACATATTTTTGAGAGATTGGAAATCATACCAGTAAGAGAAATGCCTCTTCTACTTATGTGTAGTTATGAAGATTACTGAGAGTTTCTTCTGAAACTGGAATGCAAGGACATTAGCTATTTCTGCATCAGTAGTTTTTTTCTTTGAAGAATTCAGAAACATTAATTTTCATTTTAATACACATTAGGATGATTTTCCTCAACATCTAAATTACTACATAATCAATAATACTGGTATTTTAGAAAACTTAAACTGGCATAAAGTGTGCTGCTAGTTCACATGTTAAGCTTAGGCTCCAAGTTCATGATGAAATATTTTAAAAATAGTTTCTTTACTGATAAATGATTAGAAGATCTGTATCAAAGAGATTATGTAGGCTATATAAAAAGGACATGTACATCTTACTAAAATTACTGATAATAAAGGTTACTGCTTAAGTTTAAAAGTCATTGTTAATATTGATTTTTTTAAAAAGATTTATTTATTTGAAATGCAGAATTACAGAAAAAGAGGTAAGGACAGAGACAGAGGGAGAAAGAGAAAGAGAAAAAGAAAGAGAAAGAAAAAGAGACAGAAAGAGACACATCTCTAACTGCTGATTTATACCCCAAATGGCTATAATGATGGGGGCTGGGTCAGGCCCAAGTCAGAAGGCTGGTGCTTCCTTTCCATCTTCCATATGGGTGGAGGGAACCAAATATTTGGGGAATCTTCTACTACTTTTCCTGGCCATTAACAGTGAACTGAATTAGAAGTAGATCAGCCAGGACTCAGACTGGTGCCCATATGGGATGCCAATATCACAGACGGTAGCTTACCTTTTCATGCCTCAGTGTCAGCCTCCCAGTGTTTTTGTGAGATGTGTATATACATCGTGGTGAGCAGGGCAGTAGAAGAAAGATCTCAGATTGTTTATTCAGAGTAGAAAAAAAAAGAAAGTCTATGGTAGATAATTCTATTAATTTCCTTTCTACTCTTCTTGATTAAGACAGAAACAACATCTATGACAGCAAGAAACTTACCCTGGCATGTTCTGCTTCTCACCACTTGGTATCCTTGTGGACACATGCACGAAAATTTCCCAGGTTCATTGACACATTGATATTGACACAGGTAGCTTGAGGTTTGGCATTCATCAATGTCTGTTGAATCAGACAAGAGAAGGAACAGAATTGAAAAGCTTATATATCACTACTTTTGTCATTTTCTTTAGATGAGCTAAAGAGAGTAAAAATATCACAAACTCTGAAACAGAAATACAAGATTTTATCTGCTCATGGGCAGATTCTATTCTAGTAACTCATTTCCCTCTATAACTTTAAAGCACAAAGAGCTTCTCTCACCATCAGTTTTACTGAATCATTGCTGATGGGTTGGCTAATTCTGGGCCCAGCTCCACCAGCCAAACAGAGTGAATTAATTGGATTATATTTGACACTTCGCATTGGGCTCTGCAGACCCACCCAGGATGTAGATTCATGCTTGCCTACTCAGAAATTGGGTGACTCTGAGGCTAAGTTCATCTGAGCTTTGAACTCCAATTCCTGTCCCTGAAACCTTCCAGAGTTGATATGATGGCAGAATAAGGCTTCAATGTGGAGATAATGTTTTGCATTTCTGAATAGGAATGCCCTGGTAGTTTGCTCAAAAAAGCAGAGTCTGCTCTCAGAGCCAAGCAAAATGGCCTGAAGTGAGGTCTTTTGGCCTTCGTGGCTCCAAGTAAAGCTGATAGGAGCCATCAGGGAGACAGGGACATCAAATATGTATGACACCTCTCTCAGGGTGTTCTATACCTTTTGATTGATAGAATATGCACAGGCAATGGATGCTGAAGGTTATCCATCCAGCTAAATGGCCCTGTTTTTTCTCATGGGAGGGGAAGCCTAAGCAGCTTAAGAACCATGTTTGAGACTCACAGGAATAAGATCAAGAGCCACAGGTCTTGTTTTCAGTTATTTGTTTATGATGTGCCTTCATCTGTTCTCAACCTTAATTGTGTACTCCTGTCATCTGATGGTTATATTAAATGCAGATTCTGACTTTCAGAGTTAGGGCTGGTGCCTGAGACTGCCCACTGCTCACAGGCAGTTGTGCAGTGCTGATGCTGCTGATCATCAGGTCATGCTTGGACATACGGCACTAGAGCACCCTTTCCAATGAGCAGGTCCAGACTGTACCTAATATTTTAACCATTTTGTTTCTTCTCCTTCTCTTGGTAACATTTAGTTGAACCAAAGTAACTGAATCTTGGAGTGGAACTTCCTTGTGTTAACATTTTTTTCACTGATAGGTAACACAATGAAATGAAGCAGCAGAAAGACATACACTGTATTTTTTCTTATTTGTTATTTGGAAAGTATTTTACCTTCACAGTTGAGCCTGTCGCTGCTTAATTCATATCCTTGATTACACTGACAGATGAATGAACCAAGGATGTTGTAGCACTGCTGAGCACACTGATTGCTGGCATCACATTCATTTATATCTGAAGGGAAAAGTTTTATATATATATGTATTTATATGCATAAGCATATTCTTGTTCCTTTGTACCTATATCATCTGATGATAAGTAATTCCCTAGCTGAATTTTTTACCCTGCAGAAGCTTGCTGGAGAACATCAATTCAGTTTCATATTTGTTGGAACAACTTCAAATGTCTGTCATTTACTTCTTTGAGAAATACCAGATTTTTTTTTAGGAATGACAGTTTTATGTTTGCTGAATCTTCTCAAAATAATTTAATGCTTCCAGTAGAAGTACATTCCCATAGCTATTTTCCTTTGTTGTGTCAAATACAAAACAACAAAAAAATGCCAATACTATAAATAATTGATATAAGACACTTGTACTGATACGGTCTCTCAGCATGCTGTGGTGAAGATTTATCTGTGCTATTTATTACTTTTTAAATGGTTTCTGTGAAATTCCATTACAATTATAACATAAGCCTTTGAGACCCATACTGAGTTGTGCAATGCTCGGAGGTACTGAAAATATTGTGAAAAGGCATTTTTTTTGCACTAGATTCTTTCCATGTCATGCCAATCTTATAATTGTGTGGCGTGACATTGCATCTAAAAGAGGAGAAGAATATAAAAATTTGATGTGCTTTCAGTGGAAAGTTTATGTATTTGAACTTCCAGTAACCCCTTTGGCACATTCAATATTTATAGCACACACTGGTGTGTGTATATCAATTGAACTATAGTTTAGAAGGTTTTTTTTTTTGACACACCCAAGTAGGAGAACTGAAAGCAAAGTTAAAAATGTTTTCCATTTACAGCTTGATGGCTTTCAGAAATAGATTATTTTCTTTTCAGCCTCATTATTGTTTAAGGAGAGTTGATGGAAACCAGTGCATTCAAGAACGTGGAAACTGGAAATACCAAACTGTGGCATGGGGTTATCTAAACAGAAATCAGCCAGGATAACAGTTCCCAAAGTGCTTACCTACACAGGTGTAGTTATTTGCAGCCAACTGAAATCCAGGACTGCACTGGCAATAAAATGAACCTGGTGTGTTCACGCATCTTTGGTGGCAGTATGGAGGCACAGTGCATTCATCTATGTCTAGATTATCAGGCAACACACACATAAAGATAACCAAATGATTCATTTATCATAGTTGTTTGCATTCCAGTTCTCAGTTACATAATATTTGAAAAAATCTATCTAGGAAAGATCTAATTAAAATGATTTCTTTTGCTCTCTCTTTTATTGAAAATTAGGTCATATGCATTTTAAATCAACTTTGGTCAACAATCTGCAGTTCAGTAAGATGTTCAGAACAAGGATACATCATTCAGCCCACTCAGAGATAAATAGGCCTCCCAGGGTGGCTATGACTTAAGGAAAGAAAAATAATGAAGACTATCTTACTAAGCATGTGAGAGCACCAGTTTGAAAACTTACTTAGAGCAAAAGAAGTTGAAAAAAAAAAAAGACCAAAGAACAGAGCAATGTAGCACAAAACTAAGAGAAAGTGTGGCGGGCTGCACTCAGTTTGAGTTGTTTATGCAGTGTTTCAGAACACTGTAGAAGGAATCGAAGGCTAAGCAAGTTACCTCTTGAGACAGCCTTTCTGACACTTTGACGACACATTCCAGTTTGTGTCCTTCTCATATAAATATTTCCAACTATAAAATGCTCAGCTGAGAACTTGCAGAGTGGAACTAGCATCTTAAAAGTATAATAAAACGTCATTATTTCATGATTCCACACTTAGTAACAACTCCAACATGGCATGTGCAATTCAAGCAACAATTGTATGCTCACAGTGTAACACTATATAGTGACATTGCCTTAGATAAAACAAAGCTAACTTTTGTTCTGGGTTTTGGGATGCTTCAATAACTAAAGATGTTGGGGGACAGTTTAATATGCTCTGATGAGTACAGGTAGGGTGAGTTTGGATCTTTCTTCTGGTGACAACTAGTGTGGGCTTGACTTCTGTATCTGTTTCCTCTTCCATAAATCATAAAACAACAATGGGGTACAACTCTTGGGAGGATTACTTGACATAAGGGAAGCCAAGTTCCTGGTTCAGAGCAGGTAAAAACAAATGGGGGGCTACTATAAATGAACTGCCATCTTGCATTTAACCTACACTTAACATTTGCTTTAGCATGAAAATTGAGACCAATTATAAGGAGAATCATATGGCTTTCCCCCTTACCTCATTCAGGTGTGTGTTCAACTGTCAGTTCCTCAGGAAATGATCCTCCCACCCACCTAAAAGGGTTTCTTCTGTCATATGGATTCCTTTGTCCTGCTTTAGATTTCCTTGTTGCCCTTGACATTCTGTTATGTGTTTATTTGCTTTCTATTTTCCTTACTGCAGTGCATGGCAAATAAGATCTGCCTCCCTTCTTTGAGGTAGAGAAATAGTATTTTTTTTGGCCTGCTCACTGACATATACTTAACACCTAGAATAGGGTTTGGCATAGTAGGTGCTCAATAAACATTGTTTGACTGAATGGAAATATAGTGGTAATTAAGAACATTTTCAGCACAGTGCTTCCTAGTTCCCAGTATGCTAACCAGGTGGCAGTATCATTAGCTAGTTTGTATAAAGGGTACTTTTCAGTAACTCCATGAACATCATGTTTCATTTGTCTCCTTCTATAACCCATTATCTAGAGTAGTGCCTAAACCCAGTCAATTCTCAGTAAATACCTGATGAGTAAATGATGCATGTCTTCTCAGTCAGCAGACATTAAGTCATTGTTGTTTGCTAGCCTTGTGTTAGGCACTGTATTTTTTCAAGGGTATTATGAATACATATGTTTTAATTAATCCTATTAAATATACATACATTCTTTTCTGTCTACTATGGGACACAGGCATGACTGCTCTGTGGAATAATATCAAGAGAAGAAAGGTATACAACACCCAGAACTTTCTGTTACTCAGAATGCAGCCTGCTCAAGGCTGCTGGTGCACGAATGATTTGCATCTCTATACTTAATAATTGCGAAGACTGATTTGACAGTACAACAACACATTTATTATATGTTACAGAAGGACTGATCTGCAACAAATTGGAAATTTACATGAAGAATACTTCATTGTAATTTGATGAGGAAGAAGTAACTAATTAATCTGGGTAGATCTTGGAAGGCTTCCCAGAGGAAGCAACCCTGAGCTGGGATTTGGCTGCAGAATAGCAGTGTGCTAGGAAGGAAAGTTCTTGGTGGTTGAAAAAGGTTGGGAGAGACCTTGAAGTACAACATTGCATGATGCATGTGGGAACTGTTATTTGAGGGAAAGCTGGCCTCTACAATGTTTGAGGAGGTCAATGTGTTGATATAACAAGGTGACTGAGGATCAGAGGGAAGGAAACTGTGTGAGTTTAAGAACTTCCCTCCTATGTCATCATGGATGGCTATGATGACAATGTTTCTTTCTCTTTGGCTCACCTTAGAGTAGGTTGGGTAAATCTTTTTTTTCTGTATTTTTTATGTCTTCAAATGTTTACATTCCTAATACAATGGGGAAATTTGGGTGTTGGTGGACTTTCCTACATATTATTTTCCTAAATTAGGTTGTTAATTGCTGCAGATTTTGAAAAATGTTCAATTGTTATCCCCCAACATGGTGTGAGCAGTCTCCTGACACTTGTGAAACAGCAATGACAGGAGCCCACCTTGCCCCTGCTCTCAAAGTGTTCATCCTCCCCCAGCTTCCAAAGACACGCTCCTTGCACTCTACAGAGGACTTCCATATACGGCCTGTAGGGTTTATCTACTAACTCACTACTGATAATAACACCCAGCTTTTAGGTTAGTTCTTTCTCCTTAGTGTGGAAAAGAGGTAGTCAGTCAATGAATGAATGAGTTCATATTCTTAAAGCAAATGAGTGCTTTAATTTTGAATGTTTGAGGTTTAGGCAGTTGAGACGCTCAGGATGGGTCTTTGCTTACCAGCGCGTGGCACTTACCTACACACTGCTCTCCTCGTTTCTGATACCCGGGAGGGCACTGGCATGTAAAGGAGCCTCGTAAATTGATGCACACTTGGTCTGCCCTACAGTTGTGTGTACCTGCAGTGCACTCATCTATGTCTGTCAGAGACATACAACACAAGAAAGGTTATTAGTCAGTTGAGAGGATGTCAACATTTCCTCCATTTTGCCAGTACAGTTTTCTTCAACTGCATCTCTCCTTCATTTGTTTTTCTTCGAAGTTTCTTATTTCTTATTTTAAAATTATTATTATTTTACATAATGTGTAATAGTGCTATGCAGAAAATGTTCAAAATTACAAATTATTTTGTTGTTCAGGAAATAATTTTACAGAGATTAGTGTATACGACTCAGATTGAACAAATGCTGACCCGTTGCTTTGATTGTCTCAGTTCACTTTTAGAAGAAAAACATTTCAGATATGGATAATGCATCCTTGCATCCTCATTCATTATCCTCTTAGAGACTGATCCTGAGATGTTTTACATTTCTATTATATATGGAAACACCAATTAGAACATACAGCATTGTTTTGTCTATTTTAAACTTAAACAAGTTGTGCAATACTAGCTTTTCACGTAACATATTGTATTTTAGATCATTTGTATTGATAAGACTCTAAACACATTCCCAATATTAAAAATTTAATATTAAATTTCCCTGTTTTTGCTTTAAGATGGTGGGGTAACATATATATCTGAGTCTTTCATTGTAAAGTTCAAAACACAAAGGATTCAGTGTGGTCATACTTAGGAGAGGTGAAGCTTGTATAATTTAACACATACATTTTCCAAAAGCATTTTGCTTCTGGGAATAATTTATAAATGTGCCTCAAGGAGTTGGCAGGTTTCAGTGCTAGAAAAGCAAAAAATGCTAACTTCTAACTAAAGAAGTTACAAGTAATTTCTTTGGAATCAAATGTGATATGACTTTGTATATGTACGTTCACATTTACAGTCATTTATATGTGAAATTTAATTTTTCCATACTTACACAAAATAGCACAAATGAAAGGATCACAGTTTTGGCATTCTTCAACAGCTGAAGACTAAACTTCATTTAAAAAGAAATCATAAATCTTGGGAATGGGTGTTCAGCTTTGCAGTGAGTGTGATCGTGTCCCACATTGACATGTCTGAGTTTCCGTCCCTGTTCACTTCTGATTCTAGCATCGTGCCAGTGCAGATCCTGGAGGAAAAGCTGATCGCTCAAGTAACTGGGTTCCTGTCATCCATGTGGGAAACTTGGATTATGATATTAGTGGATGGAAGTTCTGTTTGTCTCTACTTTACAAATAACATATAATAATAAAGGAAAATTTTTAAAAAATCATGAAAATTGTAATTTGTGTGACAAAAATTTGCCTAAAAATTGAGGCAGATTAAGTGGAGGTGTGGTGACATAGTAGGTTAATTCTCTGTCTGTGGGAGTCCTCGATGCTCTACTTCCTATCCAGCTTCCTGCTGATGTATCTGGGGAAGCATCAGAGAATGGCCCAATCCTTGGGCCCTTGAATCCACATGCGAGACCTGGAAGCAGCATCTGGCTTCAGATCTTGCCCAGCTCTGGCAGTTGTGGCCATTTAGAGAATGAACCAGCAAGTGGAAGATCTCTCTCTGTCTTTCTGTCTTCTTTGCTCCCTCTGTAAATCTCTTTCAAATAAAAAGAAATAAATCATTTTTGAAAGCCTGAGACAGATGAAGGACTGTTAGATCATTACTGTGATAAATCTAAGGTGCTTTGGAATAAACAGAGAACCAAGGGTCAATTAACAAATGAGCGATCACTAATGAGAATTTTCTCGATTTCTGTCTTCTCTTTAAAAAGCCCATGGTGTGATTTTACTGTTCATTTTTCTGTATTTTCAAGAATTACTGCAGTCACATTACAAAATATCCCAATATAGGAAGCCTAGGTTGTAGGAGGGCTATCCTCCGTACCAGTTTCATTTAGCTGGGTGTGGAAACAGATTCTTCTTTTTAGAAAGAGGGAGGGGTGATGAAAAATATTTGAATGATGTGTGGCTGTCTATTGGATAATAATCCATAAAAGCATCTCTTTACATCAGCCTTAGCACCTCATTTTAATGTTCTGGTTAAGACTTTGTTTTTTGAAATTTGTTATACTATTACTGCTATTATTATTTTCAACTCAGTGATTACAAATTGTACTTGTTAGGTACTCCTCATGGGCAAAGCTGCAAGCAACTTGCTTTGAAATGATCTGCTGTTTTCTTTAATCTTTCATTAGTTTTTCATATGCACTTGATGAAAGCCTTTCTACTGGGGTTTCTTCAGAGCTTTATGACTCGCTAATGCAGAAATGACAGCTGAATTCCTATTGTTTTATGTCAAAACATTTGCCAGCATGTGCAGTGGTAACAGCCCTGAGATGTTAAGATTCAGATGTGGCAAGTTTCCTCAGCACATGCTGGCAGGAGATCACGGACTCCGCTGGCTGCTACCTCTGATAAGGGAGGCCCCAGCACTGATGGAGTCTTCTTTGGGAGACATCTTTGTGCAAAGTGCCTCCACCCCATCACATTCCTGCTATCCTCCAATTTCCTTCCTGCTTTCTTGTTATTTTCTAACTCTCTTTGATAAACAAACCAATCTTTCTAGTGGATTTAATATGTCATTAAGTAGGGTTTTGGTTTTCAAAAAATACTAATATATTTATGTGAGACAGAGACCTTTTTTATCCATTGGGTCATTTCCCAAATGCCCATAACAAGTGCGACTGAATCAGGCTGAAGCCAAGAGGATTTAATTGAATCCAAGTCTCCTACATGAGTGGCAGGAGCACAGCTACTGACCCAGCACTCTCTTTTCTGTATTAGCAGGAAGCTGGAGTAAGAAACTAGAGTCAAGTTTTGAAACCAGCCACTTGCATATGGGCCATGATGCCTGAAGCAGCATCCTATGCACTGGTGAGATGCCTGTTGGCATTAGGTAGATTTTATATGAAAACCGGTGCTATACCTTCTTAAAACCCAGATCTGTTTACCCTCTGGACTATTATATCAAAACTATTAAGTGAATTAAATAAAAACCACATAAAATATCCTTGTATCCATGGCCACTATATTATTTTCCTTTGTTTATCAAACATAAATAACAAACGAACAATAACAACAGAGAAGGCTGCAACAGCATTTGCCTTATCCAGGACTGACTGGTAATCACAGTTTCTATTTACCTGTACTCATAAACCAATCAAACAAATAATTTATGTGAACAGGAAGCAACTGTTAGACACACTTCGTTTGTGGCTGCTCTGACTGCAGATTAGAATGGTCCTCTCACTTGCTTTAGCATATTATAATACTGAAGGTTATATAGACTGAAAATCTGTGAATTATCTCCAACTCCTAAGTTCACTTATTTGCATAACCTAATTTTATTTCATAAATTATACTTTGAGACCTTTGTTGCTTATTTAAACAAGTATGCAAAGTCATACAAAAATCAGTTATGCAGTGTTAGACTGTTTTATGTTTACTTCTATTTGTATGCATTTCTGTTCGTTTTAGATATCGGTTCAGTGCCATATGGAAATCACTAAATACACAAACATAAAAATTCCTATTCTTGTGTGGATGCTTCAAAAGTCCTGGCTCATCTAAGACTGTTTCTGCAACTCCAGTTCTTCCTGCTTTCTGCAAGTGCCTTCATCCTGTATAAGAAAAATCAGTTTCCTGCACTGATTGCAGACTCTCTGCACTGAAAAACAAAATGCTTTATTTATAAGGAAAATACAACTCAAGTTAGCTATGATTTTCCTGGCAATTGAGGACAAAGGGCTCCAGGGAGATGAATTTGTTGTTGATGTTTTTGTTTAATTCTCTAATTTGCTCAGCAGTTAACACATTCTCTCGTCCTTGAACCTAAGCTCTATGAGAGTGGGTCTGTGTGGTTTTCTTTTCTGTATTACTAGTGCATGTAGTGTGTGAAACATGAGAAAATTTCAGTAAACATTTATTCAAGACATAGATGAATAAGTCATTACGTTTTGTTGAGACAGGTGTCTAGGGTTTAAGGAAAGTAGGGTCAGTGTTTTTTATCTTAGGGAACTAGAAATGTACAGGCAGAGGAATAAGCAAGATCTGAGAAAAACGGCAGCATAAGGTCAGGGAATGGGAAATGATGTAAAGTGGTAAGTGCAGAAGTCCAGAAGCTATGGGGAATAAAGCTGAATGAGAGGCTGGTGTAACTTCTGAGGTGCATTTTGAAGAAGGTGAGATAAATGGATTTGTAGGCAAAGAGATTGTTAAAAGGTGCAAGGCAGGCCATATTAGAACATATTGCTAAAGAACAAAATTAGCATGAGAACAGCTGACTGATGAAGTCAGCGAAGATACAGGGGCTGTGTGTGAAGAGCCTGGTGGAGTGTACGGTTGGGGAAATTCATGAAACACACGTGGAAATGGAGAGTTTGGAGGGAATGCCATAGTGAGCAGCTCTGAACTCTGTGGTCAGATCATAGTGTTAACATGACCAAAGAACAAAATAATAGAATGTGCTTTCTAAAACATCACAACACATTTCATCATTCTAATAGATTAAGAATACCTAATGGCAATATTTGGCGATTCCCTCATTTTTCAAAAATGTGGCTGTTCTCTCCCTCCTAGTGATTTATACTATTGTAGGTTCCTCTTTTGCTGACATTGGCAGTGTAAATTGCTTTAAATAATCCACTCTAATCTTTGCTCACTTCTGTATATCATGCTGACCTCCCATCTGTGGAACCATGTAGTTGATTTTCTCCCTGAACTAATAGAGGCAATGATGTACATCTCTGTGGTGTCCATTAAGTGTCAGCTTAGGCCCTCATTCTCTATGCTTTTGGCTCCTTTCCTTCAGTCTGACTCACATTTCCCCAAACCCCTGACTCATGCTGCTTTCTCTCTCTCTTATGCAACATTTTAATCTCTGTAATGTTCTTTCCATAATTTGATAACTTACCACGACATGGAGTCACTTCAGTGTGTTTTTATGGGCAAAAATTATTTGCACCTTGAGAGCTTTTGAGTACCATTTAACTTTTTCTAGTTAGTGTTGCTTTCATTTTAAGAAAAAAATCCAGAGCTATTTTTGAATAGTCCATGTCAGTTGGTCATAAAGATGCACTGAACTAGAAGGGAGGGGACTGACATGGTTTTGAATTTATTACTGCCTGTGCATGTGCGGTAAGGGCCCTGGTGTTGATGGAGCTTTTCAAGTAAAGGGACTCATTCTGTGAAGATCTTCAAGTGATTTGAGGTATTCCTATTGTTTTTCAATATAATCCTGGCAGGTAGGAATCATCTTCACTTCCAGGTGAGGATACTGTTGATTTATAATTGCCATATCCAAAGATGGCTATTGATAAGCACAACCTGAGAAATCATGATGCCATATTATCCTGATTAAAGTCTGATTAAGAAGAAAGGACTTGATATATAGTTTCATACTCAAATTTGTTAAAACTAAAATTATTTGGTATGAAAACAGATGTTGTTTAGCAACATGAAAGGATCTGTTAGTTAATTAAGAAGACAGATTTACTGAGCTCTGTAGTATGTTCGGGAATATGTGGCCACATCATTCACAATTTACAGATAAGGTGGAGGTGCTAAAATGTAGCCTCAGTGAGCTGACTTGCCCAGGATCACACAGAGTGAAGATGTGAATCCAAGATTTCTATTTTTATTCTTCAGTATAGGTCATCATAGAGGCTTACTTCCCTGGTGTCTTGGTAACACAGGTTTTCAAATAGTTGTACATATTTTTAATATTTCTTAGCATGAAAAAGGTGATTGTTAATTTTACAACAGATTGATTTTCTTCCTGCATCTTTCTTCTACTTAGAATAACATTCACAGCCCTCCAAGTTTTGTTTCCCTCTTTAGTTCTTAGCCAATTATCAACAACTTTTGTCAAAGAGTTGCTAGTTCCCTTGTTGCTTCCTTCACAGTACTGGAATCAGATTTATCTGGGCCAAATGCCCAGTTCTAGTTAGCTTTTCACCCTTCTGAAATTATCAGCTAGAATTCACCCAAGCTAAGCAGTTCTAGCAGAGAAAATAAATAGTGATATTAAGTAACAAAAGAGAATTGTCTTCATTGATATCCAGCAGTAGATTTATAGTTCTAGATTTTTATCAGTTTTGGCAAAATAGATTGTTAATAATTTAGTGTACTTTAAATGATAAACAAAAACATCACCAAAATCAACAAATATCAGCGTTCATGATAGTTCCCTTCTTTGTTTCACAGAATAGTGAAATCGAGTGTCCTGAAAGTCACTGGCATTTCACTGTGTTCTGTCAGAGCCTTATAATAGTTTGTTCCTGCATGGAGAAATCATACTGCATGTAGTTGGAGGTTGATTTTGGAGCAAAGATGATAGATTTGCATTGCAAATGGACCTCTTCTCACCTAGTTTCCTCTGCAGAGTGTTCATTTGTAAGATTGATTAGGTGAGGTGAGATACAGAGTTCATGAACTTGGGCAGGAAAACTAACTGCTGCATGTGAATGACCCATCTGTGACTCATCTGCTCTATACACAAACCAAACGAACCAATCAGTCATGGGCTGAAACAAGACTCCACAAAGAAACAGAGGTTTTTGTTTTCATCCTTCAGCTCTGTTTGCACCCTGGCAAAATGTAGTTATTTTCATTCGGTATCTTAAGGAGGAAACATTCGGTACTGACAACTGATTGCTAATAGTCAAGAAGCATTTTCTGTATCCCTGTGAATGTGTCATGCCCTGCTAAACTCTGTCTGTCTTTCTTTAAGAAAATGTAATTGTCTTCTGCTAAATGCTTGGGAAAAGATGAGCTTCATATTTGGGCTATCATAATCAATTATTATTTTTATTTTATGTTTTACCTCCTACATACAGTGGGAGAACATGTAGCATTTGTCTTTTTGTGTCTGGCTTATTTCACTCAACATGATATCCCCCAGTCCCATTCCATTTTACTGCATATGGTAGAATTTCATTCTTTTTGCTTTATAACCAAATAATATTCCATTATGTAAGTATGCTACATGTTCTTTATCCTTGACTGTATAGAGGTAAAACTGAATCTAGAAACAATCAGCATCACCAGTTTTTGCTCCAGGTCATTCATGCTAATATGCATCTTGGGAAGCAAGTGACAATGTCTCTAGTTGCTGAGTTCCTGTTACTCATATTAAAGACCTATACTTAGTTCTCAGCTTTTAGCTTCACCCTGGTCCAACAACAGATAATGTGGACATTTATGGGTTGGATTAGTGAGTGGGAGATTTCTCTATATTTGTTTCTCTCTCTTTTTAATAAAAAAAAATGGTTTTTTAAGTGAAAATTAAATTTCTGAACAAAATAGCATGTATAGAACCCTGTGTTAAATATATGCATTTTTAAGATATTGGAACACCAAAAGAAAATAACTCTATTAGTCTTAAGGTAAGTCAAAATAAATGTCAAATAATTGCATACAAATTATGTTCTCTAACAATAATGTAAATAAGATAGAAACAATAATAGCTATAAAACTAGAAAAATCCTCTTTTAGAAAAAGAGGGCAGCAGTTAAACCCATTATATACTAAAGAATATAATAAAATGAAATTCAGAGACTACGTCAAACTGAATAAAATTGGAGATATTATGTCAAAATTGTACAAGAAAAATGCCAGTCCATGAGAAGACCTGTTGCTCCTCTATCCCTGATCACATTATACTTATCTTTTTGCTTAGGTTCAACAGCAATAACCAAAAAAATGAGATGACATCCGTATTTGGAAATACTAAGTGTGAGTGGATTTTTAGTAATGTGAAATTCTACTTAAAGAAGGAGGAAGAGATCTGGACCCTGTTTTTCCAAAAGGCAAAGCCAGAACTGAAGGAAGGTACATTTTGGTTCAATCTAAGAAAAAAAATGTGTGATGTTTTAATATATTAGGGAACGATGGATTTCTCTCATTGACAATATGCAGCTAGTGCAGTGTAGATCCTAGTAGTGGGTGGAGAACTTGCTTAGTCATCTGTACGTGAATATGTTGAGGATCTGCATGTAAATACAGTGATGTTAACAATTTTCAAATCTGGATGTTGGGTTCAACATTCTCTGTACAATCAACTTTTCTCTAAATTTGATAATAAAAAATAGAAAATAGAGACTGTCCACCATAAGACAGAAATTTGGGGAGATTCAAGAATGAATTATTTTCTCTCACTTGACACAGAGTGAACATACATATATCTTTGTATAGTGTTGAGTTAGCTCTTATAGATTTATAGTTTATCCTCTAACTTTTGAAAACTGACCCAAGAATAAAGCATAGCAAAAATAAATCTTCAGTGGCTCATCTTTGCTTCCCTCTTCCTTGAGGAAGAATCCTTAGAGATTTTCAATGAGGAAGACCCCACAGTCACATCATGTTTAGGAATCGGTTTATTCAGTGAGCAGAATGTTACATGAGAATAACTTGTTAGCTTGTGACCAAATCTTTCATGTACTACTAAGCTGATATTTGACTCTTTGGTTTTGTACCAAATTGACACAACAGTTACCATTTCCTCCAAATTATAAATGAATTAATATCATGTATATTTGAATTTAGTTTGTTGATAATTTGTGTTGATGTAGGTGGTGGGATTTACCTTTCTCTACTTCTGCATAAACCACTTTCAGTTTAGGGAAACTACAGTGTTGAAATAATACCTGAGTATTCATTCAAGGTGTGCCTAAAGGTCATAGTAGACAAAAGAAAATATTTACATTTTCATTGTGCAGGAGGAAAAGGTTTGGACTAGGTATTCTCTGAGATCTCTTTCCATTTTTAGGAATTTGAAATAATGGTTACTTTGATAAGTTCCTTAATGCTGTTTTTAAAAGTCTCTATTTTCTAGTCTAATCTCTTCTCACCTTTTCAATTGGAAAACTGACTAACATGTTTTGCTCTTTGGGGGCCATGATCATAGGGCTTTGCTTCCCTCCTGCATTTTCCAGCAGACTCTCCCTCTAATGTATAGTAGGATTAAAGGACAGTTTAATAATGGATTCATCTTTCTGACCAGGATTAAAGGCTCTATTTGCATAGTGGGAAGAATAGAAATTCTCTTCATTATTTAAATGCACTACTGTGTACTTGTAAAGTTACACACTCATCAGGAATTTCAAGAAGCTTAATATATGTCTGGCAGTGAAAACTTTGTTAAAAACAAACCAAAAAAAAAAAAAAAAAAAAAAAAAAAGAAAAGAAATGAAAAGAAAAAGAATGAACCACATTGGGAAACATGCCCTGCTCGTGGTTTCTATTTGAGAACAAAGACTGATGGACCTGTGCCAATTCTGCAATTGATGTGTTAAAGGTAGATGTCAAACTAAGTTAGACTTAAAGAGAATTTCTTGGCATGGATGAATACAGAAAAAAAACCCCTCTATGTTATATATACTTAAATGATTACAGCATGCAGCACATCCGTGGAGTCAGTCATATTCCAAAATTTCTTTTTGGAAGAGAATGGAAAAATTGTGCAATTTATATTATTAATTTAAAAATTAGTCTAGGGTTATTTTTCTCCAGAAAAATAATAATTTGTTTATGGAACCCTTTAAATGAAAAGCTTGGCTTCAAGCATGTGTGTGGTTACTGTGGATGACTGTTAGGCTGCCAGATAAGTGTACAGAGGTCCCCTGTCGGGCAGCTTCAATTACAGATCTCTTTTTTTATGATTTTCAGAATTAGGAAGTTCCTGGTATTCTCTCACCATTAGTATTTTCATGTTTAATTTTTTAAAGGTTGTTTCTTTTTATTGCACATGCTAACCTTACTATACAAAACAATTGATATTTACTATACTAGGAATTAGAGTTTAAGGGCAGGGGGGCGGGGGGCAGGGAACTGTTGATCTTTTCAGAAAGTCTGAGAACCACAGAATAGAATTCCATCTTTTGTAGCTCACTGTTGGAAATATGACTGAGACAGAAGAGTGTGTAAGATTATGGTTTTCAGAGTCAAATAAGTCTCAGTTAAATCCAAATAACCTCACATTTTAGATATGTGTCCTGGTAAGTCATTTCATCTTCCTGAACCTCACTGCTTCACCCATCAAACAGGAATAATGCCAACTACACAATGCCGTGAGGATTACCTGAAATAATCTGCATCCCCAAAATGGTACCAGGTCATACCTAACAATGTGAAAAGATTTTAAGTGAGTCACGGGTCAGGGCTGTATTTTTGTTGTATATAGATGAAAGAACACAAGAAAGCTGCAGAAAGTCATGGGTTTAATAGAATTTTCTATGGACCTGGATATAATTAAATGTACTATCTTCATTTTCTCACTTAGTATCATGTTTTGAATATAGTTCATCATGACCAGAATCCAATCAGGAGAAACATCATAGCATTGCATGACCTTCCCTTTTTTGACATATTCCAGATGAATGGATACACCAACAGACAAAATCAGCCTTTCTTTCTTAAAGTTATTTCTCATAAGGGAAATTGTAAACATTCAAACAAAAGAGATCTGGCACCACAAAATGAATCTGGTAACTTTTGTGTTTCATATTTTTTTAAATAGAAAAGGATTGTTTGTTCATAGCTGTAGGACACTTCCTGACATGAGTTTTAATCTTTGTAAGATCTACTAAGCAATCACAACTTTTATCAGATTCGAATAAGAACCCATATGTAACTCCAGGAGAAACTTCTTGGTTGAATAGTTTCCAGCTATAAACAAGATATCAAAAATATATAAGCCTCAGTCTTTGTTTCAGCAGAGGCTTTTATTTACTATGGAATACGTGAAGGAATTATGATGACCATCTTTTATGGAAGTATGAAATTTTAAATCATATATAGAAAATACATGGGGAATATAAATGCAAGACAAGGATTTCCGACTGTTTGTTCAAAAGGGCTTGTCATTATTCATTAGGCTCAGAGTTAGATTCTAAAATAAAACATTGGCTGCTGGGACCTGGTGCGGTAGCCTAATGGCTAAAGTCCTTGCTTTGCATGCACCTGGATTCCATATGGGTGCCGGTTCTAATCCTGGTGGCCCCCACCTCCCATCCAGCTCCCTGCATGTGGCCTGGGAAAGCAGTCGAGGACGACCCAAAGCCTTGGGACCCTGCACCTGCGTGGGAGACCCGGAAGAAGCTTCTAGCTCCTGGCTTCAGACTGGATCAGTTCAAGCCATTGCGGCCACTTGGGGAGTGAACGAGCAGATGGAAGATCTTCCTGTCTGTCTCTCCTCTCTGTATGTCTGACTTTTGCATAAAAAACAAAATAAATCTTTAAAGAAAAAACCATTTGGGTCCCAGCATGATAGCGTAGCGGTTAAAGTCCTTGCCTTGCATGCGCTAGGATCCCATACAAACGCTGGTTCTAATCCCGGCAGCTCTGCTTCCCATCCAAGTTCCTGCTTGTGGCCTGGGAAAGCAGTTGAGGACACCCCAAAGCTTTGGGACCCTGCACCCACGTGGGAGACTCGGAAGAGCTCTTAGCTCCTGGCTCCTGGCTTCGGATTGGCTCAGCTCCAGGCGTTGCTGTCACTTGGGGAGTGAAGGATCGGATGGAAGATCTCCTTCTCTATCTCTCCTCCTCTCTGTATATCCGCCTTTCCAATAAAAATAAATGAATCTTAAAAAAAAACATTGGATGCTGGACTTCTCAGATGAGAAAGCCCAAGTTGCCTCTATAAGTTAGAATGGGGATTTATGCTACTTATTCTTAAGGAAACATCAATTTACTCCTACTTTTTATTTGCAGCCAGTCTTGTTTTGAGTATATTTATTTTATTTTCATCTGCTTAAAAGGCAGAGAGAGGATGAGAGAGAGAGAAACAGAGAAAGAGAATATAGTTTCATCTGCTGGTTTACTCTCCGAATGGCCATAGCCAGCAGTCCAGAACTCTACTGGAGCCTCCCACATGCATAGGCAGGGGTTCAAGCACTTGAATAATCACCTGCTGTCTCACAGCATGCATCCAGCAGAAAGCTGGATTGAACCAGAGAAGCTGAGACTCAGAGCAGTGCTCCAATGTGAACTGTTGTGATCTCAAGTGGTAGTTTAACCAGCTGTGCCATACTGCCTGCTGACACTCCCCAGCCCTAACCCTTGGTCTTCATTTTGTAGGTGCTGTGCAAGAAATATAGTGAAATCAAGGCATATTAAAATGACACTCTTTGAGAAAGGTAATTTTAATTTCTTTAAATATCAAATGAATCCCTCTAAACACTTCCATTATAGCTGTGGGTGAATTATGTATGTGTATAGCTGTCTCTTGTTTCCCTGTTATGGATGGAACAGAATTAACAGGAAAATGAAATAACTTGAAGCTGGAAGAAGGTCAGCATGCTAAGGGAGAAACTGACAATTTAGCACATGTCCAAGCTGACTTCCTCTGTTGCTTTCCTACTTATTTGTCCCTACGTTGCATATCTTGCTCCTTTCTACTTAGGTGTTTTCGCCTCCCTAGCAAGTCTGGGTGCTGTCAGTTTCCCAGGACTTCATGACCTGCCTGTGCCAGCATAAGGAGACGACAATGCAGTTGGTGTTGTGTGACTGGTCTGGAACATCACTGCAATTTAAGAGATGTTTTCATAGGAATACAGTCTTTCTCACTGTTGTCCAAGTGACTTTCCACATCAGACAGGCTACCTCTTTCCCCATTCAACACTCTTTGGTCACTTTTTGTTGCAAGTCTACTTTGAACACATTAAACCTGTCCACTTTACCAAGACAGAGTCCCTTTTAAGGTGTATTTCTTTTATTATTATTATTTTTTTTTGAAAATCAGATATATAGAGGAGATACAGAGAGAAAGATCTTCCGTTCGTTCATTCACTCCCCAAGAGACTGCAATGGCTAGAGCTGCGCCGATCCGAAGCCGGGAACCTGGAACCTCTTCCGGGTCTCCCAAACGGGTGCAGGGTCCCAAGGCTTTGGGCTGTCCTCGACTGCTTTCCCAGGCCACATGCAGGGAGCTGGATGGGAAGCGGGACCATCTGGATTAGAACTGGTGCCCATATGGCATCCTGGAGCATGCAAGGCAAGGACTTTAGCCATTAGGCTACTGTACCAGGCCTCAAAGTATATCTCTATCTACCTTTGTTGTTTTGTTTTAGAGAGATTTTTTTTTTTTAAGTCAGAGATATCATCCATTTTTTTGGTTCGTTCTCCAAATATCCAAAACAGGTAGGTCAAGGCCAGGAGCGAGGAACTCCATCCAAGTGGATATTAAGGACTTTGAGCCCCATCAGTCTTTGCCTCCCAAGAGCACTAGCAGGAAACTGGATAGGAAGTGGAGCATGACTTTTTCTCAAGCACCTTACAAGGGATGAGGGCTTTCCAAGCAGCAGCCTAACCCACTGCACCATAACACCCATCCCTTTATGCTTTCCCATCCCTACCCTCCAGGTTCTTTGGGCCAGTGTAGTTTCAGCACAGACAACAGAGTGTCTATTGGATCTTGCTAGGAAAGAGAAGCAAACTTGTTATCCTTGGAAAGCCAACTGACTTTGTGAGGCCACTTGTGGAATGAACCAGCAGACTGAAGATTCTTTCTTTCCCTCTCATTCTCTCTCCCTCTTCCACCTTCTCCTCCTTTTATTATTCTGTCTTTCCAATAAATGCAATAAATCTTCAAAAAATGTAACTTACTGATCTGAGATCTAAATTCGTTTCAGTGTTTTTGAATATTCTTTTAGTAAGCTACATAGTCTAATGTCCTTAAATTTTTGCTTTGTTAGCTTAGTAGTCCAGTCTCAACCCATTCCTAAACCAGAGTTTCTCTTTCTGAACTCCTTTTTAAATTCTTAATTTTAAATGAGATAACTCTTAACTGGAAAATACATGTCTTCTAGAAATACCAGGAACCAGGAGAAATTGTTGCTCTCCTGTGTCTATAGCCAGATAGCCCCTTATTATGAATAGCAGAGATTTCTGCATGAGAATGGGCTTATGGAATAATTGCTTCTTGCTGCAATGTTTTGATAATGTCAAAGACCTTATTATTATCAGAGCCTGACTCTGTGAAGGTTGATTTCACTGCTTTTTGTAGGTCACAACCTTAAACACGATAAAATAAGTGTAACCAGTCTCTCTCTTTCCATACACACACATACACAGGTTTTGGTTGGGGAATGGCTCCATATTCCTTTCGCTGCCCATTATAAGTAATGAGCCTTCTACAGCTTAATGGATATGGGTATGAGGCAGAAAGCCTGATTGTTCAGAAGATCATTAAAGGCTTATTTAGCAAATAATTGGTTATTTCATGGGGCACAGGAGCTAAAATTACACCATCCTATTAATTTGTAATCGATGCTTACCTCTGTAATCCTACAAATAAATGCATCACTAAAGAATATTATGAACCATTTACTCGGAATTGAATTTGTTTAGAATCACTGTTTGACTCAGCAGAGACATTTACATGCAGTATGAACAGTAAAAGTTTCTGCTGGAAAAAATTTCAAATCAGTTGTTATGATCCTGAAAATGTGGACCAGGCTTCCATCATATATCTCTTGCTAGCATTTGTAATGTGCATACGGTACTTAAAAGTAACCCAGTGATTTCTTGAGAAATGACTTTTCTGTCAGTCAGGGTGATACATGTCCCCTTCCCCTCACCCTGATCATGTTAGAATGATTAACACATTTAACCATATGTGTATACTTATTTTTTCCTTCTCATTGTGCAACATTCTGGAGGAAGCATTTTTATTGTATCACCGCTTGCTCAAAATCTTTCACTGGTTGGGACACTGCTGAATTTAAATGGATCAAACAAGAACTTTGGGTCCCACCCAAACTGTCCTCCGATGAGTTTTGCAATCTTGTTTCTCTTTATACCCACAATAGCTCCTCTTTCCCTCTAACCCAAACACTGATACAGTACTGTCACCAGGATGCTGTGCCTCTTAGCAAAGTGTGCCCTGCTCTTTCTGGATATATTCACATCAGTTCATCCTTTATGAACTAAATCATATCCACTTTCCCTCAAATATCTTAACTTGTCACCTCAAAATCCTACAGGGTTGTTCAGTGCTCATTTACACTGACTACCTGGAGATTGAAGCGCTTAACCACATTTGTTGCCTTGAATTGTTAAGTTTAATTATTAGTATGATTTCATTTTTAGTAATCTGTGCTTATTTTATTTCTTGTGATTGACAAGTCCTGCAAGGATAGGCAGTTTGCCTAGGCCTCCAACAGAATTAGAACACATATTAACTGAGTGTGTTGATCCTTTAACAGGTGGATGGATGGATAATTAAAAGCCAGTAAAGAAATGAATGGTATAGATTTTAGAGTATATATGCAGAAATATATCCTAGAAGGAAATGAAAAATAGAATTCTTAAAAAGGTAAAGCTCTTTATACTTAAACTATCATTTAGTCTGCAGGACAAAAAGTAGTGGTTTCAGCAAGAATAGGCAAGAGTTGGGCTCATTGGTTCCACACTCCTTCAGTGAACCCTGAGTGGTTAGGTGTTTAAGAGCAGCAGGAGTTTATGATGACAACCTGGCCTCGTCATGTCAGCCTTCCTTTCTACTCAAGGAAGGATTGTGACCTCATTCTGTGGAAAGTGGCCTATTCTCCCCCAACATCTTCACAGACCATCTCTCTGAAGGATTTAGCTACAATGGGAAATAGGAGCAAGGCAACAAATCTTTTCCAGCATGCATGAATTCTGGATCAGGGCTGGGGGTGGGGTGGGGAGAAGAGTTGCTGAGTTTTATAATTTTTTTTTCTTCTGAACCTTTGAAAAGATCAACTCTGGTTTCAGTTTAGTTTTTTTTTTTCCCCTTAAAGAAGCCTACATGGCCACTTCTTCAAATTTGTTCCAGATGGATTTAGTCACAGGATGATTGATTATCCACCCAGTTGTGAGCTATGTGGTTAAGCAGAGAAACCTACAACAAACTGGTTTGGGGCCATGTTTCACGGTAAGTGGCAGAAAGGATAATCCTTAAGCTGTCATTTTAGAGTTAGTGATGAGGAAAGAGGAATTTAGTGGGGCTACTTATGTCAAGAGAAGATATTAACAAATGGATGACTGAATATGAGAAAATCTTATGAACATAACGCTGTTTTTCTCCCTCTGGTTTTTGCAATGAAGAGAAGCATATTTGACTGGCAACCCTCCTGAGAGCTGCCCCAGCATTCACTGCCTACTTCCTGGGCCACACCAGTCTTCCCTGGAGGTGCAGGACTGAGCCCCTGGGCTGCTTTCTCTCAGCCTACAAGACACTCTTATACCAAAGCCTGTGCATAGGCCCACACAGGTTTTTGTTATTGGCATCATAAACATCTTGATAGATCTCAAAAAGAATCTAGGGGAGAGTGAACTAAGGCCAAAAATTATGCCCTCCTTACAGAGCTTTATTATGCATTTCAGAAAACAATTTAAGATTATCTGGCCAATTTCTATCTTTTATGTACACCAAAATACCTTTCTTTGCATTCTAGGTACCCATTTGAATAGATGAATTAGCCTTTTCTGTATTCTTTCTTGCTGGTTATGTCATGATCTTGCTAGTAGAATATGTTCTAAGGGAAGCAGAGTGTTGCTGCTGGCCTTCCTTTTATGTCACCATCTAATTTTAGGACACGTATTTATGTGAAAGTTGAGGACAGGGGCAGACTCTCTCCCATCCACTGGTTTATTCCCTAAATACTTGTAACAGCCTGGGTTGGGCTAGCTTAAAATTGGGAGACAGAAACCCAACACAGGTTTCCAACTTGGAGGCAGGTACCCAGATACTTGAACCACCATCTGCTGTGTAACAAGGGGCTCATTAGCAGGAAGCTTGACTCTGAAACAGAGCCAATACTCCAACCCAGGCATTCTGATATGGTATGTGGACAGATCCCAAGCAATGACTCAATCATTTTACAAAATGCTTGTCCCACCAACTGACTTTGTCACTTCTCTGATGCGCTGTTCATTTAAACAGTGTCTACTATAATTTTTTTTTCCATTTTGGGAATGTGCAACTTCTCTCTTTTTACAGTGACATTCTACTTTATTAGTGACCTCCTTTCAAAAACCAAGCTACCATCTTTTCTCCTATCAGAATATTTACTCCTTAGAACCCCAACACACTTCATGTTGGATTTATTGCTTCAGAATTTTTAACTCTTGTTATAGCTTTAGCTTATGTCCAGTGCATGCCTTCTAATGGAATTTGGAGGCAAAAGAAAAGATATAAACATATTTGGACATAAAGTGATGATTATGGGAGCAGGCTTTTGAGTAGGCTGTGGGGAGAAAACTAAGAAACAGATTTCTATGGAGTGGTGGAAAATGTTTTCCAAATGCCCTAACACACACATAATAACATTGAGTTTTGGACAAAAGTTAACATAAAATAACAATGTTTATGTAACAGCATGTGAGAACATGTTAATCTGGAAAAATAAAGGAAATTTCTGTGTTTGCTCATCAATTTTTGCTTTAGGGAGGTTGTTGGTAAAGTGAAATAAAAGATGACTTTTATTTTTTTATATAAAAGCTTTAAGATAATTTAAAAATGGATTGGGGAGAAATTGGTAGGTTTTTAGAAATCCAGGTCAATGAAGAAGGAAAGAGGAGTTGTGAGAGCAGCTCATTTCTTCTTTTGGACAGGACTTAGGACTTGGTCTTAGCTGTTGACCATCCCCATCTACGCATCGGGCTATGTATCTGAATGAGTCATCCAGTCTCCTGTGCTGTGAGTAGAAAGTGTGCATTTTGATTTTAACTCAGATGTTGAATTTTGAAACAACTTAGAATTCTAGATTTAACTCTGAGTGTCTGGTTGGAGTCAGTTGAGGGCGAATGTTAATGAAAGACTGGGATAGGTAGCTATTTCCAGGGCTCCCAGTGGTGCCAGTGGTACCAGTGTCATGTCCTTCCAGTTTCTAACTGTTGGCTGGACCTAGAGACTTGTTTCTATCAAACAGAATTTGCAGAAGTGATATGTTTGCACTGCCATGATTATGTTACCAAAAACCATAACTTCAGTCTTATTCGCATTCTCTCTTGGTCGGCCCCTTCTCTTGCTTGCCCTCTTGCTTATTCTGATGAGCAGTCCCAAGTTGTGGGTTGCTCTGTGAAGTATATGTGGCAAGGAATTGAAGGTGGAAGAGCCAAGCCTTGAGATGCCTGGAGTTTGTGAAAGGCCGAACCCGAAGTACACAGCTAAGCCACACCTCAGAAAAACTGACCCTGAGGACCTGGTATGATAGCCTAGTGGCTGGAGTCCTCACCTTGCACGCGCCAGGATCCTATATGGGTGCTTATTCTAATCCTGGCAGCCTTGCTTCCCATCCAGCTCCCTGCTTATGGCCTGGGAAAGCAGTCAAGGACGACCCAAAGCCTTGAGACCCTGTACCTGCATGGGAGACCTGGGGGAGGCTCTGGGCTCCTGGTTTCGGATTGGCTCACCTCTGGACGTTGCAGTTGCTTGGGGAGTGAAATATTGGAGGGAAGATCTTTCTCTCTCTCTCTCTCTCTCTCCTTATCTTTGTATATCTGGTTTTCCAATAAAATTAAAATAAATCTTTATAAAAAATGACTGAAAAACTAAGAGATCAACAGTAAGTAGCACATACACGTCCTTGTGGCTCTTCTGTGATAACAGCATACAGGTTCAAGGAAGAGACCCATTGCTTTGGTTTTAAATCTGGTTTGCATCTCATGATGAAAAATGTCAGATTTTGAAATGAACAAACTTGGAGACATTAAGCAGACTTTTCTTTGCTGAAACATGCTCCTGTTCCCTGTGAAGGTATGAAATCTTAACTCAAAAGCCATGAAAATAATAAAGGGATAAACCTTGGTGCTGCTACCTTTACATCTTGAAGGAATTTATGTTACTATATGCAAAATATCTTTACTGTGTACCAAAAGAAAAATAACTAATTTCTGAACTGGAATTGAGATGGAGCCCTGGGCTGTGGCATGAACTACAGTAACTACCCATGTCAGTGTCTTGGGAAAAGACTTCAGGGATCTAGCTTTTAAAGATTCTGTGACTTGGTCCAGACTTTCAGCAGACAACCAGTGCTGCCTGTGAACTGTTTTGCCAATAAAGCTACAGGTCATTTGGACTGTCAGATTTTTTGTTTCTGAGTCATATATCATTACAGAATGTACCCGCATTCTTCCCAGGGCATATTTCAACCTGCCCTGATATAAATACTGATAAAAATACAATACAAGGGACCAAGAGGAGTTATTAATAGAGACAGTTTTAATATCAGGCATATAGCAATCAAATGCCACATTCTTACCATACTTCATCAAAAGCTTATATCCTAAATAAAGTGCATTCTCTCTCAGTCTTCTCCCTTTCCCAAATTGCTTTGAATCATAAATTGAAAGGATAATCCAATTTCTTTCAACTGAGAAAACTGGTCTAGAGAGATAAACTGATTGCCTATGATCAACAAATCACTGAGGGGAAGACCCAGTGAGAAGTTTTGTTTCCTGCTTAGTTTCATGTTGCTACCACTACTCTTTGCTGCCAAAAACGACCTTTTGGAATCTTCCTGAGTATTCAAGCAGAAAAAACATTCCACTACAGGAGCAAATCTATTGATTAAGAAGCAAGGGAAATATCTGTGTCTTGCAGCTTGCAGTTGTTATAATTTGTATTGGAGAAATTGAGTATCTAAACAAAGGAAAAAATATCTCTGAAAAACCACCACATGCAAATCTGATTCTTCCAAATTACACCACATTTTCAACTGCAGTACATAGGGAATGAAGCTGCATTAGGCATTATCAGCATCCTGATGGGAAGCTCACTGTCAGATAATGGAAGGTAGAATCTGTGTGCATCAACAAAATAGAAGAGCTTGTTAGAAGTGTGCAACATCTGGCCTCAACCCAGACATGCTGAATCAGAATCTTTATTCTAACAGCATCTTAAGGTAGTTAGTATGTTTATTAAAATTTGAAGAGCATTGGCCTATCATCTAAGCCATATAGGAGATTTTAAAAAGATATACAATAATTAAACAATTCAAATTTAAAATTTCTCTGATTTAATGAAAACTGCAAAATAATTTATTAAGGGGTCGCCTAGCCTCTTATGCACCAGTCGTTGGAGGAAAATAGGCATTGTCAACTCCCTCCTCCTCACATGGAAGGAGGCCTCACAAAGTCCTTGGAAATGAACGTTATCTTTCAGTTCCACTTTTGTTTCCCCATGACCTTGCTGACGTCTCTTTGTGAAGGTGGCTGTGGGAAATGTGCAGTGCTGTTTCCTGAGGTACGCGTAGGACCCTCTTTCCATTGGTGGGATCCTGTGTCGCTCATTAGCCTTTCAGCTCTCATCTTGCTGTTTTTTCTCTCCCTCCCAGTCCCATCCCACATCAATTGTTTTTTGCCTCTCTCTTCTCACAGCTGCTGTGACTCCAGGGTAAAAGGAGGCTTCTGGAAAAAGGGTGTGGCTTAGTTCTTTGCTCCACTTTCTTTGTTCTTCCACAGATATATGATAACAGTCCTGGCCTCTACATTGCAGGCACCCCCTGCAATTGGGCATTTTTTTTTTTTCTTGGATGACTGTTTTTTCACTCCTGAACCCTGTGTGGTGGTTGGGGGTACTGGGGAGTATCACTGTTTCCTGAGTCCCTTTTTCCAGAAGTGAGGGAATCCCCATGACTCTTTCATCCTAACGATTTGCAGTTTGTCATTTTAAAATTGACCAACAGGTAATAAGCAACATCCAAGTCTTGTTTTTTTTTTTTAAACTGATTGTATAGTTACCCAGTTGTGACCTTAGTGGATAAGATGTTGTGAATGTTCTTATCTATCCATGTCACTGGGCTGATGGATGCCCCAACAAGCTGGTGAAATATTATTTCTGGGTGTTTGTGGGAGGGCATTTCCAGAACAGAAATTGCACTTGAGTTGACAGACAAGATGAACGCAATGGTCCTCACCCACGTGAGAGGATATCATCCTCTTGATCACTGAGGGCCCAAAAGGCAACCTTGCAGAGGAAGGGCTCACTGGCTCTCTCTTGTGGAGCTGGGGCTTTGGTTTCCTCCTCCCCCTGATTTTGGAGCTCCTGGTTTTCAGCCCTTTGGGTTCTATGTCTTAACATTAGCAACCCTCACCCCTCACGCTGCCTAAGGACTGACTCTTAACAACATTGGCTGTTTTGGTTCTTCAGCAGGCAAGTCTGGAAACTGGCACTACTCAGTTCCCATTATTGCAATCTCTCTCTTTCATACTCTGTGTATCTATTGTTTGCGTTTTTTTGGATAGTTCTGACTGTCTAAACCTCTTTGGGGAGGTCCACTTAACAAGGAGAGAACAGAGAAATTATTTGTTTTGAGAAAAGTGGTATTTTCTTTCTTGTTGAGTAGTAGTTTTAACATCACAATGACATGGTATCACTTAAAACATTAGGTGTTCGAATTCAACTGCAAAGGCTTAGTCTGATTTTGGGTTTGTGCTTAATTCATCTTGTCCTACTTTACATGGAGGAATAGGTGAGCCATTGCTCATAGTTAGTTTTCTCTGTCTCTCAGCTCTGTAGAGAACTTCAAACATATTTCATTAAATAATCAATGCACTCTTCTTTATTTTCTCTTGCTGCTATAAATAGTCGCCTCATTCTGAGGTCAGAAATTGTATTTTACTAAACACACACAGTTGAAAGCATTTTGTAACAGATTTATAATATTTTGGTAATGTGTAAACCTTTTTATTCTTGGTTTTGGTACTGTAACCAGATCTTCCAAGAACACCTTAAAAGTATTGCAGCTCTACTACTATTTGTGATCAGGTTTTTATAATGCTAACTAGTGATCTAATATCTTTTTCTTATAAAGTTGTATTCTGATAATCTACTTGAGTATTAACCATCTGTGATAGGTTGGCTTATTGGAAACCATTGCTCTGTCATGCTCACACAATCCATTTCTCTGCTTAAATTGAAAAATCAATAAGATTTTTCAGTGTAGTTAGAGTTGAGCTTTAATTCACAATGGTCTTGCTATTTAACATTTTTTCCTTGAATGAACTATTCACTGAATAATCATTCCTGTTTTTTCTGAGAGCTGTCATTAGGTGCTTGACTTGCACTATAATTAAATTTCCTTCTTTCATTTAGCTTCTTTTTATCATTAGCACCCTGCCCCCAACACTAAAAGAGGGAGGGAGGTTATACAATAGAAGTTTAGAACAAAACCCTGTGTTTTTAGCCTTTGTGTGGGAGGACTTTTTTCTTTGTCTTTTCCCCTGACTTCTGATACACTAGGTCATGAACTGCTTTAAAAAAAAAAAAACAAACAGCTTTCACTGCAAAGTGAAATTCTTCATGAATGACTGGAATTTTCTCCTTTGCTTACTGAGGGGGGCTGTATTTCCAGACTACCTCATGACTGTATAATTTACCAAAGTCTTAGGCATGAAATAGCTTGGGGAATTCAGTGTCAGCCTGGATAATTTATCATTTCCTAATCCACTCCACGATGACACTTTTTGCTAAAATTGTGGTTGTTCAGCATCCCACTGAAGCTGTGTCAGGATGGAATCCAGGTAAGTCTCTCAGGTTCCTGAAGATCTGTCTACTTACTGCAGAAGTGCAGGGCAGCAAAACCTCCGGGATGGATGCCTTCAGCACTTGCCATTCTATTTATTTGGTTCTTTCCCTGTCCAGTATCACAGTAGCTGCCGAAGGTGTACTCTATGCTTGTGATAGGTAAACATATACATTTAAGAAGCAGCTTAGTGGAATAGAGAGGAACTGAACTCCGAGTCATCTCAAATGCAGCAGCATCTTTGGTCAGCTTCATTTTGGTTTGCACTGTTTTCCTATTCAAAATTGTGCTTATGTATTTATGTACATGAATGTATACTGGCATGTATTTGAGTATGCATGTGTAAGTATACACAGATGAATACAAATAGATAAAATAAGCTAATCTGAAGCTAGAAAGGGAGCATTTAGCTTAAATGTCTTAAAACTTTTTCTCCTGGATAGTCCTTTCTTTTTAAAATGGAATCTTTTAACATCACAAACTATTTAGCAAAGAACATGGATAAGGAAAGAAAGCCATTTGACACAATAGTGTCTCTTTAGGTCTCACATTATGAGAAGGAACAATTAGAAAAATGTTCATTGTTGACTTTGGCAAAATGGAATGATGTCTTGTGCACATATTTTAAGAGAATGATTAAAGTTGAACTATAGTAGGAAGCCACATCAAATCACAATGATCCTAAGTGTTTAAGAACAGAATCTGAAAAACAAGTCTATACTGCCATTTGCAATTTTAATAGATGTGAAAATATTGGAATACTTAAGATTTTAGCAAATAGTAAGAATGCTAATGAGAATTCAGTGACATATCCTTGTGAATGAAATATAACTAGCCATCCTTAAATAACAACTTTTCCCAAATCCAGGCTGTGATAGACTTAGTCTCTGGGGCAGATATTGGAGAAGATGTTTTGAGTTGATTCCCATTTTAGATTGTGTTCCAAAGCTCCACTCAACGGAGCAGGAATAGCTTCCTTGCAGCACAGTTGTTGAGACTAAGAACTTATTTCACCACTCTCTGAGACTTACTGAGATCTAACTGGATATACAGAGGAAGATAAAACTTCTGTCATGATTCTTTCTTTAGCTGGGAACACATAAAGCCCCCTACACCCAGCCTCCATGACAGTCTGTAATTCATGAATAAGACAGTTATCAACTCTCAGGGGACTCCTCATGGATAAGGATCTTTCTTCTGGACTTCTGAGATCTGTGATACTCCTTGTCCCTTCTCTAGCAGCTCCATTCTTTCTGCTTGGGGACCAGACTAGAACTGTCCCACTTGGAGTCACCCTTACCCAAATCAGTGCATTTTCTGCACCTTATAAAGCAGAACTAAAAAGGATCACTTCTATCCTCCAGTCATGGAAATGGTCATGCAAGAAGCATTTCCTCTTTTTTTGTCTCCTCCTCCTTTCTCTTATTTCACAGAGCTTCTGAGGAAGCTTTGAGTCTATTCAAATATCAAAGGGCTCACACAAATATTTTCTGGCCTTACAGGGAGATGAATACTACATGATTTCATTTTATGTGGAATGTAAAATATTCCAACTAATAGAAGGAAAGAGAATGTGGGTAAGGGGGTGAGGATAAGTGGGGAGGTGCTGCTCAAATGGTAAGTTTCAGTTAGAGAGAATGAGTTTCAATATCTTTGTGCAGGACAATGTCTAGAGTTATTAATAATACTTGCACGTGTTGGAATCCCATATGGGTGCTGGTTCGTGTCCTGGCTGCTCCACTCCCCATCTAGCTCCTTGCCTCTGGGCTGGGAAAGCAGTGGAGGATGACCCAAAACTTGGTACCATGCATCCATGTGGGAGACCCAGAAGAAGCTCCTGTATTCTGGCTTTGGATTGGCTTAGCTCTTGCTGTTGCGGCCCCTTGGGGAATGAACCAGAAGATGGAAGATCTTTCTCTCTATGTCTACTTCTTTCTGTAGATTTTCCTTTCCAATAAATATAAATAAACCTTTTTAAAAGATTTATAAAGATGTAATAGTCTCTCTCTCTCTCTTTTTAAAAGATTTTGTTTTTATTGGAAAGGCAGATTTACAGAGAAGGAGAGACAGAGAGAAAGATCTTCCATTTGCTGGTTCATTCCTCAAATGGCCAGAATGGCCAGAGCTGATCTGATCAGAAGCCAGGAGTCAGGGGTTTCTTCCAGGTTTCCCTGTGGGTACAGAGTCCCAAAGCTTTGGGGCATCTTCTACTGCTTTTCTCAGCTGTAAGTACGGAGCTGGACCAGAAGTGGAGCAGCTGGGACTAGAACAAGTGCCCACATGATATGCTAGTACTGACAGGCTGCAGATTGGCCAGTTGAGCCATTGTGGTGGCTTCAAGAATCTCTGAATAATAACTAATGGACACAGTGAATTTTTATAAAATGGAGACATATGCCTTATACATAGGGTATTCAAATATTACGTTTTTGACACTGGTTTAATTTTTAAAATTGAGTTTTCTAATGATTGAAAACCATTTGTTCATACAAATAAAAAAACTTTTTATCAATGACTTATTTAGCAGTAAGTAAAACACAACACAGTTTTGGAAAATGTTTAGACAGAGTCAGATAAATTAGTATTTTGTTGTGCACAGTTACTGAGTATAAAAGTACCCATAGATGTTTGTCATGCAAGTTGTTAAGCATCACTGGTAGTTTTCTTCATCATTACCTTTTTAAAAAAGGTATTATTTTATTTGTATGTAAGGCAGAGTTGATAGAAAGAGAAAGGGAGAATGCTGGTTCATTATACAAATAGCCACAATGGCCAGAGCTGGGCTTGGTGCAACCCTAGGAGCTTTATGTGGGTCTCCCATGTGGGTGGCAAGGTCCCAAGCACCTGGGTGATCCTGTGCTGATTTTCCAACCACATTAGCAGGGAGCTGGATCAGAAGGGGAGTAGCTGGGATTCAAACTGACACTTATATGGGATGCTGGTGCTTTCAGGTGGTAGCACCTGCTGGATCACAAAAACAACTCTAGATCACTCCTTCTTTCTACCTTGACTATCAAACTACAACAGCAAGCGGCTCTCCATATCGCTTGAATTCACTGAGCACTAAGTGAATGGCTTTGTGTTCTGTTTGATCAATTTCGGTTGCACTGTTGCCTGGTTAACTCAAAGGATTATAGATGTACATCTATTTGAAAGGTAGTTGATGTTTTAGAACTTAATTTGTTACCAATCTCAAGTTCTTAGTTTAGTTAGCACACATGTATGTAACAGGAATTCTGTATCTCCCCTTTTGTTTCCTATGTGCTCTGTGAAATTGACAGTGATAAACAGCATTTGCTGCTGTCAATAGCTTGGCACTCAACCTTTCTTTCATGTCATATTTTAAATTCCATCTTTGAAGTTAAACCTTCACAAATCATTTAGGTTTATACTACAAACCTGAAAAAAATGTTTAAATCCACACAATCACAACATTTTTTTTTGCCAATGCAGTTTTCTTGATCAGCTTTATTTTGGAGTGTGCAATTTGCAGTTACCTCCTAGAAAAAAGCAGCATGCTAATGAATTTCAGATGTTGCATGAATTACTTATTTGTACATTTGTGCAAAATCAAACACATTTGGGACACATTTTGTTTACTCTTTGGTTTCAAAGAATGAAAATGTGCCAGAAGCTCAACAAGTGCAAAGGCAATTCTTACAAAAGGGCAACTTGTTGATTTCAGAGACTATAGCTTGAAACTTTCTGCTGGAAAAAGAAATAATGAGCCGATACCAGTGCACATTCCTGAAGTTATCCAGGCTTGCAATTCTACTCTAATCTTCTTTTCACTTCTACGGGCCAAGGGAAATTCATTCCACAGATTAAGTGTTAACTAGTCTTAACAAGAATCTTCTTGTCTTTGGGAGTTATATCTTTGATCAAGTTTAAATCAAACAGAATATATTTATGTGAATGCTGTTCGAATATGTGATGTCTTACAGAATCTAAATGGAATAAGATGGTCACCTGTGGATCTAGTACTGGAAGGTTTCCTTATTTTGTTAACTGAAAGGTATTTTAACTTGTTATTGTATGGTGCTATACAAACTGGATTTGCAAACAGCATTGCCTCATTGCACAAGTTTGTGCCATGAACTTAGGGGGTGGTGGGAGTCCCCTGTAGAATATAAAGGTATCACTGGATATAGATCATCAGCATAACCAGCATACACCATAAAAGTTTCATCCCCTGATGATTTAAGGATAGGTCTATTTTTCATATTTGCAGGCTTTACGGAGCGATGTGAGACTCTCCTCTTTGCTTTTCTTAAGATACACCTTTTTTCCTCAAGAAAGCACAAATGATGTCCTTGGTTCAGACTTGTAGTTCTAACCAGGCCTCAGGATGATCTCTGGTTAGGGATCATAGCACCGATGATGGCAAGAAATGTGAGAGATAAAGCAGGCACATTATTCTTTCCTAGAAGTAGAGTGTATATTTTAAATGTACTCACTACTTCGCATATCTCATGTCATGCATTTTGACTCTGCCTCTGATTTTTGTAGCTGAATGTTCTAAATCAAAGTTAGGACACTGATTCTAAAACATTGACCAAGCACCAAAAATCTGGGATTGTTGAAATATAGATTGCTGCATACCAATCCCAGAGTTTCTGATTCAGTAGGTCTGGTAAAGAATGCAGGAATTTGCATGACTAATAAGTTGGCAGGTGATGCTGGGGACCACAGTTCTGGAACCATGGGATCAAGGAGTTGTATAGTGTTGTCTTTTGCTACAGAAGAGTGATCATACTGACTTTTTAAGTCCTTCTATCACAGACACTTATCATTTTTAAATAAGGAATTTTAAAGACATTTTTTGAAGCTGTAAGATTCACATGCTATCCACAGATGAGTATTAAACTGTCTTCAAATGACTGAAAATCAATAACTGCAGTATTTTTCAAAGTATGAAACAATGCTAAATATTTTGGAGGTACTTAATTACTCATATGAGCTTATTCAAAAAGTAATTAAGTTTTTCCTATTAACTCAATGCCTATCCATTTATTTAACTTTAGGGAAATTTTCAGGTATTTAAAGGTAATTAGCAACCAAAAACAATGAAGAACTGTAAGCATGCTACATGCCTATTTTACTTTCTGCTTCAAGTATTTTTTTAGGTTAATATAATTTATTCAATGATAGTCTTCCTTTTGTAAAATATCTATTTTCTGAGATCAAAGTTCTTCACTGGGCTGTATAATTATATGTAATGAAAATTGGGCATTTCCTCACAAAACTAAGCCATGCAGGTAGAGACCTTAATAACATTAGTCAGGATTAACAAAAGGACAGTGTTTGAAAGTTGGTAATAACAATGCCAGGTATGCAGAGCCTCTTGATTACACTATAATTTATAAATCCTTTTTTGGAAATGAGATCATTTAAATTTAAAATTAAAGAAGTCAAAGAAAGATGTCCCAAACATCTGCGAAGCTTAACTTGTTAGTTCAAGTTTCCCTTTTTAAAAGCAGATGTATAGATAATAACTTCTTCCCTTCTCAAAACAGTATTTTAGTTATCCTTATGTTCATAAAGAAATATACAGAAGATAATAGACGGTCCCCAGAGCATTGTTTATTCCTTTAGATTTTATAGAAAGAAAATTGTTTTCAAAAAGTGAAACTGTTAAATATGTCTTGATAATATGATACTGGACTCTCTGCCATTGTCCATACCTACAATGTAAAGATACGCTTAAATAGCAGAATGACCAACTTATGGATTGTGTATGAATGACTGTACTATTATAATAATATAGGGGAAATCAGTGGAGGGAGAGGTTTTGGAAAAGGAGAAAGGGAAATCCCAGAGCCTATGGAGCTGTATCATAAAATAATAATTTTAAAAAGATCCGCAAAAGTTTTTTTGTGGAAAACAAAAAACCTTTTAGTTGCTTCTATAGCATAATTAGTGACGATAAGAATGAAATCAATCATTGGAAACACATTTTAAAAGTGAAAAAAATTAGCAAAACAGAAAAATGTACAGAAGAAGCAGGGTGTGAACTTTTTCCAAGCAGAAATGTGAAGAAATGAGCCTGTATGGTGAAACATATTTCTAAGTATTTGGATGCTGTATAGTCTGAGTCTCTAAGATATGAAGTTTGAAACTATGTGGAGACCTTCACACTAGGGAACTGCTGGGTAGAATCCCTAAAAGGGCAAAGAAAGGGTCTGTCAAAGTACTTAGAAGTCAATGAAATTTGCTTGATGAAAAATCAAAACAAATTTAATAGAATAACCTCACTGGCGAAATGAGATCATTGAGAAATGGCTCCGCTTCTTAGAACTTGCTCACTGTTAGCTGTGATATACAGGGATTCGGTTGAAGGACTATGCTAGAGTGATCAACCGTTCTGCTTCAATGGGATTTTGATATTTTCTGGTACATGGAACTTTTACTTTTATAACCCAAACAGTCCTGGAAGACAGAGACAGTTGAAATTCTAAGGTATGTTTTCATGTCCTTCAGTGACACCTTTGTATCACAAGACCCAGCTACCATACTCTGGATTTGGCTCCATATTCTGTTCCATAAGGCATCTGAATTGGGTTTATTCATTGACAACATAGTTCCTACAGCAGCTGAGTAGTCATACATTGACATATGATCAGGTCTTGTAGTAGCTTAATTGCCACAGCTGTGTTTATGATATGTTCTATGTTTAAATTTTTGAAAGTCCTATTAAATGAACAGAATCCTTTAAATTGAGCAATCAATGTTTTTTCATTCCTGCCAATGCCCAAATGATTTTTCTTTGCTACAAAAATAGAACTTTTGGAAAGTTATATGTGATTAAAAAAATCCCATTTCAATTTGAATTAGTGATTTGTAACTCCATCATTTTTTAGGAGAATTACATAAAGGCTATGCCATAAAGACTTAGAAAACTAAAGATGAGCCATAATGGATTACAACATACTCCCTATTCGTCCAACTTCCTTTTGGCAGATACGAATATCTGCTGAATATGAGGTACATAATGTCATGGAATTAATTAATTTCTAAAGCTATGACTCTAGACATATAATATTGAAATTACCCTTATATAGCTTTATAGCTGCCAAGGATAATACCAGTCATGTGAAACTTATTGTGACCAGAAGCTCCCTCATTTGACAAAAATTATCTAAAAATGTCTGTTCACGGTGGCTTGATTGTTAGGTGTTATATTACATTTCAAATCTCTTTTATTTTCTTCACCAAACTAAAAGGAAACATACACAAAAAGAGTAAAAGTGTCATTTAAAAAATTAAACTGTCAAAGCACAGACAGAAGATTGAAAGATAAACTTTTAATATGCTGCACATTAAAGAATCTCATAGTATTATTTCAATTATAAGCTTTCTGTGATAATAGTACATTTGAAGATATAATTGATTTTAAGTCTAAAGGACAGATTTCAACCCTTACATAAAAATGTTCTCAGTTTTCAGTTATATAATAATAAGCTATACCTATTGAAAAATACATGTGGAAAAAGGAAATAATTTTTATATGTTTGACTCAGCTGTGGGCTTTCATTTATTCTAATTTAGTTGGCATGCTAAATGTGTTTGGATTATTGGGTATAAGTATGTAACATTCAAAAGGGAATGGAGATCTCTATTAAAACAGAAGGTTCCTCAAACTCAACCATGATGTCAGAAATATAGATTCTTAGAGCATATTATTATTTTAAGCAGAGGTCTACACACTTCCACATTAGTTATAAAACGTTATTTTGTGCTGCTGGCCTGGAATGAGAAAGTCATACATCTGCAGGCAATTAGAAGAAGCTGGACTGCATGTTTGATTAGCTCAATAATAATCGGGCATAAGTGTTACTCGACTTATGTTAGTCAGATTCCCTAGATAGATTATCCTGTTGTTATCATATGAAATAACCGCCTTTTATCAACAATTAAGTAAATCCACATTTATGGGCACTTTGTAAAATTGTGAAGTGGGAAGAAATCCAACTTAAGCCTTAAGTCATCCAAAAAACTTTTAACCCTGCTTTCAGTGGTGCAGATTCCAATTCCAAGTTTTAGAAATTGGTTGAATTAGATAGAGCAGTTTGGGCTGGGAATGTTCTAGGTATATACAATAAATATGTTTTTAACATCTTCCCTATGCAAAACAGTTAAATATTCAGTTTATAGTCACCAGAATGGTTAGAAATGTTTTATTAAATGAAAAGTATTTTAATGTAATTTAAATATTTTCCCTGATAAAACAAAATAGGATATAATTTTCTTGGTTTGTAATACAGTTTCTACTATGACCAATGATTTTTGTTAGTCTTAAATATGTATAATTATAGAATTTCTTTCTTCAGTTCTAGGTATCATTCTTGCATATAATCCAAAGTGTCAATGATGAAGTGAAAACTACTTTAGGAAATTATCCATTTATTTATCTTTTTCCCCCCTCCTAAGTGCCATAAAAATATACAGCATCTGAAGTGCTAAAAATAACTCAGTCCATAAAAGTCAGCACTTTAAAAAAGTTATCGGCAAACCTTTTCCAGTAAAAATATAACTAAACCTTCTGACCTAATTTTATATTTAAATAACATCTCTGACAGTTGGTACATAACTGTCACTATTTACCCAAATGTTCTATAACAATAACTTCAGCAGTGTAACTTCCTGACATGATCCTTAAATTCAGTATCAGAATATTGAGCAGATGCTGAAGCATTCATCATCGATATTGGAACTCTGACTCATGACAGTAACACGAAACAGATGCTAATGTAATGTGCCCTCTGAAAAGTGACACCGTCCCAGCACGAGTTAGCTATTGATGTGGGGTACTTAAAATTTGAACATAAAATAGAGAATAATGAAAGTCAGATCATGGGCTATTTCCTTACTTCATTTATAAGCCATTTAAAAAATCTAGTGTCTCTCACACAGAAGATAAAACAAAGTGCCTTTGAATGAGGGGAGCATCCCAGGGCACCCAGGAGCTGCATCTTCTTAATGCAACAGCTGCATAATCCTGATTGAGCCCCTCCATGTTAAGGAAGGAAGATGCTCTCTTCCTTGTTCCTAGCAGGTCAGAAAGTAAGAAATTTTGGGCTGTTTCCACTGGCATGTATGTACCATGCCCTCATGTGGTGGTACCAGGGAGCCTGGGTAATAGGGAGCTACCCAGTCCCTCATACCATCTTGTAACACAGTTGTTACATCAGGCAGTTCTGAAGGGGTTTGCTAAGAAGAAAAAGGGAAATAAAATTGCTCAGCACAGTCCAGTTAGTTAATGCCCTACATGTCTTCAAAGCCCGAGATTCTTATCACTTTGTTAGCATGAGCCTACAGCTGTTTCTAGAACACACACTGATGTGTACTTCTTATGAAAATAAACAGAGAAGCCCAGGCAGATGATGCCATGGTGCAAGTGACAGAATGGAAATGTGCTCACATGACAGCTTTAAAAGAGACATAAATGGGATAAATGAAGGCTCCCTCCAAGATTTTCAATAAAAGCTCAAACCCATTCTTTATTCCTGAGTGAGGAAAACAAGTTCAGTGGCAAATTGAGTGACAAGAGGCTTGAGAAACTAAAGGATGCAGTAACTTCACAGCACACAATTTCAAATTCCAGATGAACACACTGATCACTACTTTGGTCAGCTCTGAATCTAGTGTTTACCTGCCTGGATCTGAAGACTGGTTCTGCATTTACCACCTGTGTGGCCTCTGGTTCTCAAACTTGGCTCTGCACTTGGAACCCCATGGGAAGCTTAAAAAAATTCCTATGCGGGGAACCTCCCTACATCCCCTCTCCGCCCCCACCAGAGGCTGTTATTTAATTGGGCTAGCGTGTGGCTTTGCCATGAAGTAGTTTTCAAGGTTCCCAAGTGACTCTAGTTATGTGCATCTAGGGTTGGGAACCACTGATGAGCTTTCTGAGCCACAATTTTCTCCACAGTAAAATGGTGATACCCATAGCACCAACCTATTGGGAACACTCCAATGCTTATGCTAATGCAGAAAAAAGCACCTAGTGTAACATGTAGCACCAGGGAAGTCCCCACTCTGTGAGCCAGTATCATCCTCAGCATAAGGTGCCCTTGGGCAAGAATGTTTTTTTTAGTGAAAGAAATCATGCTCACCTTGGCACACGTTATGCTCACTCTGCTCATAGCCTGCTGCACACTGGATCCGGTGGGAAGGGTTGGCAGGAATGCGTTGAGGGTCGGCTGGGTTCCTCCGGATTACAAAGTTGTTGCGGCCAGTTTGAATTTCAGGGCCTGCAACTGCAGCAGCACTGGCCACAAAACCACCCCCAGGCACCACTCCACTGGCCGCCATGCTGCTGGCAGCTACACTTCCGGCAGTGGCACCTGAGGCCGCTTCAGCTGCTGGTGGTGATTCTACCTGAGGTTGTTCATTATTCACAATAATCTGGGCTGTTTTGGGAAGGCAGAGATATCCTCCATAGTGGTTGACACATTTCATTCCACCTTTACAAGCGTCTGGAACAATGTCACATTCATCAATATCTGTGGTCAGTAATAACATAAGTCAGGACTCTTTTTAGAGGTAAAAGAAAACATATAAATATATGCCCATGCCTTTCTGGTATAAGACAAACATGACAGAGAGAGCGATGCGTGCAAAAGAGACAAAAAGCCAAGTTCAAAGGGGGGCAATTTCTGAAGCTGGCTTACCTTTGCACTGCTGTCTGACAGGGTCCCACTCGTAGCCGTCAGTGCATTGCTGTGAAGAAAGCAACCAAGACAGGGCCAGGAGATAGTTACTTTGTTTGTCTCCTCCCTGAGAAGTTCCATCCTTATAGAGAATGCCCTTGTGCTGGAGTCCAAAGATTATGATGAGATGGGCAGTTTCACATTCTCTAGCTTAGTCATAGACCCTTCTTCAAGGCCAAGATTTGGCAGCTCTGAGGGTCCTGTCTTAATCATCAGCTGCCTCTACTCTTCTCTTGGGTTAATTGCTCATCACCATCTTGTTAGAATTCTTGTCGTTCCATATTCAGACTGATCTTTCTTAATCTAACTGTTCTTTAAAAAATATTATTTGCCCCATTTTTCTATATTGTACATTTTACTTAAAAATAAATGAATAAGCCGAGTCCCTTTTCATCAGTCCTTAACTACTAAGCCATTCAAACATTCAACCTTTCTTCCCTTTCCCACCTACCACTCACACCTGCCCTTCCTCCTAGCCTCAGTTCCTATAGAGCCTCACTGGTTCACTCACTGCATAAACCATCTCACAGGCACATTCTCACTGTAGGCGTTATCCTAGGCTCTGGGAATGCAAAGGTGGTCATGAGTTTGGCCACTTTCTCAAGAACCCCACCAGGGCAGAGGGGAAGACAGATGGGTAGACAAGTTGGAGCAAGCTCTCACATGGAGTCACACAAGTGTGTGTGAGGAAGTAGTGGGGGACACAGCTGGGGACTGGGTGATGGGTAGATGGGTGTGACAGGGCAGCAAGGAGGTGGTCAGAGGATTAGGTTTTCCAAGAACAGCAGGAATTTTTCAGGGATATATGGGAATTCAAGGAAGAGGGACCATTAGGAGTAAATGCAAACATTGTTGAAGACAGAAGGAGCTGCAGGTAGTTCAGGGTAAGGGTGAGGTTAGAGAGACTGGGCCAAGTCTGCGAAACCTCTCTTTGGCACAAGGAAGAACCAGATTTCACCCTGAAGATCAGCGATTCTTTAGCTTTATGCCCAAGTATCATCTGGAATGCCTATTATAAAAATGCAATATTGATGGGCTCCCTCAAGAGTCTGATCCCACAAAGTGTAGGGTAGGGTCTAAGCATCCCACAACAGATCCACACAGGTTTTCTATGGGCTCCACCTTGAGAATTTTTAGTCTCAGGAAACAATTTGATTGGATGCTCATTTGAGAGTCACCGTGAGGAAGATGCTTCAGGAAGGACTGTGCAAAAGTGGAGCCAACAAATGTATGTTGTAACAGGACTGAGATTTGCTAGGGACACACCCGATACTTGGCAAACACATTGTAGAAGTATCTGAATGGATGCAGAGGTCAACTGAGAGATTTTTACTGCTATTTGACTTTCCTAAAATGAAAGCTAAGCTCACAGTTACTCTCCGGACTGGCTCCTCTCAATCTCCCAAACATATCCAAGATGCAACCATGTTTCTTAGAACTCAGGGTTACCTCTCTTAACACCTCCTGACTTCCCCATTGATGTTCCTCTAAACTGCTGCTGTGTGCCAGTTTCCACATATGGCATATTGGTACAAGCTCTTCTGGGTTCCTGAGTGGGCAGAGCTTGGTGTCTCTTTATTGTGCACACTGCCTCCTCCACCATCTTTCTTGTTTTCTATCTCTGAGGGGCTTCTAGTGACCTGCAGATTTTTCACCTCTCATTATTATCCTATCTCTAGCTGCCTTCCAGGTTCTCTCCACTACCAGTCTAGCAGACTTGACCTTACTGTGTCCTGGCCCTGTTTTGGGTGTTTTCATCTCCAGCCTTTATTGATGCCACACCAGGTGACTTAGGTGCTACTTCAGTCCTTCCATATCAAAAGAAGGTCATAAACACTCAGGAATCAGCTAGCTCCCCCGTGGCTAGCACTAACACCAGTCTCCTCCTTGTTAGCAACTAACATAATTTGTGTAACAGTCTCATTAGCGCCAGTTTAGCAACTTTGTAGGTCTCAACAGTGTCTTTCTTCTTAGAATAAACTCCTTTCAGACTGAGTTGTTTTAGGAGACAAACCAACCTAAATTCTTCTGGCAGTGATAGAACTTGCTTATACATCTTCAGTATGGAAGGGGTCAGGAGGCTCTCTTGCAGTTGCCAGGCCACTCTTTGGATTGGTAAAATATGGAGAAGGCTTGTGGTTTGTTGTAGGTATTTGGTTCCAGTACCTTTAATATGGGTCTACCATTAAATAAGCCTAGACGAAATTTAGCTTCACCACTCGCTGGCCATCTAGGCACTCTATGATCCACAGTTCTATCAGCAGGAGGATGATACCACTTACCTCACACTTCACTCAAAAACTACAAGGAGGTAATGTCTCCACAGTGGAATAACTCAAGACTGGCTATATCCTGTGCTTCAATCACAAACTATTAGATGGATACAATTCAGAAGAAGATAGACCTAATTTTAGAACCAAAGGGTTCATGACAATATTAACAAATCCTAGTTAGTGCTCCTAAAACTGTAATGTTTAATCCACAGAGAACTTTCTCTGCTAAAAATAAGACTTTGGTGATTAGCAAAAGGAAAGATGTATACAATAAATAACTATAAAAGCAATAAAATATTTCATTTGATAAGAGTATAAAAGTGAGCAATGAAGGTATTAAATTTAGCCAGAGTAGTAAAACATTTTTATTTGAAGATTAACAGCATATGCATTCATTTTTCTTGCTTTATTTATTTTTAGTAAGGGAGGCAACTGCATTTAACATCAAGCTAGCAAACATTTATATTAAAATATTTTATTTATAGTTGATCTAAAAAACAGAAAAGAGTATTTGCCAAGTGAATGCTCACATTCTAGGGATAACATGTTAACACAAAGTGAGATAATGTTTATTATCAGTAATTGACATTAGCTCACTTTCTAGAGTTTTATTTTCAAAATTTTTCACATTCTTTTGAGTAGGATTACTTAATTTTAATTTAGGAGCAAACAGAAAAATGTGTTTTTCATATCTCAATCCAGGACAAATGTCATTTGCCTCACAGCACTGTTTAAAGACAGGAAAACACAAAGAAGAGGTGCAAGCAAACTCACAAAGAAATGATACACGTCTGCCTTATGCTGGCCTCTCTGCATCTACTCCTGGCAGTGGGAGGAACTAACTGATATTTTCAATTTCTTATTAAACATTAATTGTTTTCATGCAGTTAATTGTTAGTTGGAAACATCAGAGATACTGTTTAGATTGTACAAAACTAAGTTGCGCAAACAGCATTTAAAAACCATTTTTAGCAAATGTTGCACCTGGTACAGGTGACACAAATCATATCTAAAGGGCATGTGGATGAGTTTATTAAACGCTAAACCTATCTATAGGCTTTGGAATGCAGTAAAGATCACTTACAAGACACTATATGTCACAACCACAAATGGGCTTGGCGTTCTTATTTGACTTGAGTGTGTAGGTTTTTACCTGTATGCATGAATAGGCAGGTATTCAGGCATTTGGGTTTCTTAACCCCATTAATTTACTGACTATGTTGCACACATGTAGCTCACTTTGGTTCTAATTTAAAGGGGTTCTCTTTTTTGGCCTTGCACAAATGATGTTTGGGTCCTCACCTCAGGTGGTGGCCCACATGAATTTGTGAAAGGACCAGGAGCAATTTCCAACAAATCTTAAATGTGAACTGTGGTGAAGTTCTGTTTCATTTATCACCCTTCACATTGTACAGCCCGCGGACAACAATAGGGATGGGCTACCTCTTTCTGGGTCTTAAAATGCAGCATCATCACTGCACTGATCCCCAATTCCCTCATCCCTTACCGTGTAAGTGATGGTTTCTTCTGTGTCCTGTGACTTGACCAACGCCAAAGTCAGCATAGTTAGAAAAAAGGCTTTCAACATTGTGAATCTTAAAGAAAACAGGACAAACGGATGTTTAGTGCTGGCTGCAGGGGAAAGAAAACTTTGGCAGCGAATCAACAGGCAGAGGCTGGAAGGTTTGGAGGTGGAGGGAGGGAGCTGAGGCTCCACCGCACCCAACTTCTAAACAGCCTTCTCATCTCCCCTCCCCCTTTCCAACCTCCCCCACAACCCCCCAAACAAGGTGCTCACGACCCACGATTACGGAATTACATTTTATTTTTCTCTCTCTCTTTATGAGGGCTCTCCAAAATGTGCTTGGAAAACATGCATTATGAAAACAAACAAGCAACTGTATGGACCCCACGTTTTCTGCACCAAAATAAATTTATCTTTGAATTGCATTTTCCCACGAGCTTTTGAGTTCGCAATTATATACAAAGGATATTCAGCGTGATTTTCTACTGCCTCTACCTAGCAGACCCAGAAACAGGGATGAAGGGGGAAAAATACGACAATCAATCTCAAAGCAACCGTATTTCTTTTTCCCTCCAGAGCTAGAGGTGGGGCAGGAATTTCCCTGGATGCTTAAAGCTTTTCCTCTATTAACACCTCCAGGGAGCTCAGTTCCTCACCAAGTTAGCAAGCATTTCTGCGAACCAGTAAGAATGACCTTGGCCTCAAACTTTTAATTGATCGCTATTATTATGTTCTGAGAGAAAATGCTACCGCTGCTTCTCTCATCACGACCCCCTCCCTCCGTCCCCGTCCCGACCCCGGCATTTCCACTCCATTCTCTACACAGTTTGCTTAAAAACCTCGGGTGGTGTGAAAGAGCAGCCTCCCCTCGTGTTTTAATTCAAGGACCCGGGGTATCCACCACCAGGGGTGCCTCGAGCCCAAAGCACCAGTCCCGGGCTGCTGCCTCGACCACCCGCAGGGAAATAAGATCCCCCTTTGAGCAGTGACCAGCCAGCAGCGCCTCGGCTGCTTGGCGCCGCAGCTTCCAACCAGCTCCTGTGGAATCCAGGTGTGGCTGCGATCTTGCACAGTGATTCCCTGGAGCCTTCCAAACCACGTTTGGGGCAAAGCCTTGCTGGCTTGCCGTCGGGGCACACACACTTGCCCATCCCGACAGATGTCAACCGAGGACTGGGTCCTGCTGGACAGACTACATTCCAAGCCGCGCACCTCCACCACCCTCTCTACCAGGGGACCCTGTGCAAGCTGGGGCAGCGCTCGGTGTGTGCGTGGAGGGAGCTCTTGCACCCCTTAGGTCTCCCCTTCTCACTCCGTGGTGCGCGGTCCCGGCGGGCACTGGGTGCGCCCAGGGTGAATACTGGGGTCCGGGGCTCCTACCTGCGCGGCCGCGCTGCGCTCCGGCCCGGGCAGCGAGGGGAGTGCGCAGGGGAGGGCAGCCCCGTGGGTCTGAACTGGCGAGGTCTGGCAGCGTTCGCCGAGGCAGGAGGAGGAGGAGGAGAAAGGGAGGGAACGTGGGAGGGTGAAGGGGGGCGGGGGAGAGAACGGAGGGAGGCGCAACCGCTGAGTCAAGCGCTGAGAGCCGGGCGCGCCGCTGGGTCCGCACCCCCTGCGCCAGGGCCTCCTTGGCGCTGATCCGGCCTGCCTGCCCCTCCAGCCCCTCGCTTCCCACACTCCTAGGGACCCTAAGGCCAACCAGGGAGTCTTCGTGATGCTCCCAGCCTCCGGGACCATCCCTGAAATCCCGGGGAGGGGAAACTTCTAGAGGGCTTCTGAAGTACCCAGAAATTGCTTAACTTTTTTAAGTGATCCTAGGAGAGTAAATGAAGCCCATTCATGAGATTAGTCCTGTTGCTGTATCTTTCAGATTTTTATTTTGAGGGGTGTCTCCTTTTTCAGATGGAGAAAAATGAGCAAGCATGCATTCATTCAGCAAATACTATTGTATACTACTAAGTATAAAGTATTGGGAATGGGCCAAGTAGAACTCATACTAATCAAATTGTGAGGTAGGGGTTTTTTGTTCAGAGTTCTTGTGTCTGTGTGTGTGTCCCTTTTTGTCATCTACATCTTTCCCTTTCTCTCCTGGCTCACTTGCCAGAGTAAATAACAGTGCTTATTCAAAGTTGGTCATTTCACTTTGGCCTTTCACAGTCATGGTAGAATTTCACGAATCTGGAGATGAAAAAAAAAAGTACTACATACTACATGTTTTTTGTGACTTCATCAATGCATACCACACAGAGTATGATTATACCCAAAGACTCTCACTGGAAAGTTAGAGTAATAGTTTGCTTTAAAGTAGCTGTGTCTTTTGAGAAGTGAACAACCAATGACAAGAATACTTCAGGAAATTCATGGAAATGCATAGCATGAAAAAAAGCTATGTATGGATTTCAAATGTTTTTGCACTCAACATATTTTTAAATTCCATTTTCCTGGTATGTGGGGGTGGGGAGAGAAGTATGGTTATCTTAAGACTTAATTCCTCTTGATTCCCAGCCTTTTGGGTAAGATCAGGTGAAGAAACAGTTCTCACTCTCTATGCGTTTTTAACTTTTTTTTTTTAAAGATTTGTTTATTTTTTATTACAAAGTCAGATATACAGAGAGGAGGAGAGACAGAGAGGAAGGTCTTCCGTCCGATGATTCACTCCCCAAGTGAGCCGCAACGGCCGGTGCTGCGTCGTCCTCGAATGCTTTCCCAGGCCACAAGCAGGAAGCTGGATGGGAAGTGGAGCTGCCGGGATTAGAACCAGCGCCCATATGGGATCCCGGCGTGTTCAAGGCGAGGACTTTAGCCGCTAGGCCACGTCTCAGGGCCTGTTTTTAACCTTTCATATTTAATTTCATGACTGAAATGAGCTATACACTGAACAAATGAAGGACTTGACTTCTGCGCAGAAGTGATAGACGGAAGTATTGACCAGATGGGGCAATGGTAGAGACCATAGGGTGGTGATGGTCAGGTGAGAGCTGCTGTCTAGGCTGGACAGTAGAACTCACCTGATACTCCTGGGAGCAGGGCTGTGAGGAAGCCCAGCTGGGCCAGGCTGCAGCACCTACCAACACAAACAAAGTCTGGGACTAAGGGCAAACCATACCAAGCAGGCCCATGGCACCTGCTGGCACATGTGAGATCTGGGGCTGGGAGTAAAGCTGGTAGGGGAACTTGGGGAACTTCTTTGCTAGGTTGTAGCTTTCACTGGTGAGTTCAAGAGCCAGAGCTGGGAGTAGACCAGAATGGGCAAGGCTGCAACACCCATAAGCATTTGTGTGGGTTGGGTCTGGGGCCAGACCAGACTAGGCCAGGCCATAGTAACCTTTGGCATGCTCCTGAGCCAGGACAGGATATGGGCTATGCCTTGCTAGGCTAGGCTGTAACACCTGCCAGCAAGAGCTGAGACTGTGGCTAGGAAATGCCAGGCTGGGTTGAACACATGCCAGCATGTACAACATCTGGGAATGGGCCTAGTTGAGACACTCGGGATCCCCCTGTTAGGCTCCCTATCCCTGATAGACTGCAGCTTCCACTGGTGAATGTGAGTGCCAGAGCTGGGCGTGGACCAGTCTAGGCTGCAACACCCATCAGCATATATATGGACTGGTTTTGAGGGTGAGCCATACTAGGTCCAAGCACCCACTGGCACTCACAAGAGCCAGAATGGATGTGGTATAGGTTTGGCTAGGCTATAGAACCTCTCATGGTTCACGTGAGAGCTGTGTCTGGGGTTGGCCAAGCTGGGCTAGGCTGTAGCACCTACTTGTGAGAGATGAATGGGTGCAGGCTAGTTGGCCAAGACCACAGAACTTCATGGTAAGTGCCAGTGCTGGGGCAGGCCATGTCAGGCTGAGCCACAGAACCCTCTAGCACATGCAAAATTCAGGGTTGGCAGCAGACCTGGAAGGGGAACTCCCAAGCTAGATTGCAGCTCCCGCTGATGAGCATGAGAGCCAGGGCTGAAAGCAGGCCAGACTATGCTGGGCTTTAGCACCCATCTGCATATGTATGAGCCAGATCTAGCAGCCAGCTGCGTTAGGCCACTACACAGCATAAACGGGCATGAGCTAGAGCCAAGATGGAGTGCAGGCCAGGATTTTTTGGACTGCAACACTTGCTGTTTCACATGAGGGCTGGGGATGGGCTAGGCTGGGCTAGGGTGCTGCACCTGCAACCTAGCGGTTGGCTGGGCTGAGCCAGTCTATAGCATTTGCTGGCAAATGCCAAGACTGGAGATGGGCCATTTTAGACTGGGCTGCACTTCCTACTGGAATGTGCATGGGACTGAGATTTGGGAGCAGGCTTGGTAGGGAAGTTTCAGGGAGTTCCTTGTTGGGCTGCTGCTTCCAGTGGTGACTATGAGAACTGGGACTAGGAGCAGGCTGGTCTGAGAGTGGGCCAGGGTAGGCTGGACTGCCCCACCCACTGGTGCACAGGAGAGCCAGAATGCATGCAGACTGGCCAGGCTAGGCCACAGCTTGGGCAAGTGCTGGCACTGAGTGAAAGTCATGTCAGGCAGAATCACAGTTACCTTTGGCAGGTACAAGATCTGGGGCTGGGAGCAGGCCTGGTAAGAGAACTTTGGGCACTCTCTTGCTGGGCCGCAGCTTCTACTGGTGAGCATGAGTCAGGGCTGAGGGCAAGCCAAGTTGGTTAAGATGGTAGCACCTGTTGGCATGCATGTAGACCTGGTCTGAGGATTGGCCTGACTGAGCTAAGCTGTAGCACCTGTGGGTGTGCACAAGAGCAGGCCTGGCTGCAGCATAAGCTGGCACGTATGAAAACGGGCTGGGGGTGGGCCTGGTGGGGATTTTGGAGGATCATCCTGCTTAGGCTGTGACATCATCTGGTGTGCATAAAGTTGGGCCTGTGGCAGTCTGGGCTGGGCTAGGCTACACTACCCATCAGTTCAAGTGAGAGATGTGGCTGAGGTAGAACTGACCAGGCAGCTGCATTCACCAGTATGTACATTGGTTGGTACAGTTGACAGACTGCATCTGACCCTGCACTGGCTACACACATAAGAATCACTTCTGAGGTCACCCAGGCAAGGTTTCTTGGAGGATTGCCCAGCTAGACTGCTGGACTCAGACTTTGGCCACAGGGAAAATCACAGGATGCTTAGTCCAAACTTGGAGTGCATATGTTGGGACTGGGCCTCCTCAGTTGTTGATGCCTGTACAGTGGACAGCATGCCTGGGGGCAGAAGAGCCAGCTCCTGTAAACCAACAGGGAACATCCACTGTCAAAGGATGAAAAGCAGAACAGGTTGAACTACTCTCCTGGCCAAACTTTGAAACATATTCCTGGTCTGTGAATGCACTAAGATGGACCTTGGCAGCCCATAGACCTTGGACAGATTTTCTTAATCCTGGTGCCATGAAGCTGATGATGTCTCAGACCTACCCAAACCACTCAAGTAACACTCTTGGAACACCCTTCCCTACATCAGTATCTCTAACTCGTCATCAAATGACTGTCCACCATCCCAGAGTTCTGATGTAGTTTGACAGTAAGGAGTGACACCCTCCTCTTATCCACACTGTGGACACAGGAGGGAAAAAAAAATTAAAGCATTTGCTTCACCCACCTACCTGCATACCTGGACCCTCCTTACCCTAATCGGAGACCTGCATGGCCATGTATCCTTTTCAACTATGTAAAGAAACCATGTAAATTTTTAAAATAAGGAGTTTTGCTTTTTGCTTTTGGTATAGTTTTTTAAAAATCTACTCAGATGTTTTCTTCTATTTCATTTGAACTCTACCTGTCTTGAGTCCCTTCCTCAGAAAATGAAGTAAAAACTCTCAAATTGCTGCCTCTGCTCTAGATCTTTTCTTGTACATACAATTCCCAGCTTCTTGTCTTCATTGAGACATCATCTGGATATTTCTAAAGGGAGAGATCTGCTGATCTTTCCCTCAACTTACTAACACCCACCTGCTTCTCCATCTCAATTCATAGCAACTTTGTTGTGCCACTTGCTCAGGTCTAAGACTGTGGACTGTTTTTTAATTTCTTCTATGCTTACATGTCCTAAACTGAGTCTTTCAAGAAATTCTGTTGACTCTACTTTTGATATATATACAAAGCAGGACCAAAGCTCATCATCTTTGTTAACCCACTAGGCATCAGCATTTGTCACCTGGCTCATTACAGTAGTTTCTTCGTCTGTGTCCTGCCTGCACCCTGGTTTCCCAGCAGCCTTTCTCCAGCAGAAGTTCTTGTGCACAGCAGTGCAGGGTTTGCCCTCGTTCATGCCTGGCTTTCTTCACTCAGGCTATTGCTGAGTTGAATCCTTGTTGTTCCGTGTATCAGCAATTCTTTATTTTCTAGTACTCTGCAGTGTTCTGTGGTGTGGCTAGCTTCTGAGTTTTTCTGTTCACGTGTTGATTAATTTCTGGCTTGTTTATGAATAAAGCTGTTTTGCATGTTCGCAAGAGCATATTTCTGTGGACATGTGTTTCCTTTTGGGTAAATGCTTAGAAATAAAATGGCTAAATCATTATGGCAAGAATATGTTAAAATTTTCAGGAAAGTGCCCAGTTGTTATCCAAAGTCAGTGTAGCATTTTGCATATACATCATTGATATGTGAAGATTGCCTTTGCTCAATGTTGTTGCCAACACCCGGGGTAACATTAGCCATTCTGCTGGGTTATATGGTATCTTCTTGTGATTTTATTTTACATTTCTTTGACATACGATTATCTTAAGCTATTTTTTGTGTTTATTGTGCAGCAATATGTTTCCATTTTTGAAGAACCCATTCAAAACTTATTCATTTTCTTCTTTTGGTTATTATGAGATTTTTAAAGTCTGTCTTGAAGTCCTTTGTCAAATATATGTTATTAGTTTTTCTCAGGCTCTGTTTGCCTTTTCAATTTGTTAGTTGTATATTTTGAGAGAAAATATTTTAAAATGTTGCTAAAGTTCAGTTTGTTATGTTTATACTTTATTTTGTTGTTTTTCATCCTGCTTAAGAAATTTATCTTGGACAATTCATTTAAGCTGTCAATTCCCACTTCTGTGAAATGGAAGGAGTAGTGAACTCCAGTTCTGAAAGTCTTGGTGAGGATGGATTGAAACTCATGGCAAGTATCTAATACATGGAAGTGATTATTTTTAGATATTAGAATATATTGTTCCAGGGGTTAATTGCCCATTTCTCCTCCTAAAGTAACTTTGCTATTCCTAATATTGAAGTATGTCCTGACTAATCTAAATGTAATACAATTGGCAGTGATATTCTAAGGTTATTGCTTCAAAGGTGGGCAGTTGCCCCAAGTAGAACTAATCAACATGAACAGGATAAGGGTTATTTTTATTTATGTATTTTTTGCTATGGTAGGATGAAGATGTTCCAGGTTGGCAGTGCATGAGGAATGATTGAGTCTATTGCTCCCACTTGCCACTGACAGTCATAGTACAGCTCAGAGGTAGCTCCAGGTCACAGACATGTTGTGCTTGGCCAGCAAATGGAAAGGATGTGAATGTCCACTTGTTCTAGGGTTCAGGACACTTCGAGTGGCCACTCTGTGATGTTCTACATTTCTCTTAAAATTAGAGGGAAAAACTTATCACCGTGCCTGGATTGTGTTTTTTATATCAACTTAGTCATAAACAAATTTTTTTTTTAAAGGATCCATGAGGGCAAAAGTGCCTGGTGTCTCTTGAAGCCATAATGTGGCCCTTGTGAACTTTTTTGAAAAAAAGATTTTATTTATTTATTTGAAAGAGAAAAAGATGGAGAGAGACCTTCTATCCATTGGCTTACTATCCAAATGTTTGCAAGATCCATGGTAGAGCCAGGCCGAAACCAGGAGCTTCCTTGGTGTCTCCCATGTGGGTGCTAGGGCTTGAGCCTTCTTGTGCTGCTTTCCCATGCACATTAGTAGGGAGCTAGATCAGAAGTGGAGAAACCAGTGCTCAAACCAGAGCAGTTATGGGATGCTAGTGCCACAGGCCACATCTTTACCTCCTGTCCCACAATGCCAGCTCTGCCGTGTGAACCTCTGACATCGGATACAGACCTTGTGCTACCTCTGCATCTCTACTTTGGGGTACTGCATTTTCTTACGGCTCAGGCTAGTTAGAGTCAAGTGTTTAGTTCCTTGCTAACCCAGGGAAATCTCTTGCCTTGGCAGCTGTGGCACTTGCAATATGTGGAGACCCTTACCCTGAAAACTGTCAGGTCTTGAGTGCTTCTTGTGAGAGATAGCGACTCAGCTTTCTTATTCCTGGGTGAGCCAAGCAGTAAACCATTTCTGCTAGAATCAGTTTCTGAGTCTACTTTCATTTTGTTTATTGGAAAGGTAGATTTGCAGAAAGGAGAGACAGAGAGAAAGGTCATCCATCTGCTCATTCACTTCCAAGTGGCTGCAATGACTAAAACTAAGCCTATCCAAAGCCAGGAACCAGGAGCTTCTTCTGGGTCTCCCACATGGGTGCAGGGTCCCAAGGTTTTGGGCCATCTTTTAGTGCCTTCTCACGCCCTCAAGCAGGGAATTGGATGGGAAGCAGAGCAACTGGGACATGAGTTGGTGCCCAGATGGGATCCCAGTGCACGCAATGTGAGGATTTAACCACTAGGCAACTGTGCTGGGCCCCTGAATCAACTCTGTCTCTGTCTCTCTCTCTCTGACCCCTTTCTCTCCCCGTCTGTCCGGATGGTTTTGAATAATTTAAGATGTGTCTCAAGAAGGCCATTCTAGCTTTATTTTGCATGATTTGAAAAGTGACTGGTGAATAGCTTTATAAGAAAGATCCTTGCTCTCCAGCTTGTCAGACATTGCATTTTAAGTATCACCAAGTTTATTGGGTTGTTTTTCCTTAATACTTCCCTTTTAAAATTTGCTGAAAGTAATTATGAATCTTAGATCCCACATGACCTTTAATAAATTGAGCCACAGGAATTAGGTATTTGGACTGTAGTTCAGATGCCAGTTAAGACACCTGCATGCCAAATTGAAGTACTTGGTGGCAAGTACCAACTCTGCTCTGCATTTCAGTGTCCTATTTCTGTACCATAGGGAGGCAGTAGGTGATGGCTGAAGTAACTGGATTCCTGCCACCCACATGGAAATCTGGATGGATTTTACAGGTTCTATTCTGCCTTGTGCAGCCCCAGCCACTGCAGGCATTTTAGTGAATCAGGGTGTGTGATTTTTTTTGTCCTCTCTCTGCTGTCCCTCTCTGTCTCTCCCTCTCCCTCTGTTTTTCTCTGTATCTGTCTCTCTAAGTCTTAAATAATAATAAATAATCGAGTCACAGAACTACAGGTTCTGTGGTTAAAACCACTGTGTGTGTGTGTGTGTGTGTGTGTGTGTAGAAAAGTGAAATCTGTGAAAAAAAGAAAAGCAGTAACGATGGAATAATTATATGGAGATAAACACCCACGTGACCAATTCATCCTAGTTTGCACAAGACTTTTCAGTTTTTGCACAGATGGGTGTGTGCCTGTTAAACCTTTCAGTCCAGGCAAACCTAAAGTTTTGTGGAGCAGAGAGTTATAGTGGAAGTCAGATGGGATAGGTAGCCTGCCATGCTCCAGCTGGATGATCACGGTACTCACCAGCTTCCCTGGGTCTGTTCTGTGCATGTGTTAACCAGGGCAACTGCAGTCATCTATAGTTACACTGTATGTGTCTGTTGTCATCACATCTGCTTCCTGCAGTTTTCACATTTCTTGGCTTGTTCTTCATGTATTTACTCTTCTTCTAGTACCACTATCCAGTTTCCTTTGAGAAGCAAGGATGTATACAATGGGAAAATATCTACAAAGACTCTAAAATAGAGTTGTGGGTAAATGGCCCAATGGCAGTACAGTCAAGGCCATTAGATCTGATATGGCAGAATCACTGCCTGCTACAATGGTTTATGTGGTTATAGTGTGCTGGTAACATGAGCACTGCTCCATGCTCCTCTGCTGGTAAGACAGCCCAGCCTGTTCTAGCTGTCAAAACTTCTTGCCTTCAGCCTGTGTCTCTGTGAGTCACAAAGCAGGGATGGAGCTGAGGCATCCCTGAGCCGTTATTTCACTTTTATTCTTTGCTTGGCTTATACTTAGCTGTCCTTGAATCCAGGCATGATGGTTACAGCATTTCCAGTCCATGTGGTTTGTGTGGAGTTTATTTTTACTCTTACTCAATTGGGAGAGCATATACTCAGACCCTGTGATCACATCAAATCTCTTGTAATCACAGTGGTTGCTTCAGGGATGGCAGAGATGTCTTAATACCCTTCCAGTATGGAGGCAATGGAGCGTGAGGTTTGGATCCAAAGAGCTTGGTTTTCAGTTGTGAATGTACTGCCCTGTTGACTTTGTGAACCTAGGAGGGTTATATAACATCCCTGGGCCTCAAATTCCTCTTGCGTAAAATGAGGAGGCAATGAGACTTTGTTCCTATAGAAGTTCCTCTATAGCTTTTTCTTGTGGAAATTTTTATGAGCATTAAATAACTATATAGATATAGATATCTCCCTCTCAGTACACCTCCTTGTAGAACTGTTGTTACAGTTATTGTTGCTAATCATGGTGGTCTATTCATCACAAAGCTATGCTGTGAGCTTACAGTTAGATTCAGCATATGATAAGATAGATTACTGGGTTTAACATTTTTTTGTGTATTGGTTTGAAACTGGCTCTAGCATATGGGCTATTTAGAAGAGCTGAGTTCTGGGCACATTGTCTGCTATAGTTTGGCGGCTGTGTATTGGAAATGTGTGGTGCCAAGGTGAGCAACATCATGAGATGAAGGCATTTTTTGAGCAAATGGCTCTGTAATACCTAATATTTTGAAAATGTTTTAATTTCAAAAAGTAAAATATAATAAATGTATAGTCTCTTACTGATGGTAAGTAGTAGGTACACTTATGTGGCGCTTGCTCTGTGCCAAAATCTGAAAGAACAAGTTTATGAGCACTGGCTGAATAGCACTTGTCACTCTTCCTATTTTGCTAAAGAAGAAATCCAAGTGCAGAACCATTATGTTACTTGCCCCAGGTCACATAACAAGGCCCCAAAGCAAGTCGTGTAATGCCATAGCTCGTGCTCTAACTGTGCATTGCTTTCTGCCTTCCACCAATTGAATTTAGGCTTGCAGAGACATAAAGAAGCTTGGGTGATTTCTTCTGGAGTTAATTATGGAGATTCAAGTTGGGGGCACAGATTGAGCGGAATGCAACTGGAGACAGCAGTAAATCTACCTTATTAAATAGCTCTGGGCTTAGGAATATTTGAGATGTTAAAGATTTGAAGCTCTGTTTGATGGTGGGAAAGTTACCATTTCACAAGAGATGCACAAATGTAGTTAAATGTGCCCTTTATGCTGCGCTTTAAAGCAGGGTCTGAATCTTCTGAAGCATGTGTCTGACACAAACAGGTTTTCTCAGTGTGGCTCAGTTTCAGGATGAGTAGTCTAATTATGTCCAACAGGACTCACAGTTGAGTATCTCAGACATTCTGGAGACCAAGACAAACATGAATTACAGATTAGCCGTAATTTCTGGCCGTGTAGCAGCATGTCAGAATAACGTTGCTTGGTAAAAGTATGTTCTCTTCGGAAACTGCTTAACAAGAAGCTAAGCTGGAACTGGAACTGGCAGAATAAGCTTCTCTCTTTTGTAGAAAGTGTTTTGGCCCAGTGCAATGGCTCAGTAGTTGAATCCTGACTTGCAAGTGCCAGGATCTTATATGGGCACCAGTTTTGTGTCCTGGTAACTCTACTTCCCATCCAATTCCCTGCTTATGGTCTGGGAAAGCAGTAGAGGATGGGTTAAAGCCTTGGTATCTTGTACCTGCCTGGGAGACCAGGAAGAAGCTCCTGGCTCCTGGCTCCTGGCTTTGGATACACTCAGCTGCAGACATTGTGGCTATTTGGGAGTGAAAGTGAACCAGCAGATGGAAGATCTTTCTCAGTGTCTCCCCTTTTCTCCATAAATCTGACCTTCCTTTCCAACAAAAATAAATACATCTCAAAAAAAAAAGAGAAAGTGTTCATTGTTGTATCCCATAATTAAATCTTAAAGCCTATCACTGACTACTGATCACTTTGTTATGTACTCTTAGAAGAATGATGGTGATTATTTTCTTTGCTTCCATATTGATGCTCAAAAATTAATTATTTTTAAATAGCTATGCTTGTTAGCTATTTAAACTTATTATCTATGAAAATATTCTCATGATGTACAGACATATGGATTTACAATGTACTTCCTGTGACTGAAAAAACTTCCTTGGAAAAGCTGTTTTATAAGGGGCTTTTCAAGGCTGAAATTCTTTGACTCCATAAAAAAAAGATGCATTTACATGTGCTTTCAACAAATGCTATCTTTTAAAAAATAATACTTAAGAGGGGTGGTGGGTGTTTAGTGTACTGTTTAAGATATCATTTGGTATTCTCCATCCCATATCAGAGTACCTGGGTTTGAGTCTTGGCTTTGCTACCAGTTTCAACTTCCTGCTAAGGCATACCCTGGGAGGCAACAGGTGGGAGACCTGGATTGAAGTCCAGGCTCCTGGCTTTTGGTCTGGACTGGGTGTTACAGACCAGTCGATAGGAGATGTGCCTATTTTCTCTTTCCAAGAAATAAATAAATGATTAAAGGATACGTAACACATAGGAATAATCACAAATTTGCACATGGAAGATAATGTACACTTCTGGACTTGATTGCTGAGGTAGTCTACAGATATTAACATGTCAAGTGACTGATGAGAAGAGGCCTTCCTGAAATTCATGATGTTGGATTACTGCTTTAACCTTAAAACATACTGGCAGATTTGCACTGCTGTGACACTAATTTGCCTCAACTATGTTATTGAAGAATTCCTTGCTTTAGTCAGTGTTGGATATGTTGGTCCTTGGAATATATTTGCTAAAACGCTTTTCCTGAATGCCAAATGGGCATAAGAAAACTTTTAGTCATCTGGAGCTTGTAAATTGTTTTGAAATTTTTGGAATTTTATTGGAGACTTTATTTCATCATAGAGCAGCGAATACCTTGGATGAATAAAAGGCAAATCAATCAGAAATGATTAGAAACAGTAATTAGAATTTCCTTGGAGAGATAAAATGAATGATGTAAATCCACTGCCTTGCAAAAGAGATTGCTTTCTAACAAGTTATCAGATATTCCAGAGCAACTTCAGATGCAGACACAGATGTGGGACCTTTTTTTTCCTCCTTCAGTTCCTCCCTCTGTTCTTTCAAAATTAACTTTTCTGGAAACATCATTTTGCTAATCAAGGCTGATGGTGTTTCAAGATGATTGTATTATAGAGCATGAAATTAAAAATAATATCCTCTGAAAATTGGTAATGTAACTTTTTTTTCACCAATTTGAAGGACTAGATCATCACTCTTTTTCTTTTGCCAGCTTGGAAACTTTCAATAACATTTTGTTGATCTGGAGGCAGGCATGTGGCCTAACCCTTAAGGCACCCACTGAATCCCATATCTAGCACCTAGGGCTGATACCTGGCTTTGGCTTCTGGCTAAATTCCTGGTAGTGCAGATAATCAGAGGTGGATGGGTTCCTGTTCCCCATGTGACAGATCTGAATTGAATTCACTGTTCCTGGCTTTGGTTCCATTTAAGGCATCTGAGGGAGAGAACCCTTTTTGTTCCTTGGCCTCTCAACCGAAAGTCAAAAAATATCTGGTTGACTTTTAGAGTTTTATATATTACAAATTTATTTTACCTTATCTGAATTATATTTTTTTGCCTGTATTTTGTGGATTTTTATTAGAAGTGTTCCTCATCTGTCCTTTAGTAAATACTTTGTCTTATATCTTTATAATAAAAATTTTAAACATTTTGAAAATATGTAACGTTTAGAGAACAATGGTTCAAACAAAATATAGAGTCTGTGCATGTTGACATCTAGGATTTCAAAAGTGTATAACAGCATCAGTGCAACTGATTTATGGTTTTTCCTTTAATATGTCATATCCTATACCAATGGATCCCCTGAGACTACAGCCTTAAAATGGAATGAATGTTATTATTTTCCCTGCTCTTACAGGAATTTAAAACATAAATTACTTTGAAAAACTAGTGTTAGCTTCTTTCTCACTATAGCATGTGGAAAGGCTGAAAAAAAATCCTTTCTACTTGGAATTTATAGTATTCTGCTCATGGATAAAATATAAGGAATGACATATTTGACTTTTATGGTTGATTAAATAGGGCAAATGTGGAAACTCTACTCAAGGTAAGAGGTTAAAAGTTTACATACCCACAAGAGAATATTGTGAGAATATTGCTTGTGAGTTTAAATGTTTTCTTTTTGTTTCAATAATTCTGGTCAAGCTGATTCCTCTATTGTAGTTATTTTAAAAAAAACCACAGGCATTATAAAGCACTGTTACATTTTTAATCTCAGGTGGAAGAATGACAGGAAGAAAGTCAGAAAGAATTTTCCAAACTGACTTATGAACAAGTGCATTCATTTTAGGAAAAGAAAAAAGAAAAAGAAAAAGCAGATCTTTGTAACCATTTCCTCCCACTTTCTCTTGACACTTGTACTTTGGGTAACTTGTCCTAGTTAACACACTGTTCAGTGGTAGTCAAGGACTAGCACCCAATGGCATGATTTCCCATCTTTGGAGCATCCCCCAAACCTGTGCTTTTATTTACAGTATACTTTGTCTATAAGACTTAATTAATCTTTGTTATCATCATCCATCCATTCGCCACATGTTCAGCCTTTGATGGAGGCATGTTTTCTAGCTCTCAGGGAGCTGCTGTGTGCGGTTGACACGTACCTGTGCAGAACGAGTGTTACCTGTGTCTTCTGCAAGTCCATGATCTTCCTGAAGGCAGGGGCTGTGTTTATTTGCCTCCCCAGTAGCTAATATTGAGAATATGCTCTTGTGAAGATTTATGCAGAATACACTTGGCCTCAGGGAATTTCTCCATCCCGCTTTCTCTATACAGGCAAATCCTAATGTCTGCTTTGATTTTTGTTTTATTGCTTCCTAGTAGGAGCATTCTCAGCTTCTATCCCCATTGGGCAGATAATTTACTTGGTCAGCTGGCTTTGATTCTGGCAACTTACCAGGAAACAATCTTTTAGTTTTGCTTAGTGCTGTGCTCCACAGCTCTTGGGCAAGTGCTCCTCATGTCTGTCCTGCTACCAAACTCCTGGCATGCTGGCCCCACACTGATGGCCAGAGCCCTGCTTTCTGAGAACTGAATTGCAAGTTTTGTCTTTGTATTGCTGAGCAAAAGTATAAGCCTGGCATTTGGTAGAGACTCGAGAGATTTTTGTGGGATGAAGAATAAAAACAGTTTATAGTGTTTTTGTCTTCATCCTCTTCATGTTTTTATTGAGTGCTTGAAAGATTGTGCTGAGTGCTGTTGTGTCTGATTTAAAAAAAAGATTCATGACTCAATTGGTCACATTCAGATACATAAAAAAAACTTACTCTTAAGCTTGAACATCCAGATAATTTGTTTAAATATACAGGACATAGGGATTGCATGAATAATTGTATTTTTTTACATCTCTGTTTTTATGAGCACTTAATTTGAATATGAGTCTACTACCAGAGAAGCTCGGTGGGTTCTTTCCTCAGCTTAATATAGAAATAATAAACTGGGAATCGGTTGCAGACAGAGAAGTTTATTTGAGAAGTGACCAGGACAACAGGGAAAAGAGGGAAAGGCAAGCACCTCGAGAGAGAAAACCGGGAGGTGTGGTGCCTCTTGAAAGGAGAGAGGGAGAGACACCAAAGGTTTGAGGAAGGATCTAGGGATTTTAAGTGTTCGTTGACCCCTCCTTTTTGGGTAAGAACCTACAAGTAAAAGGTTCCCCAGTGGTAGCCTCTTACCTAGTTAGGAAATGGGTGGGCAATTCTTGTGCCACCCACTTGAAGGTGCGGCCAATAATTCAACAGGCTTTGACTGCCTCAGAGTCTGTGTTAGAGTGGGGAGTTATTCCTTCGTTCCAAAGGAACCAGTGAATCAATGAGGAAAATTGGTCTGTGCCATATGTGCATATTGTTTCCATCACTAAAACTTTTAAACGCTGTCAGATTCCTGGGCTGGAGCCAATCAATAAGTAATAAATAGAATTTTAGAAGGAGTACACGAATAAGCCATACTTTAGCTAAAATAGCACATATATCTTTTCAGCACCAAGTATAAGGCTACTTTGGTTGTAAGTTTAATTGCACTGGCTTGTTAACATTTAAAAATTAATGTATTTTATTTCTAAATATTCTATAGTTTCCTTCTTCCAAGTGAGTGCTCTTGGCAATAATCCTTCTATTCCTGATTTTAAAAGTAATACATGTTCAATGTAAACATTTTACATAATTAAATTTGAATAATTTTAAACGAACAATTAAAGTTATTTTAAGATTATCAACCTAGGAAACAATTGATGTGTATGTTTTAGGGGTATTTCTTTCTACAAATATTCATAATCTCTAGTCGTCTTAAATACAGTTAGTGTTGTTTTAGAAGCATATATATATTCTACATGTATTGTATAAGATTATACATGAGTTTATTTTTGCTCAACTATTAAACATTTTTGCTCTTTGCTAGAAGGGAGGCCTGGTGTCATTAATTTCTTTGTTATTGATGTGACTCCAGGCCACGCCAGAGGTGGCTTGAGAACAACAATTGATTTTCTGGTTTTTGTGCTTACCTTTTTTGACTGCAGGATCTTCTATCCCAAAACCTCTCCTTCTGGGCAAGGCGGGTCTGCAGGCCCATGGACTTTGGCATATATCCTCCTCACCTTTTCTCAAGGATGCGGGAGGCTGAGTCTGTAACTGGTGTGATTTCCTTAAGGTGGGCACTTTGACACTCATGGTAGAACTAGACTTTTTGAGGTTCCAAAGTGACACTGTTTTCTGGGGCCCTCGGTGTTCTGAATCCACACCGTTGCCATGCAGAAAGGAGGGAAATGTTACTTGCCACTTCTTGAGCTGTACTTTACCACTTGGTCATAGAACATTAATATTTCTACTATGTGAACTTGCATAGAACATTAATATTTACCTAGTCAGTAGCAGGAACAACTTTCTGAGTCTGAACTCTCATAAATACCTTAAGAATCAGTGTACAGGGCTCTGATGGGAAAGAGATCTGGATGGCATTTCTCAGCTTAGTGCAGAATCCGCTACCTCCTTCTCATCCTCAGTCACGGTTCCGTTATTGAACCAAGCCTGGGTTGATAAAAAGGATTTGGATCTTCCACAGCAGAGTGAAGAACTTCAGAACATTTGCTAATTCTAGACTTCCTTTTGGATGTTCTTCTGGCAAAAAACGCTTCTTTCTCATGCCTAATCAGCAATGCCTTTCTGCTCTTCTCTGTAGCATTTGCTTTGTGTCTCTCCTGCTGAGTACTTCATACCCTCACCCACCCTTTTTTCTTTAAAGATTTATTTATTTTATTTGGAAAGCCAGGGTTACAGAGCAAGAGGGAGAGGCAGGGAGAGAGAGAAAGTCTTCCATCCACTGGTCCACTCCCCAAATGGTTGTAATGGTCAGAGCTGAGCCACTCTGAATTTGGGAGCCAGGAGCTTCTTTGAGGGCTCCCAGTTGGGTGCAGGGGCTCAAGGACTTGAGAGAGCCTCTACTGGTTTTCCATACCATAATCAAGGAACTGAATTGGAAGTGGAGCAACTGGGACATAAACCAGCACTTGTGTGGGTAGAGGATTAGTCTGATATACCACCACACTGGACTGGGAATGCCTGATTTCTTTTTCTTTTCTTTTTCTTTCTTTCTTTCTTTCTTTCTTTCTTTCTTTCTTTCTTTCTTTCTTTCTTTCTTTCGTTCTTTCGTTCTTTCTTTCTTTCTTTCTTTCTTTCTCTCTCTCTCTCTCTCTCTTTCTCTCTTTCTCTTTCTCTCTCTCTTTCTCTCTTTCTCTCTTTCCTTCCTTCAACTTTATTTCATTTTCATTGTAAGATTTATTTTATTTTTATTTCAAAGTCAGATATACAGAGAGGAGGAGAGACAGAGAGGAGTGAATCTGATGGTGCACTCTCCAAGTGACAGCAACGACTGGTGTTGTGCTGATCTGAAGCCAGGAGCTTCTTCTGGGTCTCCCATGAGGGTGCAGGGTCCCAAGGCTTTGTGCTCTTCTCAACTGCTTTCCCAGGCCACAAGCAGGGAGCTGGATGGGAAGTGGGGCTGCCGTGATTAGAACCTGTGCCCACGTGGGATCCCGGCACATTCAAGGCAAGGACTTTAGCTGCTAGGCCACCGCGCCAGACCCCAGAATGCCTGATTTCTTAAACCATCATTATGGGATCTAAATAGGATAGGGCACCTTTGTATGTTTTTCTTCCCATTCCTTTCCCAATGCCTCGAAAACAGGAGTAAATTACAACAAATTAGAAATTAGTTTAACTGAAAAAATATTTCATAGTTACATCAAAGGACCTGGATTTCTCTGTTTTACATTCTAATCTGAGACTCATTTTTCCAGATCCTTATTTTCTCATATTTTCATGTTTATCAAAGGACCTGAAACATAAAACATGTTTTTAATTCTTCAATCCCCTGAACTGTAAATATTCTTCTTATGATTACATTTCAGAACTGAAAGTTGTAATCCCATTCGTTTATTTCATCGAAATGATCTGAAATACAGATTGACAGAGATGAGACACATACTCACGTTTTGTGAAAAATCTGGATCTGAAATCCTATTTTTTGAATTTTATTGCTTGTAAGATTCATCCTTGTTTCTCCGGGACCTTTGGTGTGCCTGCTATGTGCGAGGCCCTGGGATGTGCATGGAGGAGATGTCTAGAAAGGGAGACATATAATGCCTAATACTACAAGAGGACTTGAAAGCTACTGGAAAAAAATGATGCTTGAGATAGATTTCACAGGATGTTAGGGTTTTATTATACAAATTCTAGGGGATGGATGCTATATAGAGAGGAAACAGCATATGCAAAGGTACTGGGACATCCTAGTATTATTTATGGAATTGTGAAACTTGGGTTTTGCTTAAATATAGGTTTAGGGCAGGGATCTTAGAAGGATATGAACCTTCAGGTCCAGGGAAGGATGATCTGTGGGTCCTGAGGAGTAGCTAGATTTGAACTATGGTTGATGTCTATTGGTGAAGAGTTCAGAAAGAAGATTGATACTTTAGACTGAAATGTTTTACGTATATATATGTATATATAAAAACATGTATGCAATATATAATATGTATTATATAATACACATTATATAACAATATACTTATATACTATATACTATATATAATATAAATTTTCAAGGGGATTTGTGATTTCAGAGGCAGTTGGTATCCTATGCAAATTTTTCAGGTAGGTAGTGAATGGAAAGATGTCAGAACTAAGGCTAATTAAGGAGCTGTGATGGGGGTAGGAATAAATCTGGGATTTGTCTTTCTGGAACAGTCAGGTAGATAGTAATGTCATTAGCCAACAGAGGAATTAAAAGATGAAACAGAAAAACAACAGGGGCTGAAAGTGGGGAAAGGAAGAGGAAGGTAGAAATGATGGCGAAATTTCTTATATGTTGAGGATGTTTTCTTCCTCCAAATGGAAATGGCTGGTGACTTTAAAGATATGTAGTAAGTATTTGAAAGATAGTTATTCATGCCTGAGGAATAGTTTTATTAACAGAGTAAAAAATGGTAAAAGCATATTATTAGGATAAATGTTGATAAATTTGGTATGGTTTTTGTATGTTACAGTGATAAGTGCTGTCAAACATTAGTTACATCTGAATCTAAATTCCACAAAGGCAGGGGCTATTTACATCCTGTATGCTTCTGTGCCAATGCTTGTCATGGAGTAGGTTCTAAACAAGTATGTGCTGTGCAAATTATCAGATGAGTAGTTGGGTTTTCCTTGGAAACTGTGGTGTGGTTCCAGAATCTTCCTGAATATACACCATGAGAATATTTAACTGGTTCCTTCCTCTCTCCGCCTTGTCAAGCATGTTAGCTTCAGCAAATGCTCCTCAGCTTTCTTTTGTGACTGGTCTTGCTACCATTTTTTTTGGAATAGTGGTAAATATTGTAACAATAATTTCTTATTTAATTGAACTTGATACTAATTTCCATGCATTTTAGTCTTTTCAGTTAGATTTTTTATAGGAAAAAATTTTGTCTTCTTGTGAGTCCCTATTTTATTTAGACATTGGTGAGATTTTAAAACATGTAGAATGGTTAAGATACATTTAAAATAAAATATACTTTGCAAATTAAAGCACATTTGTATTTCCAATACTATTGGTTAATAGTGATGCATTAAATCTGACTGCCACCAACTTTTGCAAAAAAATTGAGTCATATACTTAAAACAGATTAAAGAGACTATTTCTAAGTTATAAAAATCATTACATCAGTGACTGTATGATCTTTGAATATTCCATTAAATCAGCAAAATTATGTGAAAAAATAAGACCTAACAGCGAAACAATTTATGAATAGTAATGGAGACTAAATTGTTGGTTTGCTTGCTATACAAAGATATCAGTGTTTAACTTGGTGATTAGATTTAATTACCTGATTATGTGCTGGCTGACTGCTAACACATTTTGTTTGAATATATTACATTGTTTGGCTGTTAAAATTGAACTTTATGAATAGAAAGCCAAAGTTAGTCAAGTAAGTCAAATATCTATGTAAAATCATCTGGATGATGATGATGATGATGGTGTGTGTGTGTGCGATTTATATGTAAAATTGTTTGTCTTTAAAAGTCTTCTTGGCTGTTCAATATTTTTCTATAAAACATTTGTGGAACACATACTATGCCCTAGGCATGGGTTTACTAGCTTGTCCTTAGGGATATTACAATCTAGGCAGGCAATTATAACTGGATGTGGTGGGGGAGGCACAGAGATTGAAAAGTAGAGCAATTCACTCAACTGTGAAGGTCTAGGGGTGCCTGTTTCCCAGAGGGACTTCTAAGTCAAGTCCTGGAGAATGATTTCGCCTTGGTGAGGGGGAAGTGGCTCCCAAGGAAGCAGAGAGCCTACAGGAGAGCTGTAGGCAGCTCAGCAGGAATGGAGTGGAGAGACTGTGGAGAGGGAAAAGGGAATGTAAGTTGAAAAGTATCTGGAATTGTGTTGGGTTATGGTGAACCTTGACAAATTGGGCTGCATGTTGCTGTCTATTTGGGGTTCAAGTACATCTGTTTTAAATTGAAAATCACAGGCTTAATTTAGGAACAAGGCCATATTTGACCTTAAAGAGAGCAGTTTGTGTGTGTGAAGAGACAGGGATGGAAATCAGACTACAGCAGATTGAACGATATATAAAATGGTGGAGTAGAGACCATGGCTGTTGTCAAGACATTATTTGTTCTATAAGACACTTAACATTCATTTGTATAGTTATACGTAAAGGATAGTACAGAACTATAGATTGCTCACAATAACAAATGATAACGTTGGTATAATATAGAATCACTTGCATTAATCTCTCATTGTTATGTTGCTTTTAAATATTTTTTCCAACTTCATGGAATGGGAGATGCTCACTTGAAGCAAATATGCTTAGAGTATGTATTGCTTTTGGTGAAGATGCAAATATTTTTGTTAATGTGGCTGTTTCTATTTCTCAAAAGCATTGTGAAATAAATAATATTAGGTGATAAAAATGCTTCAGCCAAAATAAAGCCCATTAAAATCAAAACCAATTTCTTTAGGAAGCATGGTGTACATAAGATTTTATAACTTTTGGTGAAGTTCTGTCTTGTTAGTGATTGAAAAAAACCTAAGATTAAAATTACTACTATCACAAGTCACAGAAATCTAATTTTCAAAAATATGTTACTCATTTCATATAAGAATTATTGACATAAGTGATAAAAACTGTAATATTTCATTGGGTCTTTAATCAAGTAAAATGATTTGATTTACTGTTTATAATAATATGCAAAGCAACCAATCTGTTTTGTAAGCACAATATTGCTTTTCTTTCAACTAAAATGATCTTTTTTTCAGGCTATCATCATTAAAAATTAAACCAATAGGTAATGTTTCTGACATTAAAACTGTTATGGGGGGTAGGTTTGCCACGGAGATCGTGAAACAGCAGAGTCTCCTCATTTTATAATCTTATACATAGTTTTTCATGTTAATTTCTAAGCTGGAAGTAAGTATTAGTGCAGTGGTTAAGCTATGGCATGTGATGCCTGCATTCCATACTGAGCTTGAGTCCTGGCTTGGCGTGTGATTCAGCTTCTTGTAAATGCACATTGTGGGAGACAGCAGGTGAGGTTTCAAGCTGTTGGAATCCTACTTCCTACATAGTATCCAGGACTCAATTCTCAGCTCCTGGCCTCAACTTGTCCCAGCCCTTGCTATTTTGGGCTTTGGGGGAGTGTACCAACAGGTGGGAACTGTCTCTGTGTCCAAGGAATAATGATTCAGATAAAAAACTAATCTCTAAAAACTTTTACTTGATTTTTGTGTTTACAACTTCTTACCCACTCTTCTTTTAAAAAAGGAGGACTTGATGTTGTGTGATTTCTTAAAATCATAAAAATCTGGGTTTTTGGCTGCTCTGTAACAGATGATCCTTAGGTTAAGAATCTCAGTGTAATTGTTTAACATTTCTGTGTTGAACTTTTGTGAGAACAGGTATATACTACCGAATGGGAAAGAGCATTTAAATTTTCAACAGGGGCTAAACAGTAGAGACTATTTTGACAACTAATGAGGCAAGAAATTCCTGTAAGAAGTGATTTTTATCATTGTATAGCCCTGTTATCTAGTGAGAGCTCACAATTCTTGAAGCCTGTGGTAACCCAGACCTCAGCAAGTCACATCAGTGCTGTGAGGTGGGATCCGTGATTCTCTACTGTATCAAACAGATGAGACAGCTGAGCCCTGTAGAACTGTCCTGATTGGGGCTTGCCAGTTAGTATGGGCACGTTGTTCAAGTGGCTAATCCACACCAGGACTGTCTGTCTGATATCTGAACAAACTCACTTTTCACAGAGAAATGGAGCAAAAGACAAACATCCCTTGTCCCAGGAAGTGCTTACAGGCCATGGCTGGGCCAGAGCTCAAGTACGGCCACACAGAGAAAGGGATACCAAATAGTCCACCACATATAAGTGAGTCTGTCTGTGGCTTTATTGGCATATGTGATTGATAATCTTCCTTTGGCATATTTTTGATAACTTTTTAAAAGATTTATTTATTTATTATTGGAAAGTCAGATATACAGAGAGGAAGAGAGACAGAGAGGAACATCTTTCATCCACTGATCTACTCCCCAAGTGGCCACCACGGCTGGAGCTGAGTCGATCCAAAGTCAGGAACCTCTTCCAGGTTGCCCATCAGGGTACAGGGTCCCAAGGTGTTGGGCCGTCCTCAACCGCTTTCCCAGGCCACAAGCAGGGAGCTGGATGGGAAGCTGCCAGGATTAGAGCCGGTGCTCATATGGGATCCCAGAGTGTACAAGGTAAGGACTTTAGCCACTAGGCTACCACGCGGGGCGCTTTATTGTTTTCTTCCCCAGAGACCAGTTAAAAATCTATTAATTGTTGATAGTAAAAATCTTGCCAGTACATTTAGATCCTATTAAGAAGCTTATTTTTAAGAAAGGTAGGGTAAAATAAAATGAAAGAGGTGGCCTAGGTTAACTATAGCTGTGAAAAGAAGGAAACACCAGACAGTCAAGGAATGTCAGCTTGACTAGTTTTCATGTGCTCTGTTGTCAAACAAACAGTAAGATTTGTCACTAAAATGTGTTGTGTGCACAAGGCCCGTGGTAGACATAACCAGTCAGCAATCTTACCCGTGCTAAAGCCATCCATGAAGGGGGCAGAACAGAGTGTTCCCTTTTGCTATTTTCTCCAGGCCATCAAAACGTTACTCAGATGGAGTCACATTATTTTCTAGAGTCGTGAGTATGTTACATTAAATCCCTCAGTGGTAAAGGTGCTTGTAGGCTGGCCTCTCATCTTCAGAATTCTCTCTAGAAACCTAGAAAGAGCTTAGTTACTACAGACTTTCCCCCTTCTTACTTATTAAGTCCCCCCTTCCACTTCTACCTTAGCAAAATTCTATTTGTAAAGAAAACTTTGTACTCCAAGTATGCTTTTATTTTCATATTCCAAATCTGATCTCTGGTTCTCAGAAAAAAAAATAAAATGCCATATCTGGCTGGGGTCAGGCAAAATCTACTTTGCTTTAGTAATGTATTTCTTTTGAGCAACATTAGTTGAATTTTTTCCCTATCCTTTTCAGATTATGAATTTTCTTGAAAAGTTTGTTAGGAAAGGGATTTGAAAAGAATTGCATTTTTGAAGACTTTTGTCATTCTATAATGCTTCCTTAGATTTGTGTATTGGTAAGTCACTACAAAAACATCCCTGACTTGAAATTTACCAAATCATTTTATAGCTGAAAGAACTGCTTCTGAAAGTTATATTTTATTTATTTTTTTTTTATTTTTTTTTTAATTATTTATTATTTAACTTCAGTAATTACATTGTATTATGTGACACAGTTACATAGATACTTGGGTTCTCCCCACCCCTCCCCAAACCCTCCCACCATGGTGGATTCCTCCACCTTATTGCATAACCACAGCTCAAGTTCAGTTAAGATTTCCCCATTGCAAGCGTATACCAAACATAGAGTCCAGCATCTTATTGTCCCGTCAAGTTCAACGGCTTCTTAGGTATACCCTCTCTGGTCTGATGACAGAGCCAGAAAGTTATATTTTATCCTAAATAGTTGACAGATGTATCCCTGCAATAACCCCTCACCCCTGCCCCCTAACCTTAACTATTAATTTTGTCTTACATAGTCATGAATAAATAATACTTTGTGATGGCCCTTGGGAACTGTGAGATGCTTTCTCAACTGGAATTTAAATTTCTATGAGCAATAATCTCCGTCTGTCAGATTTTGGGATGCTAGCCATGTATAGTTAGCCTTAGTTAATCATCATTCAAAGTCATATCTCTAGGAAAGAGCAGGTCTCGCCACATAAATTCAGTCTCAGAAAGTAAGCCAACATGAGTCAGACAGACACAACTAATTGAATCTTCACTGTAAAGAACTGTGAGGAACGTTTGTTAGCAAGTTGCAGCATAATTGTTCATTATCTGATGGAAAATTTTTAACTCAACTGGGAAAACGTTTTGCTATGAAAATATAAAATATGAGCTGGAGGTACTCACTGGGAGGTACTCACTGGGAGGTTTGAGGCATGCTATGGATGTAATAAAAAGCGTGGCTTTTTATGCTAGTGCATCAAATTTAAAAGGACATTTAAAACATCTTTGGGCTGATCAAGTTTGTCTCCTAATTACAATTTGGTTTAGTATGTTTAATAAAGCTTACAAGCTCTTGTGTGAAAAGGTTAGCACCAGATTACTGAGCTTGGAGTTTAAGCCACCTGCACCCCAAAATTGTTTGCTCTCTCGCTTTCTCTTTTCATTCATGTGTAGTTATTTACAAAACAAGCAAAAGTCAAGGTTGCCGTTGCATTTATACAGCATTTGGGGGTACCAGTTAAGTACTTCTTTGGTAGGTAGCTCTGTGGATTAAATACTTTCTCTCCAGGTGAGGGGAACATGCAGCTGCTGGGAGTTAAATGCAGGTTATGATTCTTAATCATTACTGTTCTAGGCTAAATTCCAGACAATGCACTCCTGCTGAATGTCCTAGGTCTGATTACTAATCACCGTGGCCTCCTAGATTCCTTTGTTTTCCTTCTGCTTATATTATTAACTGTGTAATGTCAGAGGACACATCAAACTCCCACAACGGAAGCAAAATGAATCAATAATGCACAAATGAGGAAGTTGCTCCTCATTGATGTAAGGTACTCATTTAACATATAGCATCACTGAACTTGAGGAACTTTTCTAAAGTTGTTAAACGTCTGTAGTTTTTTTGTTTCTCTGATATTGAATTTAAATTTTTTATAATATTCTGATTTTACATATTAAATTTATGAGCACTTTAAAATAGGGCACCTAGAAATAATTTCTCTATTGATTTTCATTTTCGTCTGTTGTTGAATAGTCTCATACTGGACTCCACAGTCTTTCTTCTTTAGTCGCATGGTCTTCCCACTAATAAATGTTAGATTCAGGCCCAGCACAGTGGACTGGTGGCTGGAGTCCTCGCTTTGCACACACCTGGGATCCCATATGGGCCACAGTTCATGTCCTAGCAGCCCTGCTTCCCAGCCAGCTCCCTGCTTGTGGCCTGGGAAAGCAGTCGAGGACAGCCCATGGCCTTGGGACCCTGCACCTGCGTGGGAGACCCGGAAGAGGCTCCTGGCTCCTGGCTTTGGATCGGCTCAGCTCCAGCCGTTGCAGCCACTTGGAGAATGAACAAGAAGATGGAAGTTGTTCCTCTTTGTATCTCCTCCTATGTATATCTGACTTTTCAATGAAAATGGATAAATCTTTTCTAAAAAAGTTAGTTTCATTATCTTAAGAAATGTGAAGTTAATAAAAGATGCATCATCTATTGCTGGCACACATAGTAGTACTTTACTAAATGCTATCTTTAAATATTTTTCTTTAGAAATTATTCATTACACATGCTTTTTAAAAAGATTTATTTCTTTTTATTGGAAAGACAGATTTACAGAAAGAAGGAGAGACAGAGAGAGACAGAAAAGGATCTTCTGCCTGCTGATTCACTCCCCAAGTGACTGCAACAGCCAGAACTGAGGCAGTCAGAAGCCAGGAGCCAGGAGCCTCCTCCAGGTCTCCCGTATGGGTGCGGGGTCCCAAGGCTTTGGGCCGTCCTTGTATGCTTTCCCAGGCCACAAGCAGGGAACTGAATTGGAATGGAGCCACCAGGATACGAACTGGTGTATGGGATACAATCACTAAAGACCTATTTCTCAGAGTGTATGCCATCATTAAGTGATATGTTACTAACAATTAAATGTATCATATAAGTAAAAAATTATATAATAGTATAGGTGTGTCATAATTTAAGTACTTAAAAAGTTTAATAACAATAATAACATAATTATAAATAAATTAAATGATAATTAAAATACTAATAAACAAATACTGCTATACTTATATCCTAGTTTAGGAATATTACATTTCCCAAGCTTCTGACGCCTATGTGGACTCCTGTTATATCATATTTTCTCTTCTTTTCACAGATAACCAATATCCCAATTTTTTTTCTTATTTCACTTAAATCATTCATGGATAATTTATGAGCATAGACTTATTTAATTTTGCACATTTTGGTAGTATATACAGTAGCAATCATACCTTATGAACTTCTTATGACTTATTAAGGCCAGTGAGGCTAGTAGACCTGCTATGGGATTTTCTGGCAATGCTTCCAACCATTTGGGGATGCTGTTTGGAAACAATGATAGCATTTATTAGTAGCAAAACAATGGAAGCAACAGAAGAATGAACCGATAATGATGTAACAGCCATACAGTACAATAGCATGTATGCATTAAGAGGGTTATTAGCATGAGTATGTGACCTAACAATATAGACACCTGTATCCCACATGGGAGCGCCTGGATTCCAGTCTCAGATCCATCCCCCTGCTGATGTACATATTGGATAATAGCAAGTGATGTCTCAAAGAATTAAATTCCAGTCACCAATACGGGAGACATGGATTGAATTCTTGGCTCTCGCCTCCACCTTGGTTAACCCAGCCCTGAAGCCAAATGGGGAGAAAACTAGTGGATGGAAGCATGCATCTCTCTCCCTCTGCTTTTCACATCAATAAAAATTTATATAAATTTTTTTTAAAAGATTTATTTTATTTTTATTACAAAGTCAGATATACTGAGAGGAGGAGAGACAGAGAGGAAGTGGAGCTGCCGGGACTAGAACCAGCGGCCACATGGGATCAAGGCGAGGACCCTAGCCACTAGGCCACGCTGCCGAGCCCTATATAAAAATTTATTTTTAAAAAAGGGTTTGTAAATATGACTGATTTTCAATGGATAATGTGATTCATCATAAAATTTCTTGAACATATTTCCTGGCACACTTGGTATGTGAAAGCATGTAGTCCCCCTGCCATAGGCAATGCCTAGACAAGTTTTACACGGCTAGAAGAAAAGCAGCCAATATAGCTCTTAGGCATTCTGGGCTTAGTTAATGCCAAATTTGTGTTAACTATACCAATATGCCAGTATAGTTTTTCCTTCCTTCCTTTTTTGTTCCTTCCTTCCTTCCTTCCTTCCTTCCTCCCTCCCTCCCTCCCTCTTTCTTTCTTTCTTTCTTTCTTTCTTTCTTTCTTTCTTTCTTTCTTTCTTTCTTTCTTTCTTTCTTTCTTTCTTTTTCTTTCTCTTCTTTCTCTTCTTTCTCTTCTTTCTCTTCTTTCTCTTCTTTCTCTTCTTTATAAAGCTGTTTGCAGAAGGTGGGGAACTCTGGGTTGAAGCATAGCACTATGGCCCCCAGGCACAGGGATTGTAGACTGCCTGTGGAAGGAGTTCTAGGGTTGTATTACAGTAGGAGTGGCTGGGGGCATGTTTGACAGGGAGGGAATGATTTCTGGGATCTTCCATGGACTGGGCCACTGAATTCAAAGGTAGGTAAGGGAGCTGAGACCAGGTGGTGTAGAGGGGGGAAATGGAAGAGGGTTAGGCCAAGGCACCTGTCCATGTGGGAGACCTGGGCTGGGATAGATAGCATCACCTGCCACCTTCTGGTGTTCACAAAAGCTGGGGCTAGGGAGGGCATGCCTGGATGGACTAGGCTGCGTGTTAGAGGAGGGGGTGGGCCATGCAGGCTGGAATGCTGCACCCACCAGAAAACAAAATAATTGGGTCTGGGGGCAGATTTTTGTAGTGAACTTGTGAGCTTGCCCGTATGGGACTGCAGCACCTGCTGGTGTATAAGGACAACTGGGGCAGTATTGGGCCTAGCCAGGTTGGAACATGAACCTCACCTGATAGGAACTCACCTAACACTCAGAGGGGCTAGGACTGGGAGAAGGCTACGTGGTGCCAGGCTGCAGCACCTGCCAGTGCATGTGAGAGCTGGGACTGAGAGTACACTGTGCTAGGTAGGGCTGTTGTCCCTGCTGGCATGCATGTAATCTGGGCCTGGGTGCAGGCCTGGTAGGGGAACTTGGAGAACTTCCCTACTAGTCTGCAGCTTACTCTGGGGAGTACTGGAGCTGGGGCTGTGGGTGGGCCAGGGAGGAAGTCTGGTGACTCCCCTGCTGGGTTTCAGTGTGAGAGCCAGCGTTGTATGGGATCAGGTTGGACAAAGCTGTAGCACCCATCAACATGCACTGGGTCTGGGGTAGGCCAAATTGGGCTGGGCTCCAGCACCTACTGGTGCTCATTAGAACCAGAATGGGTATGGGACAGGCCAGGCTAGCCTGCAGTACCCCCTACCCCCCGATCACATTAGAGTCAACTTAGGGGTTGGTCAGACTGCGCTAGGCTGTAGCACCCTTCAGTGAGAGCCAGAATGGGTGTAGGCCAGTTAGATTAGGCCACAGTACACACTGATGAGTGCCATGACTGGGGAGTGGCTGATCACTCTGGGCAGCATCCAACAGTACAAGTCACATGAGATCCATTGCTGGGAGTGGGCCTGGTAGGGGAACTTGGGGAACTCCCCTGCTAGGTACAACTCCCTCTGGTATCATGAGAGCTGGGGCTGGAAGCAGGCTAGACAAGGCTGATCTGCAACACCCATTAGCACACGTATGAGCTGAGTCTGGGGGCAGGTCAGGCAGGGTTAGTCCACAGCACGCACTGGCTGAGTGAAAGTTAGCACAGGGTGCAATCCACGCTGAATGGGACTGCAATATCCACCAGTTCACATGAGAGCTAGAGGTGGGCCAGGCTGAGCAAGGCTGCTACACCTGCCTGCAAGAGCTAACACTGATGGCAGGCTGGACTAAGCCAGTCTGTAGCACCTACTGGCAAATGCCAAGATTGGGGGCTGGCCATCTTAAATTAAGCAGCAGCAGCTACTGGCACACACAAGACCTAGGACTGGGAGTGAATTTGGTAGAGAAACGTTGGGGACTCCCTTGCCGGGCTGCTGCTTCTACTGGTAGGCATTAGAGCTGGGAATGGGGGTGAATCAGATTGGTGATAGGCCAGGGTAGGCTAGGCTGCTACACCTGCTGGCGTGCATGAGAGCCAGCCAGAGCGGGTGGGGGTCAGACAACCTGGACCACAGTATCAGATGGCAAGTGCTAAGAAGTAGTGTGAATCATGTCAGGGTGGCCACAGTATCCCCTGGCAGCTGCAAGATACTGAAATAGGGGTATACATGGCAGGGGGAACTCTGGAAACTCTCCTGCTAGGCTGTACCTATCATTGGTTGTTGCAGGGTGCGAGCGAGATCACACCAGACATGTCTAAGGTTTATTAAGGAGTCTTTATTAACCAAGCTTGGTGATAATAGAGCACAGTAGAAATCACAAGTTCATACAGCGATCCACCCAATCATAATCCAACCAATCATAATCCCCAAACAAACAAACAAATGGTCATCATCCTTAAGTCCATCCATTAAGCTGAAGACCTATGTCCCAGCTTCCCCAACAATATATGTTATCCTAAGAGACATGCAACAAATAACCTGGACACACTCACAAAGAACCTGGACACACTTACAAAGCTGCAGACATTCACCTTTCCCTGGCTTCTCTGCCCACATTCTACTACTGCTAGGCCTCACCCCTTCTGGAACTCCAGATAGTACACAGACCAGAAACAACATTGTAATAACCATTGTCCCATCTAAGCAGCACACAGGGACCATGCTCAGGGAATTACCTGTCCTGGGTCAGCCAAGAGTCAGGGTGCCAGAGTAATGCAAGCACCTAGCCAGAAAGAGAGAGCCTCTGCTTCATGGGCCTTTTTAAAGGGGCTTGTGAGGGAAGTGGTTACACACAACACAATACTGTCCCCTCTCAGTTGATAGGTGAGTCACAGTTGGGCAGGAGCGAATACTTAAGTGTTGTGGGCTAAGGAGTTGATTAGTGCTCGTTAGGATGGACAGGAACAGGAACAGGGCTGGTAGCTAAAAATACCTAGACTAATTGGACTTCCAGTATCCTGGCTCATTTAGGATGTGGGGGAAGTGGTTGAGGATGCAATTACTATTCCATTGCTGTAGGACCCACCTTCAGGACAGAGGTTGGGAGACCCAGCCAAATTTCATTTGTCCACTTGTCAGTGGGTGCTGGCTATCACAGGCTGCACCCCAACATGGTGAGCCAAGAACCAGGGCTGGGGGTGGGGCAGGCTAGACAAGGCAGCTGCACTTGCTGGCACATTTGGGGGCTCGTTCTGGGGGCAGGTCAGGCTGAGCTAAACCACAGCACCTATGGGTAGTGGATGAGAGCCAGGTAGTATGTGGGCTGGGCCTGCCCCATATCTGGGTCTCTAGGATGGTATTAAAGGACCCAGATGCTGATGTAGTTTGAAAGCAAGGTGTGGCCTTCTTCCTTGCCTCCCTTGTGGACATTGGAGGCAAAAAGAACTGAAACATGTGTCCTATGTACCATCCTCTACACTTAACCTTCCCCACCTCAATCAGAGGCCCACATGTCTGTGCAGCCCTCTCAACTATGTAAACAATATTAAAAACATTAAAAACAAAAAGAAAATTGTACAAATATTAAAAAGAAAAAGAAAATATGTCCTAGGATTAGAATTGCTTGATCATCCTTAATCCCGTCCCAGGATTAAGGCCCTGGTAGCAGGAAACTAGGGGGTGGAAGTTCAACCTTGGGGGCTCTAGTGACAGCAACCTCTGTAGTGGTGGGAACCTGCTTGCAGAGAGTGACTGAGCCAGGCTGGATCCAATGCCTGGGACTCGGCCCATGGGCACCATCGCCACAAAGTGACTGCGTCCTAGGACGGCTTTGGGCGGCCAGTGTGCCTATTTGGGCCAGGTTCATGGGGTATGCATATTTTCTGCTTTAACAAAAAGTCAAATTGTTTTCCAAAAGGCTTGCACCATTTTTTACTCACACTACCACTGTTTAAGAGTTTCTATGGTTTCTCATCATTGTCTACCTTGGTATGTTCAGACCTGGAGAAACTCCTGGCTCCTGGAGTCAGCCTGGCTTAGAACTGGCCGTTGTAGTTATATATCTCTCTCTGTAACTCTGCCTTTCAAATAAATAAGACAAATCTTTTTTAAAAATGCCTTCCCTTCAATTTTCTGCACTTTTGTGGTATCTTGTGATATCAGATTTTTTAGTTTACAAGCTTTACTTCATGATTTTGTGTCTTTAATTTCTTGTTCGAAGTTTTTTTTTCTGATTGTAAGGATATTAGAATCTTTTTTGCTCCCTGAAAGATATAAAATTTTGACTTTTGTAATTTTGAGCCTTACACATCTGAACTTTCTGTGAGTAGTCAGATGCGCTGTTATAGTATCATTATTGATCCATTTTCTGTCCCCTGCTTCTGTATCCATATTCTTTGGCATGTGAACTTCCACAAATTTCAATAATGTATCTTTCCCCTGTTATTAACTTAGGATCTGCTGTATGATTTTCTTGGTTACCAAAACGAATGGAATAGACATTTGTTTTGAACTTGAACCTTAAGATTTCCGTGTGTTTCTGCTTCTTGCATTGCTTTGAGCAAAACATGTGTGAGCTGGTCTGCTAGATGTGAGGGAGAGCTGCACCACCAAGCAGGCCACTTGAATTCCACATGACTTGCCGACCTTTCAGTGTTAATAAACTAAGGCACAGATACCAATAAGCTGATTTCACTTTATTATTTTTTTTTATAAAAGCCACTAGTCTGTTATTATCATTTTATAGTCATGTCTTTAGTCTTTTTACTTTCTTTTCGTTAGTATTTGTCTAGAAAGTTCTTTGAAGGAGAGAGTTTAGACCTTTTTACTGATGATAGCTATTGTTATTATGGAATTAATTGTTGCTATCTTAACTCTCATTTTTTCTCTGCTTTACTCCTTTCTGTGTTTTCCTCTTTTCTTGTCTTTGTTTGGAATTAGTTTGGCTTCAGGCTACTTCATTTTATTTTATTTTATTTTTGTTTTTCCATTTTCTAATTTTTGGTTGGGCATAGTGTTTCCATTTATTCTGTGGATATTCTGAAAATCTTGTTATACTAATTTAAGTTAAAAATTTTTGAAGTCCACACTATATTCACTCTATTTTTGAACAACATGAGGACCTTAGAACATTTTAACATATTAAGTGCCTAATATTTTATTGAATTTTTAATATTTTTGTTTTATCTTCTAAAAACCACAAATTAGACATTGTCATTTTTACAGTCAATGTTTATTGAATTTGCTCACATGTTTGCTGTAGTTTTTCTCAGTATTTCCGTCTTCATCATACTTATTTTGAAGGATATTTCTGCTGGATATATAATTCTAGGTTGAAGTTATTGTTGTTTGGCATGTTGAAGATATTCCTTGATCTTCTTGCTTTCTTTGCTATTCTAAAATATGAGGAATCATTTAATGGCCTAATTTTAATTATTTTATATATTTGTAAATGATCTCTCCTTTCCTCTGAGTTCTTTTAAAATCTCTTTAACTCCAGTGTATTGGGGTGTCTTACAATGTGTCTCAGAATGAATTTATTTTCACTTATCCCTTTGGGAATTGTTATAATCCCTGACTCTGGAGATTTGTGCTTTTCTGAAGTTCTATATTTTCCATTTCAGCTCCTCACTTGCATGATTAACTTTTTTTGGCTGTCCTGTTGGCTAGATCTCTATGTTCTTGCTCTCTCCTCCAAGTCTCTTGATCTCTCTTCATGTATCAATTTTGAATTCTTGTTACACATAAATAGATTTATCTTCTGCTTCATAGATTCTCTCTTTAGCTCCAAATTTTTGATTAACTGGACAATTAAGTTTGAAATCTTAATTGTGATGCTTTTCTTTCCTAGAAGTTACATATTTTCTTTTTAAGCCTGTTCATTTTTTATAGTCTCTTGTTCCTCCAACATTTAAGAATTTTTTATTTTACTAGGGGAGGAAGGGAGAAAGGAAGGTAAAAAAAAAAAAAAGGGAGAGAGAGAAAAGAGAAGACACTCAAAGCCATCACAATCTCCCTCAGTATGAGCACTAGAGCAAAGCTGTAATTGTGAGACAGAGCTAGGAATTGAATCTGGCACTACATTGTCAGATGTGGCATCATCAGATCAATGCAAGACAAATTTATACTGAGGTACTTTCACAAAGCTGTGAGATATTATATGATAATATAAGCTGTGGGCATATTATATGATAGGCCAAATACCTACCCCTTCAGTATATTAACTATGCTTTTGCATTTTTTTATTTAATGAGAAAGAGGGAGGGGAAGAGAGAGACAGACAGATATCTTCTAATAGCTGGTTCACTCCCCAAATTGGTCACTGCTGGGTCAGACCAAAGATAGTAGTATGGAGGTCTATCTAGGCTTTTGGTGTGGGTGACAGGGTCTAAGTACTTGGGTCATCTTCTACTACTTTTCCAGATGCATTAACAGGGAGATGGATTCAAAGTAGAGCAGCTGAGACTCTAATTGGTGTTCATAGGGGCTACAGGGTTAGTGGGTGGCAGTTTAACTTATTGTGTCACAATGCTGCCCAAATTTTTTGCTTTAAACATATTAAACTTAGTTTTACTTTAAACACGTTAAATTCATATTGTTGTCTGGTAATTCCAATGCAAGCAGTTTCTATCAAAGTAACTTAATTACTTATTTATTTTGTTGATCCCTGTTCATAGTATCTTGCTTCCCTATTTGTTTGGTGGTTTTTAAGTGTGAGCTACAATCATTGTGAGAAGTCTTTGAAACCTAATTTAAAGGAATTTTCTACAAAGAAAATTTTAATTTATTTATGAAAGTCAATCAGGATGTTATAAAATCCAGAGCTACGTTGGTCTGTTTTAATATTTTTTGAAAAATGTTTATTTGAAACGCAGGGAGAAAGAGATAGATAAAGAAACATATATAGACTAATCTATATTCTACCTGCTACTTCATGTCTCAAGAGGCTGTAACAGCTGGGTGTGGACCAGATTGAAGGCAGGAGTCAGGAACTCCATCCAATTCCTTCTACTGCCTCAAGGACATCAGAAAATTGGATTGGGAGCCAAGGTGGGGCTGAACCACATACATTCTAACATGGGACTTGAGCAGAAGCATAACTTGGTGTAGCACAGTGCCCACTGCTGCTAGAATCTTCTTTCAGGCCACATAGATAATGAATTTTATAACCAAGCTTTCAGGATATGCATTCTCGGGCATTTTCTTCTTTTCTGTATTAAGATTCTAGCATCTAGAACCTTCACTTTGTGGATAACAAGGATAGTTTTGTTTGTTTACTTAGTTGAGCTGAGATTATTACCTTTCATTATCTCACAGCTTTGTGAAAGTACCTCAGTATAAATTTGTCTTACATTGATCTTATCTCGTTTCTAATTAAATTAGAAATTTCTTTTTTTACATTTTATTATTATTATTATCATTTTATGATACAGTTCCATAGGCTCCTGGTATTTCCCTTATCCCCTCCCCAATTCCCTCTCCCCCACCTAGTTCCTCTATATCATTAATAAAATATAGTTCTTCATACACAGTCCTATGTCCATCATTGCGGGCATGGACAATGGCAGAGAGTCCAGCATCCTATTGTCAAGATAGAGTAAACAGTTTTGTTGTAAGTCCGTCTTTGTCTGGAAGTAGAAATGCATACTACATTGTATCCTCACATCTGAATATGTTAGTCTCCATTTCACAGCTACTGTACACCCCCTTAAATGAAAAATTGTAATACAAAATCAACAATAGAAAGAAAAATAGAAGTTTACAATGCCATGAAGTTAAATGACATGTTACTAGATATGACAGTCTCCATTACACAGCTACTATACATCCCCTTAAATGAAAAGCCACAAAACAAAATCAACATCAGGGAGAAAAAAGAAATTAACATCACCACGAAGTTAAATAACATGCTACTAAATGACTAATGTGTAGCTGAACAAATGAAAATCAAGAACCTTCTTGAAGAAAATGATGCTGCTATATGATTTATGAGTCACTGAATGATTTAATCAGAAGAAAGTGTTTTGAAGAGATGAAACTAACAGAAAACAGCAAAACCCATGCAATATAGTTTCCGCTGATTTTTGTTGGTGAAGTGTGTCTCTTCTAGACAATAAATAGATGGGTTTTGTTTTTTAATCCAGCCTACTAATCTATGAGGTTTGATTAAGCTTAAGCCATTTACATTCAGAGTTTAATATGTATGGATGGTACTTTGGTCCTGTCATTTTAGGAATGGGTTGTTCATTGGTTTAGTCTTCTGTTGTCATTTTACTGGGATGTTCTTCCCGTTTGCCTGTGTTTTTGGTAGGTGTTATTCCTCTTCTCTGTCAAGAGAACATCTTGACATATCATTTGTAGGGCAGGTTTGGAAGAGGCAAATTCTTTTAACTTTTCTTTACTGTGGCAGAATTTTATTTCATTTTCAAAGACAAAAGAAAGCTTTGCTGGATATGTTATCCTAGGCCGACAATTTTTTTCTTTTAGGATTTGGATTATGTCACTCCATTCTCTTCTTGCCTGTAGAGTTTCCTGTGAGAGATCTCCTGTGAGTTTAATTGGCATTCCTTTATATGTCAACTGACTTTTTTCACGTGCACATTTAAGAATCTTTTCCTTATGTTCAATTGAAGAGAGCTTGATGATCATGTGTCTTGGTGAAGATTGCTTTTGATCAAGCCTGTTGGGAGTTCTGTGGCCCTCCTGGATGTTGTTTCCCAATTCTTTCTCCAGATTAGAGAAATTTTCCTTTATTATTTCATTAAATACATTTGCAAACTCAGCTTCTCTTTCTGCACCTTCTGCGACTCCCATAACTCTTATATTTGGCCTCTTAATAGTGTCTTTCAATTCTTGAATATTTTTTTTCTTGCCTGATCCAGCTCTGCTTCCAGCTTTTTGTTTGCTTCCCCCTGATGACAGGAAATATCTTCCAGTTCTGAGATTCTTTCTTCCGCTTGCTTCATTCTATTTTGGAGAGTCTCCATTGTATTTTTAATATGCTGTACTGTGTTCTTAATTTCTGATATATCAGCCTTGATTTGCTTTATTGCTTCCTTAAATTCTTTGAACTCTTGTGTTTCTCATTGTTGATCAGAAGCTTCAAAATGAGTTTTATGAATTCTGTATGCCCCATTTTCTCGCTGTCTTCCTCGGTTAGCTCTGAGGTTGGCATAGGGTTTGCTCCTTTGCAGGGGAGTTTTCAGTAATATTCATTGTGCTGTTGTCTCTTCTTTTGCTCTTGGTCATCGCACTTCTGGTTAGCAGAGTCTTCTCCTTGGGGCAGGTTTCTAAGCTGTGTCACCCACAGGTCTACAATGCGATTTTACTTATTGCAGTTGATACACAACTTTTTGCTTGCAGACAATTGTGCCACAACCTCCAGCAAGTTCCAGGTC